>NC_081569.1:43017377-43385750 GCF_022355385.1 Mustela nigripes | reverse complement strand
GATAAAAGATGTACATGTTATGGCCAGATGAAAAGTAGCTTTATTAGGATTTTTAAAAAAATCACTTGAGATAGGGCTAATTATTTTTATTAACTTCTATCAATAGGATAGTGGGTTACCTTAGTTGTAACTTACTCAATTGAGAAAGGGCAATGCACAGCTTCAGATCATGAGCTCTAAATCCTGATTTGAAAGAAATTTGTTATGTCACATTAATGAACATCCTGCAAATACTCTAGCATATGTAAAGAAAGTCATTAATATATAAATATCTATTTTTCTCTTCTTAACTTTATGTTAAATTGACTAATAATTTGATATAAAATTTTGTGCAGCATGTTTGTGAGTCTGAAGACAGGGAAGAAGTGGTCGTGTGTGAACTGTGTGAATGCAGTGTCGTCAGTTTCAACCAGCACATGAAGAGAAATCACCCTGGCTGTGGGCGCAGTGCAAACCGCCAGGGCTACCGCAGCAATGGCTCCTATGTGGATGGCTGGTTTGGTGGTGAATGTGGGAGTGGGAATCCATACTACCTGCTCTGCGGCAGCTGCAGGGAAAAGTACTTAGCCCTGAAGACCAAATCCAAGGCAACAAGTTCTGAAAGGTACCTTGAAATTGTATAGATATCCAGAACCTCTGAATAAAGAGTATAAAGTTTCTCTCTCATCAAGACATGGGAATTACAGCTTTTTTAATGGGAGGAGTTACACTTAACCTTTCCCTAAGTCCCATGATTGCTGAATTGGGGGCAGGAAGGGTGGAGGAGGTTGAGGGATTCATGTTTTGCCAGAGCTGGGAGCCTGTAGCCTGGTAACAATGGCATGGCAGCAGCTTCTTTGCTGGAGTCGGAGTCTATTAACCTTGGACTTACTGGCAAGTTCTGGGCAGGGCCCTTGCCTTAACCTTTAGGACCTCATGGTCAGTTTTTCTCATTGGCGTTTTTTTACCCTGTTTTTGACCTCTTAATTAAGATCTTTTTATTGATAAAAAAATAGAGTTTAGATTAAATGAGTTTCCATGACAACATTACTTCTTTTTATCCTTGAATAGCAATTCATCTGTAGTGAGTAGGCCTTTTATCCTTATTGTCAATGATTAAAATCTTCACAACATTCTGGAAGAGTTTTGGCTAAGAGTTTTTGTAGGTGACCCAGAAACCTCCCCAGTAATTTGGTAAAATAGTCATTGATTTTTGTAAGACTATGTGTACATACATATTGTAGTTTTTATTAGCATATAACACAAAACACTTTTATTTTGTGTTGCTTTATTAATGACCTTTTAAAATGTTCTAATGCCTTAATTTGCATTTTGGGGTACTAATTGTTTTGTATAAAAATACAATGTTCTTCATGTTTGGTGCAGGTACAAGGGACAAGCTCCAGATCTAATTGGCAAACAGGACAGTGTGTATGAAGGTAGTTATTTTGAGAGCTTCTTTATTTTACATGTTCCTGTATTTTTATATATATACCTTCTGCTTAACATCTGTTACTAAAATTTACCTTTTTGTATATGTGTTTGTATTTAGGTACATGTTAACTCAAAACATTCTCTAGAATGCTCAAGGTAGTTTCAACAGCCCTAGTTCTTAAAACCAAAGGAAAAGGACCTGGATTCAAATACTAGCTTGACCACAGAATGTTAGTCTTTGCATGACATGTTTTTTTCAGATTTTTTCTCTGAGAAAAGTAAAAAATAAAAAGTTGAAGACAGCATGAATTTATCTGGAGCATTCATTTCCTTGAAATAACTGATTCTGTAATGATTATGGATAGGGTTAAGAATTCTCTGTTGACCCCAGTACTTTTTATCAGTTGAAATCTCCATTACCAGCTGTAACATTTGCTTTTGCTTTAAATGAGTTTGACTACTCTGACTCCTTTTCCTTAGACTCTGACTGTGCCTTAGGAGTGCAGTTTGGTTGGGTCATCAGGAGATGGCACCTTAGTTCATTTTGTGGGTCCTGGGCTCTCAGTCCATCTGCATTTTAGACCTATCTCACAGTAACTCTTGCCAGTAGAGTTATGTCATGTTTATATTCACATACCATATGTTTATTTATTTAAATTCCAGAAGACTGGGACATGTTGGATGTTGATGAAGATGAAAAGCTAACAGGTGAAGAAGAATTTGAATTACTTGCTGGACCACTTGGTTTAAATGACCGACGCATTGTACCAGAACCAGTTCAGTTCCCTGACAGTGATCCCTTGGGAGCATCGGTAGCAATGGTAACCGCTACCAACAGTATGGAAGAGACTCTGATGCAAATAGGTAAACTGAAATGCTAATTGGCGTGGATTTTATAAAGTCTGTATTAATTTGTTTCTTAGGTTAGGTGGTAAATAATAACACAACATCCCCATCAAGTGTCTTTAGTCAATTGTTTTAACATTTTGAAGGTATCATGTAGTATTATTTATTTTTTGTTTTTATGAAATATTAAAGTGATTTAAAAAAAGTCAATAAAATGTGAGTATGATTTTTTTTTTTTTTTGACATTGTGATAAGAGAATCCTGGAGTTGACTATAAAAACAATTTGGCAGTCTTTTTTTTTTTTTTTGCATGAGAGGGTATGGGTGATTTTTCTATCAGGAATACAAAATAAAGAATTAATGTTGATGACTCAGTCCTTTCTCTTGTACTCAAAGCATATTTCTAAAACTATCTTTCCTTTGTTAGTATTAGTAGAAATGATATATGAGCAAAATAAATGACACCAAAACATTTTAAGAAACATATATAATAGATTATTGCTTTAGAAATGTTCATTTCTCCCAGGGAGTTTTCTGTGTAACTAAGTCCAGATGAACAAAACACACTGGTTTGCTGTGTTTCCTTGCAGCCCAGAACCTAGGTAGAATGGGAAAATTTTTCACTAGTCTGGGTATGTTTTTCAGGTTGCCATGGCTCTGTAGAAAAGAGTTCCTCTGGAAGAATAACACTAGGTGAGCAGGCAGCTGCTTTAGCAAACCCTCATGACCGGGTTGTGGCTTTAAGGAGAGTGACTGCTGCTGCCCAGGTTCTTCTGGCAAGAACCATGGTAATGAGAGCTCTGTCTCTTCTCTCAGTAAGGTGAGTACTTGTGTCAAATGATGCTGTTAGTTTCTAGTATATAATTGACAGGAGTCTGATACTGTTTGGGAGGATGAGATAGAATTTTTAGAACCTCAGATATCTACCATTGAATGAAAGAAGTTAGACATAGTTATCATTTTTATTCAGTCAGTAAATACATAGCTCTTATCTGAAATGGGAAACTAAGGCTATCAGTCCATTTGGCACAAGATAAAAATAAAAGGTTTAATGAATAAAAATAAAAGGTTGAATGAAACTAAGGCTATATCAGTCCATTTGGTGCAAGACAAAAACAAAAGTTTTGAATGAATGAAAATTGACCAGCTGTGTAGCTACTTCAACCTGCAGATTTCATCAAAGAGATTCCTGCCATGCTCATATTGTGGAATGTTATACTAGAAAAGGAAAAGAGCCAAGAATACCTAAAAGACATCCATTTAAGAAATAGTTAATCAAAGGTATATAACTACAAATTGGTGAAGACAGAAGGACCTGAAATAAAAACTCAAAGTAAAATTTAGAGGAGACTCTGTTATTGGTTCAAGAATAGGTAGTTTGGAGAATGGAGGAGCAGAGTTTAGAAACTGACCCACAGGTTGTTCATGGTATAATGGTGAGCACTCTGGACTCTGAAACTGATCCACATATGTAGATAAAACACCTGATTTATAATTTGATTTATGACTTTGTTTATACTGCAGAACAATGAGGAATTGATGTCTTTTTCAATAACTTGGCCTAGGTCAGATAGTTTATTCACATAGGAAAAAGTGAGTCTTGGCTCCAGCCTCACACGAATTAAAACAAATATTTCCAAGTGGCCCTTAGGCCTATATGTGAAAGATAAACCAATAATGTTTCTATAAGGTAGGAAGAATTGATTTTTTTTTTTTTAAGATTTTATTTATTTGACAGACAGTAAGAGAGGAATACAAGGAAGGGGAGTGGGAGAGGGAGAAGCAGGCTTCCCACTGAGCAGGGATCCTGATGCTGGGTTCCATCCCAGGACCCTGGGATCATGACCTGAGCCGAAGGCAGACGCCTAATAACTGAGCCACTCAGGTGCCCCGGAAGAATTGATTGAGTCACAAAAAGCATTCATCATAAAGAAAAAGACTAATAAATTGGACTACATTTAAAAAGAATTTCTGTTTAGCAAAAGTCATTAAGGAAGTAAAAAGAAAGTAAAAAAAAAGTCACTGAATGGGAGAATTATCATTGTATATTACCAATAGAATGTAAAGAACTCCTATAAATCCATAAGAAAAATAGACAACCCGAAAGAAGAATGGGGAAAATGCAAAAATAATATGAGAGGATCGCCAAATGGCCAGTGAACATGGAAAATGAGGTGTTCAACCTCAGTGGTCTTTCGAGAAATGAAAATGAAAGCCCAATGAGATACTGATTCACACCCACCAGAATGGCTAAAATTTAAAAGACTGGGAGGGAAATGTGAGCAGTTTCTCACTGCCAGTGGGAAAGTAAATTGGTACAGTTACTTTGAAAAACTCTTCGATATTACCAAACAAAGGTGTGTATTAACATACTCTATGACCTAGAAAACTACTTCTGGATATGTATTCAACAGAAATGCTTATATATGTGCACCCAAAGATATAAGTAGGAACTTTCGTGGCAGTGCTGTTCGTAATAGCCCTGTGCTGGAAACCACCTAATTGTCATCAGTGTGGATAAATGAATTGTGGTAGATTTTATTAATATGGTGGTGAAGATGAGTATTTGCTGCTATAAAGCAACAACAAGGATGAGTCTTATAAGCATGATGTTGAACAAAGAAGCCGCAAAAGAATATAGACTTTTTTCTCTTATTTATATTAAGTTCAAAACAGGCCAAACTGATTTTTGAAAGTCCGTGATATTGTTTACTTTTGAGAGCCTAGTGACTGAGATAGGTCTAAGCAGGCTTCTGAGGTACTGGTAATGTTCTGTTTCTTGATCTGGGAAATCATTACATGGGATTGTCCAGTTTGTGAAAATTCATAATTTGTGAACTTTCCTGTAATTATCCTTTGGTAATTCAGTTATGCTTCAAGTATATTCAATTGAGACTGTGGACTCTGAGAAACAAACTGAGGGTTTTGGAGAGGAAGGGGGTGGGAGGTTAGGTGAGCCTGGTGGTGGGTATTTAAGGAAGGCACGTATTACATGGAGTACTGGGTGTGGTATATAAACAACAAATCTTGGAACACTGAAAAAATGAAATTAAATTAATCAAAAGAAGGGTGCCTGGGTGGCTCGGTGGGTTAAGCCGCTGCCTTTAGCTCAGGTCATGATCCCAGGGGTCCTGGGATGAAGTCCCGCATCGGGCTTCTGCTCGGCGGGGAGCCTGCTTCTCTCTCTCTCTCTCAGCCTGCCTGTCTGCCTACTTGGGATCTCTGTCTGACTGTCTGTCAGATAAATAAAATCTTTTAAAAAAATCAAAAGAAAACATAAATAAAATATGAAGATGTTTAAAGTTTCTATAACAGCTTCAGCTTATATAATATTTTTTGACTTCTCTTAGGATATATATGATTAGTGATATTGCAGCTTGCCTTTTATTTTGGTTGTTGGTATTTTGGTATGTTATGTGGGGCTCCAAATGGTCCCTTCAGAAATCTGTTTTCTTTATCCATCTGAAGTGTGTTTCTTTCTTGCCAGTGGTTCCAGTTGTAGCCTGGCTGCCGGTCTTGAATCTCTGGGGCTGACAGATATCCGAACCCTGGTTCGATTAATGTGCTTGGCTGCAGCAGGGAGAGCTGGCCTCTCCACCAGCCCTTCTGCCATGGCCAGCCCCTCAGAACGCCCACGAGGTGGGCACAGCAAGGCCAGCAAGCCCATCTCTTGCCTGGCTTACCTGAGCACAGCGGTGGGATGTCTGGCATCAAACACTCCGAGTGCTGCAAAACTTCTGGTACAGTTGTGTACACAGGTGAGCTGGTTTTCATTGCTTTTCTTGTTGCGATGCTTACTTCTGACCAATTCTTATTAAAGAGCCTTTTGAGGCAAAATCTTTTAGTTCCAAAGTTATATGTAAAAATTAAATCTGTTTGTTCCAATTGCCTCTTCAGAACTTGATTTCTGCTGCAACAGGTGTAAATCTAACCACAGTCGATGATCCAATTCAGCGAAAGTTTCTACCCAGCTTTCTTCGAGGAATTGCTGAAGAGAACAAGCTTGTTACCTCCCCAAATTTTGTTGTAACTCAGGCCCTTGTGGCGTTACTAGCAGACAAGGGGGCCAAACTGAGACCTAACTATGATAAGTCAGAAGTTGAAAAAAAAGGTACGTTTCATACGATTTACCATTTAAATATGTAGTCTTGTAACCAATTTGATTCATGCTTTTTAAAACATGTTTTAGAGTTGTTGTAAGTGATGAATTACATAGCATCATGTATACTTCTTAAGTTCAGATCATGAAAGAAGTGCATGGATCCTTTTTTCATTGTACATGGAAACAAATATTAGAAAAATGCACCAGATTTGTTTGGTTTGATTAGACTGTTGTATTAGATTATGGTTTGAGTCACCAATAGATAATTCTGATTAGGTTTCCTTAATAAAACCTAGATAAAGATAGTGCTATTTTTATCTTTGTCATAAGATGATAACAGTTTGAAAGGTTTCTTTAATCACTATTATCTGTCAGCCTCTTCATCAGAACCATTTGGCCAAGATAAATGGGCCTTTGGATCTGTCAGCACAGCCCCTTGACTGGCTGTTATGATCACTTTTGAGCAGCAGAAACCAAACTTTTTAGGGCATGCTGCCTCTGTCTTGGCCTTAAAAATCATTTCTGCTGCGTTCTTGGTCAGTGCGGCCTTAGAGCAAAGACTGTTGATAGATGTATATAAATGTATATTTTCAGTGAATCAGATTTATTACAGAATATGGTATGAGATAAATGCTTTATACCTTGTATGTATATCTTAGTGAAATGATTGCTTGCAAAAGTGCTAATTCTTTAAAGATATGGGTTAACCCATTTTTTTTGTTCACCACCACCAGCTCTTACCTGGGCATCATTTCATTGTTTTGTTTAAGCAGGTTTAACTGCCCAATTGTATGCCCATCCTTCCTATGATCCTTCTGCTGTAGGCCCTCTGGAGCTGGCTAATGCCCTGGCAGCCTGCTGCCTCTCCTCCAGGCTGTCCTCACAGCATAGGCAATGGGCTGCTCAGCAGCTTGTGCGCACTCTTGCTGCGCATGACCGCGACAACCAAACAACTCCCCAAACACTCGCCGATATGGGAGGAGATCTCAGAAAATGCTCCTTTATCAAGTTGGAGGCTCATCAGAACAGAGTATGTATTTTGAGCCTTATGTGTGTTAATCACCTATGTAGGATAAAAGTTTCTTTCCTTCTCAAAGAGCTCAAAGTTCAGATCTTAGCCTCTTTCTCTTTCTCTTTCTCTCTCACACACACAAAATTACTTGGCTAGGAGTTACAAACTCTCCTGTCTCTGTATGCTGGGTTGACATAATCGTATCAAAAAGAAAAATCAGTTGGGGGAGGAGAAGAAAACCAAGGGAATTGCCTCACAAAAGATGAGGGCTTGTCCATGCAAAAGGAAGAGAAGTTGTCCTCATTATTTTAATCCAACGCACTGAACTCCAGAGGATTGACAAGGGTGTTTTAGGAAATGAAGACTGATCTCCATGATTTGCCAATTTCAAAATCACTTCTTAGTCTGCACTGTTTATTTTGTAGAACATATAAATATGTTGAAATATTTATACTTTATTGAATTAAATACACATTTTTAGTAAAGATTCTAGTACTATCTCCAATAACTCAAATGAGTTTGGGCAAAGTACTTTAAAACCATAAAAATAGATTATGTTTACAAGCCAGTTAGAATAGAGTGAGACCATATATATTACATTAGATCATGAATGTTTTTCTTTTACAGTTTCCCTGTAGATTTTCTTAGGATTGTAGGATTTTTTCTTAATGAAATCTTGCCATTTGCAACCAAATGGATGGAGCTAGAGAGTATAAGGCTAAGCAAAATAAATTAGAGAAAGACAAATACCTTGATATCTCTCCTATGTGGAATTTAAGAAACAAAACAAATGAATAAAGGAATAAAAAAGAGGCCAAAAACCAGACTCTTAACTACAGAGAACAGAGGTTTCTACAGGGGAGGTGGATAGGGTATGAGTGAAATAGGTGATGGGGATTAGTTAAGAGTACACTTCCCATACTGAGCACTGAGTAATTATAGAATTGTTGAATTGCTCCATTGTACGTTGAAAACTAATGTAACACTTTATGTTAACTATACTGGAATTAAAATTTAAAACTTAATAAAAAAAACTGTTGGACTTTTTCAACTTTTCTAGGTAATGACTTGTGTTTGGTGTAATAAAAAAGGACTCTTAGCTACAAGTGGCAATGATGGTACCATCCGGGTGTGGAATGTTACCAAGAAGCAATATTCACTGCAACAAACCTGCGTGTTCAACAGATTGTGAGTGCCAACTTCAGCTCTCATGTGTAACATTTAAGATAAGAGAATCCTGACATGCTTCATTTTGATTGTGTTAACATAATCAAATTGCCACTAAACTTTTTTACAATTTTTCTTATATAATGATCTTACTACATCTGCAGCGTTTTTAAATTTCCAGGACAGTATTTAAGAAAATAAAAATTTTAACTATCAATATCTGGACTTACTCAGAAATAAATCGAGGTCTACTGTGCTAGCATAAATGCTAAATTCTATAAAACGGTGGCCTAATTTTCTATCATTCTTCAAGGGTTATTTAGGAATTAAAGTAATGATATTTCTTCTGTAACAGAATGTACAGCTTTTATAGTTTTATAGCTAGCTATAGGTATTTCTTTTCTAGGAACATCCCTAGAGATTAGGCAAATGAGACAATGTGCTCTGAATTAATAACCAGGTATACAACCCATGTAGAATCAGAATATCTTTGTTGACAAAGTAGGTACTACATTAAATGAGTAGACTAAGCATCACTCTTTAATAATTCTACTTTCTTCACATCGTGATAAACACTAGTGAATATGTGATTGTCAAATGCTGCTAGCCAGGCTTTTGAAATTAAGAAGCTTCTAGTCCATATGGTATCTTTTTTTTAAGATTTGAGGTTTAGTATATTTTTGGATGATGAAGATTAGAATTCCATACATGTCTCTTATATTCTAGAGAAGGAGATGCTGAGGAAAGCCTGGGGTCACCCAGTGATCCAAGTTTCTCTCCTGTTTCCTGGAGTATCAGTGGCAAATACCTAGCTGGAGCCTTGGAAAAGATGGTGAATATTTGGCAAGTTAATGGTAAGAGTCACGCCAATGCTAGCAAAATACTGAAGATACTTTTTAAGCCATTTTTTTTTTAAGCTTTCTGAGTCCAAACAGTGGCTTCCTTTCACCTTGAAACTCACAGTGTATTCATCAGCTGTGTAGATCTATGCATATTATGGTTTAAATTAAAGAGGATGATGGGGGCACCTGGATGGCTCAGTTAAGCATCTGCCTTTGGCTCATGTCATGATTCCAGGGTCCTGGGTGGAGCCTCACTGAGAGTTCACTGCCCAGCAGGGCATCTGCTTCTACTTCTCCCTCTCCTTCTGACTCCCCTGGAATTATGCTCTCTCTCAAATAAGTAAAGTCTTTTTAAACCTTAATTAAAAAGAATATGCTCATTTCCCGACTCTTTCTGAGAATTTTGACTAATCTGGTAGCTATAAACTAAAAATTCTTTTCATGTACTACTGCAAGTGTTCAGAATGGGATTTGAGCTGGAATTTTTAGTGATAGATTCTTTTGAATCACTTGAAATATTTATATTTAAATTGTCCATTTCACAAGTACAGACTCTTGTCAATGTCTTATACCATGTCTCTGAAAAGTAAAAATCGTTATTGTAATCTTGGGCTTATCCATATTTTTGTTTATTTTTGCATATTTAAAGAATCACTATTCTGTTTCACATATTTTTTTTTTTTTTTCTGTTTCACATATTTGAAGGAACAGCTAGCCTTGACTGTAGGGAAATTTCTTATGTTTGATTTTCAGTAATTACAGGAAAGAACTTAAGCTTTTGACATTTCTATACTGAATATTTTTCTTTACTCCCTCTTTAATAAAACTGTCATTTTTGTCCCATTAGTGGTTACAGAAAAGCCTATGAATTTGATAATCATGTGCAGTGTATAAATTAAGGGTCCTGCCTTGTAGTTGTATTCATTCTTAGACTATTAGGAAATTGGGGACTTCCTTGAGTGTACTATTAGAATTAAGTAATAGTTATTTTTGTATTATTGTTTTTGAGAAATAAGTAACAACTATTAACATTCTCTCCCTATTTAGGAGGAAAAGGATTGGTAGATATTCAGCCTCATTGGGTGTCTGCCCTGGCTTGGCCAGAGGAGGGTCCAGCTACAACCTGGTCAGGAGAGTCTCCAGAATTATTGTTGGTGGGACGGATGGATGGATCTCTAGGACTGATTGAAGTTGTTGATGTATCCACCATGCACCGTCGAGAATTGGAGCATTGCTATCGAAAGGATGGTAATGACTGGACTTTTGTCTAACTGAGAATGTATTCCTCCAATCAAGAAAACTTAAGTTTTTTGGCGCTTGCTCTTAAAAATGCTGAGTGAATATTACTTTTGGCTATTTCTCTAAATTGTCTGGTTGGTATTTCTTTTTAATTAGTTACCAAGTTGAAAGAGATTTCTCTTCAAACACCTGTAATATATCTCTGCCAAAGTGAGATTAAATAGTATTACATTTATCACTCATCCTTTATGTAAGTATCTGAACACTTAGAGTAGGGCTCCAAGTCTCCCTTGAAAGTTAGTAATGTCCAAGACAAAAAATTATAATCATTGGTAGATGTGAAATTGAGGAAGTGGGAGGAGGAGGAGAGAGGTTCTGGTGTGACAAGAGATAGTAGAAAGTTTACTTTAATTTATTTTCTCCCAGTTCCCTTTACTACATAGTTGTTTTGGGGAAGTGGAGCATTTCACAGATAACAGTCCCAGGTTACATGGTATTCTATTAGCAGAATATAACAAGGTCTTTTTTTTTTTTTTAAAGATTTTATTTATTTATTTGGCAGAGAGAAATCACAAGTACACTGAGAGGCAGGCAGAGAGAGAGAGAAGGAAGCAGGCTCCCTGCTGAGCAGAGAGCCCGATGCGGGACTCAATCCCAGGACCCTGAGATCATGACCTGAGCCGAAGGCAGCGGCTTAACCCACTGAGCCACCCAGGTGCCCCATAACAAGGTCTTTTTTGTTTTATTTTGTTTTAATTTAGTTTTTTTAAAATTGATAATGCTTTCATGGGGTTGAAATATTTTGAAGTTTAAAAAAATAAACAGTGGAAAGTCTTTTTCCCATCTACTCAGTTCCCATGTTCCCACAGAGAAACATCGTTTCTTGTTTTTGTTTTTTTTTTTAACCTTATAGCCTTCCAGGGTTATATGTACTTAAAGAAGTAAATATGAATATAGATTGTTAGAAATGGGACATCTATGGTAGAATATGGAAACACACTGAGTAGAGAATATTAACCAAAAGAAGGGACAGGTAATTTTCTTTCTATGACTTGGGTTATTTCATTTCTCAGTTTCATGGTAAACTCTGGTCCAAAAGGAAAGAAGCCAGTACATTAACTTGGAATCAGCAAGGAAATTTAATTTTTCAATAATCACCTGAAAAAAAAAGAAAGATTAAAAATGAGGGTAGTCGGAGCTCCTGGGTGGCTCAGTGGGTAAGCTTCTGCCTTTGGCTGAGGGTCCTGGGATCGAGCCCTGCATCGGGCTCTCTGCTCAGCAGGGAGCCTGCTTCCCCTTCTGTCTCTCTGCCTGCTGCTCTCCCTACTTGTGATCTCTCTCTCTGTGTCAAATAAATAAAATCTTAAAAAAAAAAAATGAGGGTAGTCCTTATCACTTGCAAATAATACTTTTGGGGCACCTTGGTGGCTCAGTTGTTTAAGTGTCTGCCTTTGGCTCTGGTCATGATCTCCAGGGTCCTGGGATTGAGCCCCACATTCGGCTTCCTGCCCAGCGGGGAGTCTGCTTCTCCCTCACCCTCTGCCTGCTGCTTCCCCTGATTGTGCATGTGCTCGTGCTCTCTGTCTAAATAAATAAAATCTTTTAAAATAAATAAATAAATAAATAAAACTTTTAAAATAGGTTACACAGAATCCCTGCTCTTAGCCTAATAATAATGTCTGATACATTAAAGATTTGGAAACTTACTTGCGGTGATTGCGGTAGCATATATTTGTTGCAAAATCTGTCTTAAGTTAGACAATGACAAAGGAGTCACTTATATTTTCTTTTTTAAATTTTTGTTTTTATCATGTTAGTGTCTGTAACTTGCATTGCTTGGTTCAGTGAAGATAGACCATTTGCAGTGGGATATTTTGATGGAAAGTTGTTACTGGGAACAAAGGAACCACTTGAGAAAGGAGGCATTGTTCTAATTGATGCACATAAGGTAAAGCATCTTTACCAGATGGTTACTTTTTCTTGTTTTTTATTATATAGTATTGCTTGATACTAGTTTTTAAAAATCGTTTACATTATTTGATACTCTATTGTTAACAAAGTCTTTGGACCATGTATATGCATGGAAGAGTCTGTGTAAGAAAGCCATCAAGCCAAGAAAGAAGTAAAACCAAAACAGTAAAATAGGAACTCCCCCTCAAATGCTAGAAATTCCATCTATGAAGAACGATTCCTTTACCTTAAAAAGAGGCTGCTGATTCTAATGCTTCAGGGCTATCTAGGCAAGTAGCATTGTGGATGAAGCCATGAGTTGGAAGGTGTGAAGGGGGTAAAAATAAAAAAGTGTCAGAAGAACACAATGATGACAACCATATAAACATATAAACACACAATATGTCTTAGATTCTTATAATATTCACTAATTTTTTATGAAGGGTGCCTCTTTTTTAAGTTTCTTTTATATTTTAATGAGTACAAGTCAATAAAAGTACCTGTTAAAATGCTAATGAAAGATGAATATTCCTTCTGAATCAGAATTTCATAATTCATTTATTCAGCTAACATTTATTGAACTTTGGCTCTAGCAAATATATATAATGCAGACTATACTGCAGGGTGAGTTAGTCTAGTGATTGGGAATGACACGACAGTATCTTATTTGCATAAAATGTTGATTTCAAAATAATTGAGTAATGGAACTTTGGATCATAAATTACTGAATTTAAAAGTATTTGTGAAGGAAGCATTACCATGAATTTTTTTTCTCTTCTTACCATTTTAAGGATACTCTTGTTAGTATGAAGTGGGACCCAACAGGTCATATTCTTATGACATGTGCCAAAGAAGAAAATGTGAAACTCTGGGGGCCTATTTCAGGATGCTGGCGTTGTCTACATTCACTCTGCCATCCATCTATTGTAAATGGCATTGCTTGGTGCAGCCTCCCAGGGAAAGGATCCAAATTGCATTTACTGATGGCTACGTATGTTGTAATTTGTGTGTGTGTGTGTTTATCTTAATTTTTATATTAGTGTAGACTGTTCCTTGCATTAAATATGGCTTCTTGGTAGTCTTAAATGGCTTATTGCCTGTTACTACTCTTCTAATATGTAATACTGTAAGATCATCTTGGACAAATGAAGAACAGTTTTCCAGGGTGGACCTTGCTATGCTATCTCCTTAACTGGGTGTGATGTTGCTAGAATATCGATTCTGTTTGTATTTCTTGTAAAAGGATTAGAGCATACATATTATAAATAATTTAAAAAATAATATTGTAGTAGTTTTGTCAGGTCTTAATTAATTGCTATTTGAAAATATGTTTATTTCTGCATATTGACATGGTTTTTTGTGATTTTTAAAATATTTTAATTTTTTAAATTTATTTTTGTGATTTTTTTTTTCTTTAAGTGGCTGTCAGAGTGGCTTAGTATGTGTTTGGCGTATTCCACAAGATATCACACAGACAAGTGTGACTAGTTCAGAAGGATGGTGGGACCAGGAATCCAGTTGCCAGGTAAATGTTCTGGTGCATTTGAAACTCTCTTTTGAAAGCATAGATGCTGTATGTTATCAAAGTAATCCTCTGTTGATTACTGACATACTCAATATTTAGTATCCAAAAGGGCAAGATCCATAGGGAAACATGAACAATTGTCATACTTTGTGTGTTTTCTGAATTAGTTTTAATTTTTGAAGTCAGTGCAGCATGTTTGCTTGTTAAAATGAGATATTCAAGAAATAATGAGTGGCGATCACTTAATGGTACTGGATATACTGGACACTACAGATAGAGAAGTCCAATGTTTAGTCTTCAGTACAGTTAAATAGCACTGCAGGAGCACCCCTATCCAACCAGAGTACCTCGTGCTGATACCAGAATTCCACCTGTGAAGAATAATTCCTTTACCTTAAACAGAGGTTACACCTTCAGATAGATGCTTACAGAGCCATCTAGAAGCTGGGAGTTGGAGGTGTGGAGAAGCTTAAAACAAACAGAAAACCTAGAAGCATGCATGCTTCCTATAAAGGACACAGCTGCCACAGACTTGATTGTCACCCTCCAGAAATGAGAATATTGTTAACGGACTGTCTTTTTTTCTTTTTTTTCTGATAGAAGTAAAAAAATCCAGTGATTTAAGTAAAATCTCTCAATATTAAACCTTGGCACCTGATTTAAAATTCTTTAAAACACCAGTCAAATGGCCTCCCTGAGCTAACAGTTTGCACCCTCTATTACTTTGTCCTTTGCTCATGATGCAAATACCCCTGGAAGAAATATGCCTTATGTCATCTTTGGGTAAATAAGTACATCTGGTATCATACTGCATCATAACTAGAAGGAAAAAGGAGGATAAGTGAGGGCGAAAGTGGTTAAGAGGGAGAACTAAGTAGCTCACTAATGGAAGGAAAATATCACATAAGTGGAGGTGGAAGCACTAGAGATAAATCTGATTTGCTCTTTGTGCTAGAGAGTAGCCCTTTGCACAGGCCTTACCTATCTCACTTCCAAAACCTGCACAGCAAACATGAAAATAAATACCATGTAGCAGATAGCCGTAGGCCAACAAAAAGAAGTACCTGGGTAATAGAGAACCAACATGTGCAGTTCATGAATTTTAGGAGCTAAAAATGGAAATTACATAAAGCTAAATTTAAAAATTAAGACATTCATTAAAAAGCAGAACTTAGGGGCACCTGTGTGGCTCAGTGGGTTAAAGCCTCTGCCTTCAGCTCAGGTCATGATGTTGGCGTCCTGGGATCGAGCCCCACATCAGGCTCTCTGCTCGGCGGGGAGCCTGCCTCTCTGCCTGCTTGTGATCTCTGTCTGTCAAATAAATAAATAAAATCTTAAAAAAAAAAAAAAGCAGAAGTTAGAATTTTTCTATCTCTGAGGAATAATTAAAACCTAGAAATGTAATTTTTGCCAGTTTGAAGAATAGGAAATTCACTTGAAAGTGTTCAAAAAAAGATGAAACTCAGCTTCAAAGGAGCAAAGGCGAACCAGGTTGATATTATATTCTCAAGCTAAACCTTAGAAGAGAGTTATCATTTCCTCCTCCCCAATTTTATGCTAAATTAAAAAATATAAAATTTTTAAGAATGAATTCTAAATCTTGAATCTTTAAATTTGTTTTAATTTCAATATGTGTTAAAAATAAAAATGAATTACAGGATGGATATAGGAAATCAACCGGAGCCAAGTGTGTTTATCAGCTGCGGGGACACATCACCCCTGTCCGGACTGTTGCCTTTAGTTCCGATGGCTTGGCGCTCGTGTCTGGTGGACTAGGTGGCCTAATGAATATTTGGTCTTTAAGGGTAAGAATATAGATGTTATTTTTTTCTTAATTAACTTATATTTGATAAAATTTAACTCAACTAATCTTAGGAATATTTTGTGTACTAATATTTTCAATACTGAAGAAACTGTTTTCAAAATTCTCCATCCCTTAATCTTTCTTACTGATAGAGTTTCAAAGTCATCTAGAAAAGACCCGGGAAAATTGGATAGTACCTATGTAATTGGACATTGCCAAATTTAGCCGGTGTAGATTTTAGAATATGTTTTTGTGAATGTGAAGTATAAATTTAAAATGTAAATAAGAACTGGGGCGCCTGGGTGGCTCAGTGGGTTAAGCATCCAACTTTTGACTCAGGTCATGATCTTGGGGTTGTGAGATTGAGCCCTGAGCTGGGCTCTGTGCTCAGTGGGGAGTCTGACTGGGATTCTTTCCCTTTCCTTCCCCACCTGCTCATGCCTCTACCCACCACCCCAACTCGCTCTTGTGCACATGCTCTCTTGCTCTCAAAATAAATAAGTCTTTAAAAAATAAATAACTAAATAAAGACTAAGTTTAAGTGATTGTACTGATATAAATACATCTCATTTTAGGATGGCTCTGTCTTACAAACTGTTGTGATAGGCTCTGGAGCTATTCAGACCACAGTATGGATTCCAGATGTCGGGGTAGCTGCTTGCTCAAATAGATCAAAGGTAATTTTACAATTACACTAAATTCTAGGGTACCTCTATAAGGTACCCTGGAATTGTAGTCTAAGCAGCCCACTTTATGTAGAAGAGGGGAAAATCGATATCCAGAAATATTATTACCTGCCCAGAATAATACAACTATTTAGTGACAGAAGGAAAACTAGAACCCAGGCCTCCTGATTATAACCTAGTACTCTTCCTACTGTACCCTAGACTTTGGTGAAAATGTTTAATTATTGAACAACTTATTTTCCACTGGATGTTATAAAGTGGATTTTTACTTCCTGCCATGATTCGAGATAGCACTAAACTGTCTCAAAAGAGTTTTTTCTAAAAAGGCGGACCAACGACATTTAACTCAAGTATACAAAATGTTTCTTGGCTTTGAAATGTAATATTCTAGTAAAACAAAACAAAACAAAAAAGAAAACAATAGTGGCCCCTACTGTGAAGTTAATTTTGGCATGACATTATTTCCTGCAGTCTTGTTCTTCATACCCTTAATGAAGTAGCCAGTGTACTACTTTAATTTACATTTTATTAGTTAAAAGATCTTTAAATTGAGCAATAAACCTGCATGAACAGGCATCCTAGAAGTTGAATATAGAATAAGAGCCAGGGCAGTGGTAGGCTGCCAGTCAGAGAAGTGCTGCTTCTCTTGCAGATGTGTTCCTCTGCAGGCAGAGCACTCCTTCCTCTGCTGCCCTGTGTTTTGTCAGGCTTTTGAAATATCCTAAATACCCTGTCCTCCAAGTTCTGTGAAATAGTAATGAATTCACATGTCTCTTTAAGGAGAGTCAGCAAAATGCAAGGTAGCTCACAAATTTTATGGTTACTTCTTACTCACTTGTTTTTACGTAGACAAAATTTAGGCTGTTTTGAAGGTAATAGGTATTAAAGGTACAGCGTAAAATGTCCAAAAAATAAAAATGTTCAGTGCAATAACAGAAGGAATTTCAGAAATGAATGGTAATAGAATTCTCTCTGTGTTATCTTTTACTTAAACAAATGTATCATGTGTCATGATTCATTTTCCATTAGGATGTTTTGGTCGTGAATTGTACATCAGAGTGGGCTGCTGCCAATCACGTTTTAGCAACATGTAGGACAGCATTGAAACAGCAAGGTGTTTTGGGATTAAACATGGCTCCTTGCATGAGAGCGTTTCTGGAGCGGCTACCTGTGATGCTTCAGGAGCAGTATGCCTATGAAAAGGTAACTGAGGACATTCACTGCCACAGAGCTATAGGGGACTGCTGCACCGGAATTTGAATTGCAGCTTTGAATTTATTCCTCAAGAGCATAAAGTCTGAGAAAAATGAGTGGTGCTATTGGGCAGAATCAAATAAAGTTAAATCATGTCTAAAATGATTGTTCAGAGGGTGCCTGGGCAGCTCAGTTGGTTAAGCCACTGCCTATGGCTCAGGTCATGATCCCAGAGTCCTAGAGATCGAGCCCCATGTCATGATCCCAGAGTCCTAGAGATCGAGCCCCACATTGGGCTCTCTGCTCAGCAGGGGGCCTGCTTCTCTTTTTGCCTCTGCCTGCCACTCTCCCTGCTTGTGCTATCTATCTTTCTCTCTCTCTGACAAATAAATAAATAAAATCTTTTTAAAACTAATTAATTAATTTAAAAATGGTTGTTCAGTAATCCTCAGCCTGCTTTTACTTTATTTTAGTAGGAGTAAAATTTTAAAATAATTCTCAAATTTGTATAGTGTTTGCGTAATTTTTTGCTCAGATTACTTATTCACTCCAGAACTTCTTACAGTACATGTGCTGTGGAGTATCATCTTCCCTTTTCTTACCCATGAATCTATTTTTGTGTGGTTTTGCCATCCTGAAAGTGGGAGGTGCAGGGGTGGATATGGGTGTCAGAGTGAACATTCCCTGTTTATCGGGTGAACATTCCCTGTTTATCGGGTGAATCCATGTGGAAAGTCTAGTGGAAGAGCTAAGGCTGAACTGAGTAGAGTCCTTCCATACTAGAATGAGGAATAAGGGAATTTGGACCTGTACCCCAGGCTGTGATACTGTGTAGTCATTCTTCTAGTACTCACTAGTGCTGCCCCTAGGCAGAGCTCTTTGGGTTATTTTTCTTCCATTTTTGGCCAAGGTACATTAATACAATTAGCTGTTACTCCATCTGGTTAACTTTACTGATGTATTTGCCCAGGTTGTTTTTTTCTGAATCACCTAGCGTCTCATGTAGTTGCTCTGCCACAGTTAGGTAGAGATTCTCTTGTAAAGGAGGAAATGTGAGAAGGGAGCAGGTCGTTGTGGTTTAGTTACTTTCTGCTGCTGCTGCTTCTTTTTCTTCTTCTTCTTCTTCTTATGCATGAAAAATTGTAGTGAAAATATACAGCTAAATGCATGTGATGTCCTGGATTGGATCCTGGAGCAGAAAAGGGGCATTAGTGGGAAAACCAAATAAAGTTCTGTGGTTTAGTTGGTGTTATAGCCAATATTAATTTCTTGGTTATATAAGATGTTATGAAGGATTTACAAGAATTCTCTGTACTATCTGTGTAACTCTCTGTATATCTAAAACTATTTCAAAGTAAAAGTCATTTAAAAAAATTTTTTGGGGACACCTGGGTGGCTCTGTTGGTTAAGCGGCTGCCTTCAGCTCAGGTCATGATGCCAGCATCCTGGGATCGAGTCCCGCATTGGGCTCTTTGCTCAGCAGGGAGTCTGCTTCTCTCTCTGTCTCTTCCTGCCACTCTGTTCGCATGTGCTCGCGCTCTCTCTCTCTCTCTGACAAATAAATAAATAAAATCTTTAAAAAAAAATATTTTTTTGTTTTTTTAAATTCCATTTAGTGAATATACAGAGTAATAATAGTTTCAGATATAAGAAAAGAGTAAACTTAAAAAATACAGTTATAGTATTTCAGAATACAGTAGGTTAATTTATAATATTTGGTACAGGCTCTTCAATTTGACCTTCTTGTATTTCCTCTTAGCCTCATGTGGTTTGTGGTGATCAGCTTGTTCATAGCCCCTACATGCAATGTCTGGCTTCCCTCGCTGTGGGACTGCATCTGGATCAGCTGTTATGTAACCCTCCAGTGCCACCACACCACCAGAGCTGCCTCCCCGACCCAGCATCCTGGAATCCAAACGAGTGGGCTTGGTTAGAATGTTTCTCAACCACCATAAAGGCTGCTGAAGCCCTGACCAATGGAGCACAGTTTCCAGAATCTTTTACTGTTCCTGATCTAGAGCCTGTTCCAGAGGATGAACTTCTATTCCTAATGGTAAGCCATGATAGGAGCTGCTGCTGTCTGCAGCTCAGATTGTATCTTGGGTGTTTAGCAAGTAGCAGACCTTCAGTGAGTATTTCGAAGCTTGGATAGCTAGAAGCCTGCCCTTAGATAAACTTGATGTATTTTGCTTTCAGGTGATCAGCCACTTTCAGTCTTATGGCAGCCCCCTGTGGTGACAAAGATTGTTTATACAAGAACTGTGGAGCTCCCATAAACTTGTTGGCTTTCCGTGACATAGTCCCATATTTTCTTCCCTTTTGTCCCTAAGTTCCTTGTTTGGTACCTGACTTATACATATTTTGACATCTTTTCCTGGGTCATCTGGGGGGGTTATTTCACATATAGATTCTAAATTATTTGACACTTTGATCATGTTTTAATCACCATAAAATGAGAATATAGAAGAGCATTCCAGTTGTCATTTCTTTGATTGTATTTGGGAATGTCCAGATGTAGAAAGTGTGATGTAGATGAGATGCCTGTGTGGACAGAGCAGGCCAGTGCTTGATCTAACAACCAATTTAGTTAAGATTTACATATACAAACATTTGAATACAAAGATACAGATACAAAACAAATATGAATGGAGGGAAATTAGTTATAAAATATAATTTTACGTAAAAAAATTTTTTAGGTTTTATTTATTTTTTGAAGGTTTTATTTATCTGAGAGAGAGAGAAACAAAGATAGAAGGAGCACGAGCAGGGAGGAGAGGGAGAAGCAGCCTTCTTTCTGAGCAGGGAGCCCGACCCCGGCAGAATACAGTTTTAATTAAGAAGTGTCCTTCTGGAGCACCTGGGTGGCTTAGTCATTTAAGCGTCTACGTTTGACTCTGGGTCATGGGCTCAGGGTCCTGGAATCGAGGCCCGCATCGGGCTCCCTGCTCAATGAGGAGTCTGCTTCTCCCTCTCCCTCTACCCAACCCCGCCACTTGCACTCTCTCATGTTCTCTCGCTCTTAAATAAATAAATAAAATCTTAAAAAATAAATAGCTATGTCCTTCTGAGCCTATTTGCTCCAAATCTGTCATTTTCTAGATGAGGAAATTGAAGCCTAGAAAGATGAATTGACCTGCCTGTTGCTATATAGTGAGTTCACGGAGATGGTACCTCCTGCACATGACCTTGTACCTGTTGGTGCTCAGAAAACCTAAATGGTTAATTTTGAATCACCAGTGTGATTGTGATAGTGATAGTTGATCATAAAGTGTTTATGATAAAGGGAAATATTAATAATGCATAGTCGTTTGGCATGATTATAAAACTCTCTTAATTTTTTATAGTATTATAAAATTTTCTTATAGGATTTACTAGGTTCTTTTATGAAAAGAAGACTTAGTTGTTAATTAATAACATAAATCTTGGGGCACTTGGGTAACTTGGTCCATTAAATAATCCAGCTTTTGATCTCAGCTCAGGTCTTAATCTCAGGGTCTTGAGTTCAGGCTCCATGTTGGAGGGGCTACTTTTTTTCCCCCTAAAAAACCAGATAAGTCTTGGGGCACCTGGGTGGCTTAGTGGGTTAAGCCTCTGCCTTTGGCTCAGGTCATGGTCTCAGTGTCCTGGGATCGACCCCTGCATCGGGCTCTCTGCTTGGCAGGGAGCCTGCTTCCCTCCTCTCTCTGCCTGCCTCTTTGCCTCCTTGTGATCTCTCTCTGTCAAATAAATAAATAAAATCTTTAAAAATTAAAAAAAAAAATCTTGATAACCAAGATTCATCCTGGTGTTTGTTGTGTCTTGCAGGATAACAGTAAATGGATTAATGGCATGGATGAACAAATTATGTCTTGGGCAACTTCCAGACCTGAGGTCAGTGAAGATAACTACCTATAGTTCTCATTAAATCTTCTGATACTAAATGCTCGTTTGTTTGTAACCTGGTGTCTCTTAGAGGCTAGCTCATGTTTGTTTGAATGAATGGTTGAATCTAATTTTGAGATGATTATGGTTTTTTTAGGACTGGCATCTGGGAGGTAAATGTGATGTCTACCTGTGGGGTGCTGGCAGGCATGGACAGTTGGCAGAAGCGGGAAGAAATGTAATGGTCCCCGCAGCAGCTCCCTCATTCTCACAGGCCCAACAGGTAACTGACAGGGTAAAGAAGGGAGGAAGAAACTTGAGAACTCTAACAATTCTGATTTCCTTGTTGTCAGGTTATGTGTATCCATTGTGGGGAATAACTAAACAAAGTCATGATGTATACCTTCTAAATGAAAGCTTCTAGGGTTTTTAATCAGCCTTACATTTTGTTAATAAGTTTTTAAATTTTTTCTTGCTTCCAAGTGTAATGAATTAACATCATGATTAAGCTTGCCTGGTACATATTTATAGAAGTTAACACACTCCTAATTATTGATTCTGTTTTGTGGTTATTAACTTACAAGAGTCTTTATCTAGATTTCATCGACTCCCTTCTCCTCTTCTAATAATCGTGGTAGCATATTTCCAAACCCTTTCTCAGGCCACTGCTTTCTCTTCCATTCTTCTCTGCCTTAGTAAGTTCCAGGATGCACTACTCTTTCTTGTGTATATCCCCTCAGCTTTCTGCCTCTTGATGGATTTCTAGCCAGTCTTAAATGTTTCTCCTCACCCTTTCCTCTTTTTTTGTTTTGTTGTTAATGTTATTATTTAAACTCTGTGGGACGCCTGGGTAGTTCAGTCAGTTAAGCGTCTGCCTCTGGCTCAGGCCATGATCACAGAGTCCTGGGTTTGAGTTCTGCATCGGGCTCCCTGCTTCTTCTTCTGTCTGCCACTCCCCCTGTTCTCTCTCTCTTGACAAATAATCTTTTAAAAAAATAAATAAGTAAATAAACTCTACACAATTGCAGCACCTGGGTGGGGCACTTAAGTGTCCAGCTCTTGATTTCAGCTCTGGTCATGGTCTCAGGGTTGTGACATTGAGCCCTATGTTGGACTCCACACTCAGTGAAGAGTTTGCTCCATATTCTCTCCTCCTCTTTCTCTGAACATCTTCAAAATAAATAGATAAACTGGACAATAGGCTGAAATCCCTGAAGATAAGATAGTTCTAAATGATTTTAAATAGTTCAGTGCACCTCATACATCTTTGTTAAGTAGTTTTATAATAATCAAGAGCTTGTAGGAACCCCATACTTAATATCAACCCATCCTCTTTAGTGAGAGGATAGAAGAATTAAAGGTATCCTAGGTATGCATAGAATCGTTTTAAGTGAGATTTTAAATTTTAAATCATTTAAGTAAAGCTATATGATAAAAGATAATTTGTTTGTGTGTTTTTATACTAGGTGATATGTG
This sequence comes from Mustela nigripes, assembly GCF_022355385.1. Taxonomy (NCBI): domain Eukaryota; kingdom Metazoa; phylum Chordata; class Mammalia; order Carnivora; family Mustelidae; genus Mustela; species Mustela nigripes. The sequence goes on along the minus strand of NC_081569.1, from coordinate 43,362,633 downwards.
GTCAGAATTGTACCTTTGTCATCCAGGCCAATGGCACAGTGTTGGCTTGTGGGGAAGGAAGTTATGGCAGATTGGGACAAGGAAATTCAGATGACCTTCATGTGCTGACAGTTATTTCAGCCCTACAAGGTAAAATTATCCTGTTAAAAGCTGATCAGAAACTATGGCCTAACTATAGGAATGTTAACTTATGTTGGAACTCATCTCAAACCTTTGCTAGGTAAAGTCAGGGTTTTCACTTCTTTATATTCTCATTTAGGATATACAGCCTGATTTCCACATTTTAAGCTGTGTTATTTTTGCAAGCTATTTATCATGGCAGTGCTAGAATTCAGTGTTATAAATAACTATTTTAAGACCTACTGAAAATTTTAAACAAATTCTTAAAATTGTAGAACGGTAAGTTAGGCAACCACTAATAGCAGTAATAATCATGCATGTGTTTCCTAAAAAGTAAAAACCAATTTATATGGAAATCTGCAGATGTACCAAAGACTTTACAGGGCATCTCAGCCAGCGTTCTCTGACTGGGAAGAAGACTACATCTGGAGAATCCACTGCAGGAGCTCCTGGCTTGTTTCTTAACGTCAACTTTAGTGACTCCAAAGCTCTCAAAGAAAGCAAAGAGGGGTTTTTTAAGTAAAAACGTACAAGTAATGATGTGTTTAGAACCAATTCTGAAACAGTTCTGAGTTCTCTTGAGATCTCTTCCTCCCAGAGCACAGCACTGGGGATGGGATTGCAGGGCTCCTATCTAGAACTACTGCATCCAGCCTCTAGGACCTTGCACAAGCCAGACTAAACTTCTTTGTGACTCAGTTAACCCATTTGTAAATTGGTGATGATAATATCTGCCTCATATGTTCCCTGTGAAAGTAAAAAAGGAGACATTCCAGGTAAAGCATTTCTAGGAGTGGTTAGAACATAAGCCTTGGTGACTAAAACTGTTCCCGTCAACCCTCCTTTTCTTCCTCGTTATCATTTTATGTGACAGCTCCCAGTTTACTAGGTTATGGCTTCAAATTTGCTTTAAAATTAAAGACACTGTTTTTCTTTTTGTAGTAAAGAGTTTTTTCCATGTTAAGAGTATTCTGTAGCAGCTCCAGGTGAAGAGTTTTACCATCCAGTGACGCTTGTTGGTTTTCTGCTCTGTTCCAGGATTTGTGGTGACCCAGCTGGTGACTTCTTGTGGTTCTGATGGGCATTCAATGGCCCTGACTGAAAGTGGAGAGGTCTTTAGCTGGGGAGATGGTGATTATGGTAAACTCGGCCATGGGAACAGCGACAGACAGCGGCGCCCCAGGCAGATCGAGGCCTTACAAGGAGAAGAAGTGGTGCAGGTCAGACAGGATGTGGATCAGTTTGCCTTTGAAGATAAACATACTAGTTGTTGAATAGTGTTCTCAAATTTAGTTAATGGGAAATAATAGTAAAAATGTATTTTGAGTTATTACAAGAGATCCACTGTTTTTGGCTGTTCATCCTTGAATTTATTAGAAGTGTGAATGGATTTTGGTAATAAGACAGACTCCCTTTTCCTGAGCTAACTGGTTGGCCCAAGCTGGGCCCAAGCATACTTCAGGTGCTTGGAAGAAACACAATAGGCTTTAGCTCCTGCTCTGTAGTCCTTGATACAGTGATAGGTTGAATGCAGAGCTTAACATTTATCATTATTGTTACAAGTGTTGAGTTCATGTCCATATTCTGGAAAATTGACTAGTGATCTCGGATGATAATTATAAAATTGCATAGCACCAGAGAGATCACAGAGGATTTCCCCATTTACTCTCGCATGTGGTTTAGGTCATCTGTACACAGCTAAAGCATAGCAGCAGTTCTTCTAAGGTAGGCTGGTTAGCTTGGTCTTCCTGAGGATGATGAGAACGTCAGGCTTAGGGAAGCAGGAAGCCCACTTGGGCAGGTAGAACATACTGGTCTTGAAGGTGCTGAGTTGTCAGTGAAGTTTATTACCATATTAATGACCAAAAATGACTGATTTTGTTCTTTCTTGGTGTACCCTCTTCTTAAATTTTTTTCTTCTCCTTGGTTCTGTCTGTAGATGTCTTGTGGCTTCAAGCACTCAGCAGTGGTAACTTCAGACGGCAAACTGTTCACTTTTGGCAATGGTGACTACGGTCGATTGGGTCTTGGAAACACCTCTAACAAAAAACTTCCAGAGAGAGTGACTGCACTGGAGGGATATCAGATTGGACAGGCATGGAATAAATCAATAATATATTTCATCTGCCCATAGTTTCTTTTTCCTCTATTATACTAAGACACTGTCCTTTAAATAAGACTAAAATCATCAGTTGTGCTTAAGCTCATGTACATTTTGTTTGGCCTACTTGATCATTTTTTGTGATTTTTTTTTCCAATATGAAAATTCCTATTTCAAGTTACATTTGACAAATGAAAGCATTAATTCAGGATGCAAATATTTTACAACCCCTTCCATAATACAGCTTGATATAAAACCTTTGAACTATACAAATTTTTGTGACTGCTGTCTGGTAGTCTGGAAGTAGATGTCTGAATTGCGGCATCATTGGTACTGCTGCTCTGAAGTAGTACTTATCCTGTATACGTTGAGATCACCTCTTAATAAGGAGATATTTTTATCATATCCTGTGTCACTCCTTAGGCTGTCTCTGATGTATTTTTTGACTCATTGCATACCTTTCCTTTTTTATGCCCTCCAATTCTAAGTTAGCCACAGATAGTTGAAGGATTTCACGTCAAAGAAAAAAGTTATTTTCTTGTTTGTGGACATTAGCAATTTTTTCTTATTGGCGCATTTTTTTAACATATGCAGAAGGCCCTTGAAATTAAAATGAAAATATATGTAGCCAAGTTTTTCACTGAAATGGGAAAAAAGAATCCCAGAAACAGGTATATGGTTTAGGTGCTCTGACTGAATACGCTGTTCTTTCTTTAGGTAGCATGTGGCTTAAACCACACTTTGGCAGTATCAGTGGATGGCTCCATGGTGTGGGCTTTTGGAGATGGGGACTATGGAAAACTTGGCTTAGGAAATTCCACTGCAAAATCTTCCCCTCAGGTCAGTATCATCTTTATTCTAGGGTTTTAGACAGTGTGGTATCCATCTATGTCAGTGCCTCTTTTTAGTTGGAAAAATTTATAATTTTAGTAATTGATAATGAAGTTCTGTTGCTTACTTTTAAATGCCCAGCATTCTAGATCTTGATTTTAAATAAGCCATTAATTGCTAAACTGGATGTAAAAACTGTGCAAGGATAAGCCTTTGTCCCCATATACAGACTGAACAGTGTAGGACTATCTCCTGTGTAGAGAAGAAATAGTTATAGACATATCTCCAGGGTGCCTGAGGGAGGGAACCTTGAACAATCTTTTATATCCTTGTGCTTGCATCTGCCATTTTAGCTGATTATTACGCCTAATTTGTACAGATATGTGCCTCTGTTTAAAAAAATAATAAAAAGGGGCGCCTGGGTGGCTCAGTGGGTTAAGCCGCTGCCTTCAGCTCAGGTCATGATCTCAGGGTCCTGGGATCGAGTCCCGCATCGGGCTCTCTGCTCAGCGGGGAGCCTGCTTCCTCCTCTCTCTCTGCCTACTTGTGATCTCTCTCTGTCGAATAAATAAATAAAATCTTTAAAAAATAATAATAATAATAATAAAAAGGAAATATAGGAAATAATAAATAAGTTAGAAACTAATATTCACATTACAGAAGGTTTCTTGGCTCTGCAGAAGACTGTCTTTGCAGTTCTTTCCGTGTATTTTCCTAACACACTTAACAAGCAGCTTGATTTACAAATATTTAATGTATATTCAACTCCAGATACCCTATTATAAATAATCTGTACTATTTTGATAACTAGACTGGTGAATATTTAGCTATGGATGTGGAAAGCCAGGAAACCATCTCTGGGGCACATACAAAGCAGTTATTATCACCTCTGAAAGTAAAAAAGTCTAACTGGGAGCAGCCCATGGCTTTACATGGTCTCCTAGTATTGTTTAAAAGGCTCCAGGATTCTCTCTGGTCTCTGTTGCACAGAGCAGTGATTCCACTCACATGAGGTCCTGGGGGTTTTAGTCAAATGCCCCTCCCCAACACCCCCACCACAATAAATTCAGGTAATTTATAGAGCAATATGAGAAAATAACATTTAGGAGTGTGGATTTGAGTAGAAACACTTAGGTGACAAGTATTATTTGTATTAGAAGTTAGTCCTTGAGTTTATACATGCTATAACAATTCAATTCAATTCAATCAAGGCAATTTCAAAAGTGTTTTTATTTTCCTTTTTAAAGTATGTGCCTTATACTTTTATTTTGCAGAAAGTTGATGTCCTTTGTGGAATTGGAATAAAAAAGGTTGCTTGTGGAACTCAGTTTTCTGTTGCATTGACCAAAGATGGTCATGTGTATACCTTTGGTCAAGGTAAGGCATTTTCTAGGCATTACATTGTTTATTTTGTATATACATGTATTATATAAACATTTGCCTTCCAGTTTTAGAGAAAAGTGCTGTAAATAGTTTTTTGTTGTTGTTCTGGGTGATGAATGGCCACTATGACCTTCATTCACTAGCTACTTTCCTCTTTTTTCATGAACTCTGTCATAAGGACAAACTCTCCTCCCCACTGATGGCCTTTCTTGCCCAAGCCCTTGTTCTTGCTAGAAGAGTCCCTGCCAAAGCCCTTCCCCTCCTCCTTTCTGCTGCCTACAACTGTGCTGCCATAAGTACTCCTCTGGACCCTATCTAATTCCCCAGCCCTTCCAGGGAATGGAGGTTTGGATCTTGGGAATTCATAGGCATTCAGGTTCAGATCTTGAGTGCATTCCTAACCCAAGCATCCACAGTGTGATTCCCTGGTAGTATATTCACCTTTTTAAGTAGAACTTCTTAGCAAGTTGTAGTGACTGAGAAGTGTGTAGGGCAGGTATGAGGAAGGGGAAGAAATAAGTCATGAGTAAAGTTTCTAGTCTTGGAAGAATAATGATGTCACTAACTGAGAACAGGGAGCTGGTTTTGGGGAACTTGTTAAGGGACTTCGTTTTGGTCCTATTGAATTGGAGCTATATACCCTAGATGTATGTGTGGAGATGTCTAGCAAGTTATTGGGGATTTGGATCTGGAATTCCAAAGAGATTGGTTATAGAGATTTAGATTTGCATAATGTTAGTATTTAAAACCATGTTAATAGGCCCTAAGAAACTCAGGGAGAGAGTGTAGAATAAAAAAGAAGTGCATAGAACTCTGAGGGTGTGAGTAGAAGGCCGGTAAGCACAGAAAGAGGACTCAGGGGAATTGGCTTTGAAAGGAGTGGTGAGAGAGGTCACCAGTGAGCCAGGGTAGTACAGAGTCTCTGCAGGATAGGAGGCACTGAGGCCAGGTCAGTAAAAGGTTATGTGGGGTTCTCGGGGTCAGAGCCTTAGAAGAGGCTCCTGCCATAGGCAGTTAGGAGCTACTCATGGCTTTTGAGAATATAGCGTCAGTGCAGTAGTGAGAGTAGGTAGGAGAAGGTAGGTGAGAGAAGGTAGACTGCAGAAGGTGGCCATGCCAAACAGTTCTAGAGGCCATGGGGCAAGAGCCCCTGTGGGGCTGGCCTGTAATTTCTAGAAGTTTGGCAACAAAGGTGAAGGGAGAAGTTGGCTAGAAGTTTGAGGACAAGAGAAGTTGAGTGATGTCTTTTCTTAGAATGTAAGAACCATAGAGTCTTTCTTAACTATGTGCCATCCTCTCAAATAGGAGGATACTGGTTTGAAATAAGCTGTCTCAAGACACTCAAACCAAGTGTCTCTTGATTTGAAATAAGCTGCTAATTTTAGATTTATTTATTTTATGAATAAGGAGCCCGTGACACTTTGCAAAGGTACTGTTTCAGATTTCATTCACTTAGGATCTAGTACACCTTACCAGAATGGCAGCTTTTACCATCATGAATTAAATGTGTCATTGCCATTCCACTAGAAGAGTTAAATGACTCATTAGAAAACAAAAGGACTGTTGTGTCCCATCCATAAGTTTCTTCTTACTGTTTTCTTAGATCGCTTGATAGGCTTGCCAGAGGGGCGTGCTCGCAATCACAATCGACCACAGCAGATCCCTGTCCTGGCTGGAGTGATTATCGAAGATGTGGCGGTTGGAGCTGAGCACACACTTGCTTTGGCATCAACTGGAGATGTATATGCCTGGGGGAGCAATTCAGAAGGGCAGGTAAATATTTATCTTGCTTGTCCTCTCATATTCTAGAATTCTGACAGCGTCCCTCATTTGTGGAAGGGATAAGCTAGGAAACCCTAGGATTTAACCACAATGCCTCATACACATCACTTTGCCATGGGACAGATTGATTTGTGAGCGCAGTTTTTCGTGTCTCTCTCAATTGTGGCAAAAGTAAGAATTATACCATGGTTTTTGTTTTTGTTTTTGTTTTTTTATTTTATTTATTTATTTTTTAAGATTTTATTTATTTATCAAAGGGGGGGGAGAGCGAGCACAGGCAGACAGAATGGCAGGCAGAGGCAGAGGGAGAAGCAGGCTCCCTGCTCAGCAAGGAGCCCGATGCGGGACTCGATCCCAGGACGCTGGGATCATGACCTGAGCCAAAGGCAGCTGCTTAACCAACTGAGCCACCCAGGCGTCCCTATACCATGGTTTTTTAAAAAATCTGATGGTATAGCAAAGTGATTAAGGGAATTACCTGAATATGTGTGTGTGTCTGCACTCATTAAAAACCGGCACATAGTAAGCAGCACTTTAGAGGTATTTGCTACTATCATCATCGTTTTTAATGTAATCTGTGAGATTAATTAACTGTAGTCTGTGAGATTAGGCCCTGGAGCATCAGTTGATCTGCAACATGGAAAGAATGAAACGACAATACTTTTATATTTAATAATAGAACATAGTACCGTACATAGTATGTTGTAGATAGGATATTTGTGTTTGTGCAGGAAATCTTTCTACAGAAGAATAAACTGAGCCTCTGAGAGGTTGAGAAAGATTTAAGAATTTGATGTGTTCAGCCTACCCTATATCTGAAGGAGGGAGGGATTTGGGTGGGAAATGTCTGGGATGCCTGTGGCTATAGTGGGTTTCAGCCCTCCAGATGCAGAGCCACATCCCCTTCCTCCATAAATCCTCTCTGGGTCTGTCTGCCCATTGAGCCAGAGACCCTCAAGTTCAAGGTCTCTATTGTTACTCCTGGTAGCCTCAGTTTGACTCTGTGGTCACCTCATCATTGTTTTAACAGATGGGGAAGCTGCTCATCCTTGTAGTTGCACATGGTCTTGATGAGAAGATAGTAGCTGCTGAAGACGCCTTAGGGAGGTCATTGGCAGGGACTTGACATGATCCTCCCTAATGACGTTGAGGTGCTTAGCCGCTCAAACACTGGGTATTCCACTCGTACCCTAAGAACAGAGATCTGGAGATGAAAATCTCCTTCTCTGTATGCTTTTATAATTGTTTATTGTTACCCTGGCCGACCATGTTAGAAGAAAATCTGTGTTTTAAAATAAAAATTCTATAGATGATTCTGTTACTTTTTTAACTTTCTAAGAATTATTTCCTCTTTAGAATTGGAAGCCAAGGATGTGTTCCATCATTAAGACTTAACTCTAGCTTTGGAATGGCCTTGTTGCAGCCAAGTTTTTAGGAGATAGTCTGAGCTATGAGGACTATTCCGATTGAGAAAATCAGAATTAATTTCATTTTGATGCTGTTGCTTGGTATAGATATTTATTTCTATCTGCCTACCACCTAAGGCAGATTGCATCATCTTGACTTCCTTGCTTCCTCTTTTTAATTGACTCTTTGTTTTTGTAATGTATTCCCAGCTTGGCTTAGGCCACACCAACCACGTTCGAGAACCAACCCTGGTAACAGTTTTGCAAGGGAAAAACGTTCGGCAGATCTCAGCTGGCCGCTGCCACAGTGCTGCCTGGACAGCGCCGCCTGTCCCTCCAAGAGCACCTGGTGAGAGATGCGATATTCATAGTCCTGCAGCTTCTCTTTCAGAGCTTCTCTTTCAGTGGTCCCCAGCCGTGCTGTCTGCTTGCTGCTTTCCCACTGCATCCAGGCATCATGCTGAGACCACCAGGCCCCCCAACAACCAAGCCTTCTTGGTGCTCCGAGCACTGTAAATCCTTTCATAGCAGGTGATTCTCCTGCAGACTTCATCACAAAGCACTTCCTCTCTGCACCCCCAAAAGAAGAAAACATATCACTTTGGCAAGCAAAAATACATAATTTTAGAGCAGCAACTAAGTATTTTTTCATGCACAGAAGAAGTGGTGAATCATAGTTTTCTAAGGCCTGGTTTTAGGAGTAAAGATTCAAAGGTCTGAGACCAGTTGTCAGATTCTTCACTGCAGTTAACCATTTGAAACATGATGTTGTCTGTGCGTTGGCACAGCAAAAAAAAAAAGAAGAAGAAGAAGAAGACGACGAAGAAAATGTTGCCATTTTACTCCAGCATGTAATAGGACTGATAGGCAGTTTCTACCTTTTTGTTCATTATGTAGTCCCAGAACTACAGAAAGATATAAAGGGGTGCCTGGGTGGCTCAGTCAGTTAAAGTGTCTGCCTTTGGGTCAGATAGTGATCCCAGGGTTCCTGAATTGAGCCCCACATCTGGCTTCCTGTTCAGCAGGGAGTCTGCTTCTCCCTCTGCCTCTCTCCTTCGCTTGTGCTCTCTTCTCTCTCTCTCTCACTCTCTCTCTGAAATAAATAAAATCTCTTAAAAAAAAAGGATATAAAGAAAATAAAATGTGTATTTATGTGTTTCACCTTCTGCTGAGTACTCTCCAGATTGGATCCATCTTCCATTCCCCGCAAGTGTGGGGCATTTATCATTCCTTACCCATCTCTTTTCATTTGGGCTGTTTCTCTGCCAGGCCCTTAAGCCCTTTCTTTATACTACTCTCTGGTATGTCAGGAACTAGAGTTTCCTTGAAGTAACCTTGTGCCTAGGAATTCAGCATTCTCTTCCCTTTTTGCTGACTTCTGCTTTTAAGTCCTTGGAGAAGACTCACTGTAGAGATTTTTTTTTCTTTTAAATACTCTTAGGGAGCAAATGAGGACTACCAAGTAGATTCCAAACAAGCAAGAGATGTTTTCTGATTAGTAGAGTCCAGAATGAGCAGTGCTGCTCACCCATGGTCAATTTTGATACTCAGAGTCCTCTTCATCTCACAGAGATCTCACTCCCACTTCAGGAGAGAGGCTCTGCAGTGTGGTGGTTAAAGGTCCAGACTCTGGAGCCAAGTTGCCTAGGTTGAATCCTCGATGCTTTACTTAACAAGCTGTGTGATCTTAAGACTCCATTTCCTTATCTGTAAAATGGGGTGATAATAGCCCCTGTTGTAAAGAGCTATAGAAGTAAATGAAAAATTGGTGTGATGCACTTAAAATAGTGCTCAGCACATAGAAATACTTAATAAATGTTAGCTTTTGTTGACAGTATTAATGAAATCAATTGGAAGTAAAATAAATGGAATTGAGCTGTGCAAATCTTTATTTACATGAAACTCAAATAAGGCAAGTGTTGGTTTACTCTAGATGTTTTTAATAAGAGGGGAACCATGAATACAGTCTATGCTTCTACAGAGATCTTACTCTCACAGTACGAAGCTTTCATGAATCATGCACCCATAGCTTTCATTCCATCATGGTCACTTTCTGTCAGATCCCTAAGGAAGTGTGGGAGGTGACTGCTGAGTTGCCCATTCCCATTTTCCAGAATTGCCTACCTGGTCCTGGCTCACATCTTACGTTTTATGAAGATGGCAGCTATCAAATACAAAAGGAAGAATTTGGGATTTGTTTTTGTTTTTGTTTTTTTTTAGATTTTATTTATTCATTTGAAAAAGAGAACATGAGAGAGACAACATGAGTGGCGGGGAGGGACAGAGAGAGAAGCAGGCTTCCCACTGAGCAGGGAGCCTATTATGGGGGTTGATCCCAGAACCCTAGGATCATGACCTGAACTGAAGGCAGACGCTTAATGGGTTCAGCCATCTAGGTGCCCCTGTTTTTGTTCTTTTGTGAAGGAACTGTTTAAGTCCCATAGTTAAATGGGAAACTAAAGGGGAAAAAAAGTTTCCATAATGATAAATAAAACAAGATATCTTTAAAAATAACACATGTGCATTAAAGCATAAAGATGAGTTGATGGAGAGAGGAATTGATAAACACGTGATGAAGCAAATACAGGCAAATATTAAGTCTAGAATTTAGGTGGTGGAATGAATGTTCATTGTATACTTATCTCAACCTCTCTGTTTGAAAATTTTCAAAATACTGAAAATGAAAGCAGTACATTCTCCTTTATAAGCATCTGCTTGCTTTCATGGCAGGTGTGTCTGTACCTCTGCAGCTGGGCCTGCCCGACACAGTGCCCCCCCAGTATGGGGCGCTCCGGGAGGTGAGCATCCACACCGCGAGGGCCCGGCTCCGGCTGCTCTACCACTTCTCTGACCTCATGTACTCTTCTTGGAGGCTCCTGAACCTCAGCCCTAACAACCAGGTAACATGTTGGGTTGGGAGCACTGCCCGTGCTTACCAGGTCCCTGGGGTATTCTCCCATGGCTAATGCTTTTTGCTCTCAGCTCCCAAGAGAGGTAGAAAAGGCACCAGTTCCGTTTCCATTTTACTGCTGGTTTAGGGATAGACCAGATACTGCTAATTGTGCTGCTGGACACAGGAGTCTTCCTTTTATGTATTGGTCTTTCTGGTGCTCAAGGAAATACGAATGGCAAAGCACATATTTTCTGTAAAGTCCAATATGTGATTTCTATATCTAGGCACACACAGGTGTGTCACCCTACTGTCACAGTGACTCTGTAAATGAGTCTGACACATTGCAGAGACTTCCTGATCGCCTCACAGATGAGCTTTCTGGGTCCCACTGGGGGAGAAAGTAAATGCAGCTGATTGACTGTCTTTATAGAACAGTCTAGTAATTTAGGAAGAAAGCAAGCTGGCTGTGTTTGCTTGTGTAATGTGTCAGCATGCCTGCCAAAATGTGTTTTGGTTGTAAAACTGTTAGAAATCCTTGGGTAACCCATCACAGGACATGTGAGAGATTTGACAGATCATTGTTAGAAACAGGTAATCAGCCAGGCAGCAGAATACTGTGCAGCACTGAACAGAAGGTTAAAAAAAACCGTTTGTAAATTAGCAGGAGAAATGTTGGTGATAAAGAGTTAAGTGAGAAAAGCAGCAGAGTATCACATAAACAGTGTGTTGTCAATAATGGGAGGAGTGTCTCTCCGCACACGTAGAAGAGAGCTGGAGGGAGACCGATGAGAGTGACTGTGGAGGTTGCGGGGATTCAGTGTGTACACGTGTGTGTGTCCTTTTCTGTATTTTCCAAGTTTTAGAAAATAATCATTGTATATTTTATCAGAAAAACATATTTTTTAAAAACTATCAATAGTTACTGCTATCCAGGTTTATGCTTTTAAACCAAAAAATTATGTTCTGAAAGTGAAAAGTGTTCTTTCTAGGAAGCCTTGAATTGTACCATCTGTGATAAGCTCTCTCTCTCTGTTACAGAGCAGTACATCTCATTATAATGCTGGCACATGGGGCATCGTACAGGGACAGCTTCGGCCTCTGTTAGCCCCAAGAGTCTATACCCTCCCGATGGTGCGCTCCATAGGAAAAACCATGGTTCAAGGCAAAAACTATGGACCTCAAATTACTGTAAAGAGGATATCAACCAGGTTAGCATATGTGTGTATGTTTCACTAGCTAGCCAGCACTTTTTTAGATGAATGTGATTCCTGACTAATCTGTGAGCTCCCGCTTCCTGGGTTGTAAACTAAGAGAGTAACGGTGCTTACCTAGTTCCCAGTGTGGCCACAGTGGGCCTAGCCCGCTGCTCAGCTATTATTAAACTAGTGTGTTCATCCCCGATGGGAAGTTTGGGGGGAAGTGGTAGTTTGGGGGGAAGTTAGAGTTGTGTTTCATTCTGCTTTCCCTTTCTTTTTGAAGAGGGCGGAAGTGTAAGCCCATCTTTGTCCAAATAGCAAGACAAGTTGTTAAACTGAATGCATCAGACCTCCGTCTGCCCTCACGAGCGTGGAAGGTGAAGCTGGTTGGAGAAGGGGCTGATGACGCTGGGGGAGTGTTTGATGACACGATCACAGAGATGTGCCAGGTATATTCACGCGGTATCCCCTTGCTGAGTCATTTGTTCAGATGGTGGCTGTCCTACCATTTCCAGTGCCTACTGTCTCATACGTTCTTATGAATGTCGCAAGGGTGCATTTGTGAGCCTTACGTAAAAATCATGCTGTTAATGATAAATAAGTGAATTACAGCAAGGGTTTGAGGCATCTGTGTGAAGATACCTTACTGAGTAAATGTCAGTGCCTGACTCTACTAGTGACTCACAGTCCTGCTCTAATGCAGGCAGAAGAAATAGTAATGACACATATTTACATTTATGTAATGGACAAATCCAGGACCACCCATGTGCCCTGATTAATTCTGGTGCTTTTAGAATGAAGTAGAACTGTCAGGCTCTAGTGGAATTAGAAAAACAAATACTAAGAGTTTGGACGAGCTCTTATTTTGATATCTGAAGTGGCAAGTTTGCTTCCAGGTCAACTGTGACCCTTCCCTCTTTGCCTAGTAGCAGAATTTTTCTGATAAATTCTGTGACTAAAACAACTTTTAGCTAATATTCGCTGGGTCTGTTTGCTATTGAATATCACTGTACCCTGCTCAGAGATACCCCAGCTCCTGCCCTGGATTGACTTTCTTATCTCAGTTCTGCAAACTACAGGATATTTTCTCCATGGGGGGAATGTTTGTAATTTCATTTTAAGTTAAAACCACAAAAATTATAGAGACAGCTGGTTGGCTGGTTGTCACATAACATTATAAATTCCTCAAAATAATCTCTTTTCAGTATGATCTTTAATGTAATTAGTTGTTCTCTTGATGCATTTGATTGTCATTTCTCAAAAAACTGTTCTTTCTTTTACAGGAACTTGAAACTGGTATTGTTGACCTTCTTATACCCTCTCCCAATGCCACTGCAGAAGTGGGCTACAATCGGGATAGGTGAGGCAGTCATCGAGTGCCTTTTGACTATCTACAATAATAATGATAGCTCACTTATTGAGTGCTTACTGGGGGCCAGGCCCTGCTCGAAGTGCTCTTACATATTATCCCATTGAATCCTCATTAGAACCCAAAGGAGTGGGAACTATTATTACTCCCTTTTCACAGATAAGGAAACTGAAGCGCTTCTATCATGACTCTATTATGGAACCAACTCAATGATAATATTGAGGGGTAGGGGAAATCCAGACTTGATAAGGAAAACTGACTTATTTTCTGTTTCTGAAGGCCCACGTGGCCTCCCCACAAAGAATTTTCTGCATCAGAACTCATCAGGAAGATTTGATACGCTGTCAAATCACAGCACTTAGTATTAGCAGTTCTGTGTTATGCCTAAATTTCCCAAGCCTTAAATTTTGGATCCTGCTTCATGGACTTGTAAATGATAAAATGAAATGATTTTAGGAAATAGGGCGTCCTGAAGCAGGTAACTCAGGGACAAAAGGACCATTCAGTTGCTCTTTCACAGCTCTTCTGAAAATAATTAAAAATATGGTTCCTGTGCTGTCCAAAAGAGTAGCTACCAGGTACATGTGGCTGTTGGGCACTCAGAATGTGGTTAGAGTTGCTGGAGAACTCCATTAAATTTTATTTAATTAATTTGAGTAGCCACATATGGCAAATGACTATCGCATTGAACAGCACAGGTCTGGATTAATGCTGTAGCTGTCTGATAACTTATTTCCAATAGAAATGAGGTCAGTTTTATTTGAAGAATTTCCTTTAATTTTGCAGGTTTCTTTTTAACCCCTCCGCCTGCCTTGATGAACATTTAATGCAGTTTAAGTTCTTGGGCATTTTAATGGGGGTTGCCATTCGCACAAAGAAGCCTCTGGACCTCCACTTGGCCCCTCTGGTGTGGAAGCAGCTGTGCTGTGTCCCACTCACCCTGGAAGACCTGGAGGAGGTGGATCTGCTCTACGTGCAGACCCTCAACAGCATTCTTCACATTGAAGACAGTGGGATTACCGAGGACAGTTTCCATGAGGTGAATCTTGGCCAGTCCGTGTTCTGCTGGTATTGACCAGAATTTTGCTGTGGGAAACTCAGATCTGGTCTTCACCTTGCTGTTTGACTCACCTTGCTGTGAGCCCTAGTAGCTCACCCACAAAGGTTCAAAAGCCGCTCATGGGCAGAGTTGGCACCAGCACCCAGCTTCCGCTTCTTCCTCTTTGGTCTACTCTCTGCCTGCTAGAATGGACAAGCAAGGGAACCCAGTTGGAGAGGGAGGCCTGGGGCGACCAGAGTTCATCGAACCTGGTTTGAGGACAAAGAAATGGTTAACTATAGCCAGATGGGTCAGCACATTCCCTTCTGACCAAGTGGCATGATCAGCTACCTCGATTCCTCATTTTTAATCCTTAAAATTCTTTTTTTTTTTTTTTTAAGATTTATTTATTTATATGAGAGCTAGACGGGGAGATGGAGAGCAAACACCAGCAGCAGGGCTAGGAGAGGGAGAAAGAGAATCCCATGCAGACTTGGCACTCAGGGTGGAGCCTGATGCTGGGCTTGATCCTGTGGCCCTGAGCTCAAGACCAGAGCTAAAACCAAGAGTCAGATGCTTAACCAGCTGCTCCACCCTGTCCCTAGAAGTCTTAATGTTGTTACTGTTTTGCTATATTTGTGTGTAATGTACGGTATTTTTTTAGTAAAAATATTTTTTTTTCCTCTTCTTAGATGATTCCTCTTGATTCTTTTGTTGGCCAGAGTGCTGATGGCAAGATGGTTCCCATAATTCCTGGTGGAAATAGTATCCCACTGACATTTTCCAACAGGAAGGAGTATGTGGAGAGGGCCATTGAATATCGACTTCATGAGATGGACCGACAGGTGAGCTGAAACGTTGGGACATGCATATGAATGTTTACAGTTGTCTTCAAACAAGAGCTTACTGGTTACTGCTGAATTGGGGTATATGAACTACCATGTCAGTTAATTTGTATCTGCCTTTCAGCCCCTGTTCAGAGACTTTTCAGGCCTTACCTCCGGGTTTCCTGTCTCCTTACTCAAAGCCTTAGGACAGCTCTAAATTGGTCACTGGTTGGATTGAGGCCAGGCTGTCACCCAGGCCTTTACACCTGCCTTCTCACTCAGCCTTCATTTTGTTTGTCTTCATCTCTTATTGTCCCCAACCCAGGGTCTCCCACTCTACTTGGGTCAGTCAGGGCCCATGTGAATAAACCCCTCCCACTGGTCTTGCGATCCCATGTGAGTGCCTCTTTCCCAACTCCTGCTGCAGTCCCGTCAGGCCCCAGCTGGAAATGCCTCTCCTCCACAGACCAGCTTTCCTCCAGGTCCATAGCCGGTAGAAATCTTTTTTGTTACTTAGAAATTTCTCAAGATACCATAATACTTCTATGTTGTGGTCTAAGAACTAGACCACAGAGTTTGGATCTTGTTTCTTCAATTAGCTTGTAAGACTTTGAGTGAAGAATGCATTCTAGTATATATGTTACATACATGTGTGCTGCATATATTACATAAATATAGTGTGTGTGTGTGTGTGTGTATCTCCTAAATATTCTTGTTATGTGCTGACATTGTAGTAAGCATTTAATAATAAATGATGAGAATGTGGTGAGTGACCAAAGAAATGAACATTTTGTCCAAAAATGGGGTTTTGGCTATACAGTCCTTAAAAGCCACTTTATAGTACTTTATATGCAGAATGTGCTAGGGTCTTCTTGAGAGCTAGACTGAGGCTCGAAGGCTGTTGAAGTGTGTATGTTCTGTGCCTTTCCCTTCTGGTTCCTTCTTTGACTCTGGCTTTGGACCAAGTCCAGTCAGAAAACTGTTATCCCTTAGTGAGGGCAGGTTTTGTGGGCATGCTGTTCACACAGCCGGGGCTTAGGTTTTTGGCTCCAGTTCTTCAGAATTTTAATCCCCAGTGAGTATTTGGCTAAAAATACATTGAATACCTTCTGCATGCCAGGTGTGGGTCCAGGCTGCCTCGTGTGCAGTGTTTCCTGTAGTTACTCTGTGAGAAAAGGATTACTGTCACATTTCACAGATGAAAGTACTGAGGCAGAGAAGTGAAGTGATGTGCCCAAGGCGAAGTCAGGGTCCCAAACCAGGTTTAACTGTGGGGTCTAGGCTCTTCTGGGTCAGATTGCCCCTCCACTCTCTGCCAGTCATGCTCTGCTCAGCCCGTTGCTTTGTTCCTTTCTCAGCAAGGAGGCCTTTTTCCTCTTTCACGTCTTCCTCTTCTCTTACAACCCAGTGTTCTTCCCATAGCTGTCCCAATTTGTTCCCCGCCAAGCAGCCAGCCCCATACCTCAGCCTCATTTTTTTCTAGACAGCTTTTGGTTTGTATTCTACCAGGCACGACAGCTTGTTTTTGGGCAAACTTTGGCTGGGGTCTTCCTTTTAATACCCATACAGACGGTCCTCGCTGCCAGTCTTGTTCCCGAGCCCTGGGTGGGACGTCTTTGTACCAGTCCCAGCCCCAGGGCCTTCCCCAAGGTGTGGCTCCTGCTTGGGTCCTCCGGGTTTTTCCTTTTGCTAATTATCACTGGTGGTTCTGAGTTGGCCAAGAGTGAGGAAGTGTTTATGAACAAATCTTGACAGCAGTGAATGAGTCTGTGTGTAGGGTGTGCGTTGCTGTGCGACCTTGGGGTGTTTTTGAAACAGACTGTTGTGGGTAGCCCCTCCAGCCCCCCTCAGCACTCCGCAGCTGACCTGCTCTCCGCACCGTGCTGGGAGTGAACAGCAGCAGTAGGGCACACAGACATGCATCGAGAATTCTCATCATAGTCGTGTGAGCAGCAGTTGTTTTCCTCATTTCTCAGATGAGAAAATTAAAGTAAAAGAGACGGAGCTGGGATTCAGACCCCGAAGTCTCCTAATGAAATGTTCTGTCCTTCCTACTGCCTGCTTCCAGAAGGCCTTGCTAGTTTAATTTTCTTCTTTGTACTTTTCTAACTACTTCTTTTTTTTTTTTTTACAATGAGCACAAATAAGTTTTACCAGAAGGATATCACTCTTCCAAAGAAAAATATGAGTGCAAGAAACAGTAGAAGGTAGACACATCCTCTAGGAGCGTCTTACCCTAACGAGAGACAGAGTAGCCCTCAGGGCCCAATGTAACTGCACAGCCATGCGTGCTGAGGGGTAGGAGTGAGTGCAGTTGGCACCAGGGTTGGGGGCGCTTAGGGCGGCGGGCTGAGTTTTGTGGGGGGCAGAAGGCAAGCTCCTCAATTGACTTGACCTGGGACCGGAAGGAGTGTAGAAGTCCCACAGGCAGGGAGGAGCTCGGACAGAGGGTTGGCGGCCGGGGGAGTGGGCCATGTGCGCCTTGGGTCCGGGGGACAGGTCGAGGGTTTGGGGGGCGGAGGAGCAGGTGGGAGGTGCCCCGTCTGCAGACGCGTGTCTGATGCACAGCTCTCCTGGGAGCAGGTGGCGGCCGTCCGAGAAGGGATGTCCTGGATCGTTCCGGTGCCACTGCTGTCACTCCTCACGGCCAAGCAGCTGGAGCAGATGGTGTGTGGGATGCCCGAGATCTCCGTGGAGGTCCTGAAGAAGGTGGTGCGCTACCGGGAGGTGGACGAGCAGCATCAGCTGGTGCAGTGGTTCTGGCGCACACTGGAGGACTTCTCCAACGAGGAGCGCGTGCTCTTCATGAGATTCGTGTCTGGAAGGTCTCGCCTCCCGGCCAACACTGCGGACATCTCTCAGAGGTTTCAGATCATGAAGGTCGATCGGGTAAGTAAGCTGTGCTGCCATCCCTCCCCGTCCTGTCTCCCACTGCTTCCGCGCTGCTCGCCAGCTAGAAAAGCCGCACAGTGACCCTCGGGTAGGCCTGCCAGTTCAGGCTTAGTGTTTGAGGTTTCCTAATTGAAAGAAAATCAAGCAGAAAAGCTTGTTCAGAAACGTAATGTAACTTGAGTGAAAAAAAGCCCTACCACCAGCAACCTTTGAGGAAATCCTCCAGCAGCTTCCTGCATGAAAGCTCAGCTTACCAGAGGGCTTGTCCTGCTGCCTCTGCCTCTGCCTCTTACTTCCTATGCCTTTTCGTGTGACTTGTGCACTCAGATGTGGTCTGGTGTGCTTCCACGAAGACCCTAAGCTTGAACATGGTGCGTGTGCCCCGTGGCTGCTTGTGCAGGCAGGGCGGCTTCTTTGCAGCCTGATGAAAAGCTCCAGCTGCAGAGCCCCAGCCCAGCTGCCATGTTGACAGATGGCTGAGGAATAAAAGAGCTTAGAACCTGAAATGCACACTGCTGCCAGAGTCCTCTTTCTCATGCACCCATCTGACCATGTCACTCTCCTTTCAGACCAGGAGAGGGCCCCCTGCATTGATTTCAGAATAAATGCCAACTGCTTCAGTGGCCTTAAATGTCTCCATGGTCTGGCCTCTGCCGCAGCTTTGCTATAGCACCTCTTAACACATACCGTATCCTGGCCAGAACAGACTGCTTACCTTTTTTTCCCAACACACCACACTGTTTCTAAACTTCTGTGCCTTTGTGTAGGCTCTTCCCTCTGCTTTAGTAAGTTCTCCTTCACACTCCTTCCCATCTGTGTCTGGCAAGTGCATACTCATCCTTGAGGCCCAACAGCAATGTCATCTCCTCCAGGAAGCCCTCATGGATGCTTTCCTGCTGCCCCTGACCATTTCAGAGGGCAGGCTTAGATCTCCTAACGTCCACTTCCAGGACACGTGGTACATCCCTTGAACTCAGCATTAAGTTAGAAGTGTTTGTGTTCTATCTCTTTCCTTCCCCAACCGCCCAAGAGCTGGACAGTCCTCTGAGCAGGGCCCATCATGTTTATTCTGGAAACAGTAAGAAAAGTAGTTCCTCTTCGCACAAGGACCCTTCCTGCCAGTTTCAGTGTCTGCCTTTCTGGTGTTTTTCCAGTAGCTATTCCTGGAGGTTGCTGCAGCCAGAGCCATCCCTCCCCCGCTGCCTCCTGAAGCTGCCCGCCTGGGCTCCACTCCTGGGCTAGACTTGCTGGAGAGGCCACGCACAGGAAGGGCTATGAAAAGAGCCTTTCCATAAATTTTCTACATGACTTGCCAGAAACTATCAGTTGTAAATCTGTTTTGTTGCTTCAGAGAGAGGTGGGTGGAGGCAATGGTTTGCTTCTATTCAGCTCTGGAAAAAATCCTTGCCTTCTGTCTGTCCCAGGCTACCCCTGCCATCCCAGGAGTTAATCCACCCCTAATCCCCTGCCTGAGGTTTTTCAGCCGCAGAAAACTGACCACAGTGGGTCTCTCCCTTGTGACTTTTAGACCATTGCTCCTCCTTCCAAATCAGAGGCACCTGTTCACATTGCCCTTCAGTGTCTTTGCTGGTTATGGTTTTCCTACATTTGAGCTTTTTGTGTCCTCACTGGCTCCGACCCAGAGAGGCTTCTAGGCCCTCCAGGCCCTCCATCTCCCACCTCTCTGGAATGTGCTAACCAGGTGTAGGGCTCCAAGGAGGAAGGGGGGAGGGCTGGTTCAAGGAGTTGAGAGGAAAAAAAAGGGCAAGTCCCTTTTTAAAACCTATCTTCAGATATAAAAATGTACTATCCTTTCTGTCGGTACAGAGTGTGGGAGTTCATGGAGTTTTCAGGGAAGACCAGAGAGCATATGCCCTCTGCTGCGGCAGCTGCCCTTCCACCTGCCACCTCTGTGGATACCTGAGTTTGTGTGCTGTGTTTAGCTCAGTCTGTCCCGAGCACTTTTCTGTTCCTTTCTTTCTTTTTTTTTTTTTTTTTAAGATTTAGTTTATTTATTTGACAGACAGAGGTCACAAGTAGGCAGAGAAGCAGGCAGGGGTGGGGAGGGAAGCAGGCTTCCTGCTGAGCAGAGAGCCCGATGGGGGCTCGATCCCAGGACCCTGAGATCATGACCTGAGTCGAAGGCAGAAGCTTAATGCCCTGAGCCACCCAGGCACCCACGCTTTTCTGTTCTGCTGCGAGTCATCATGATTATCATTTTAAATGACTGCATGACTGTGCATTTAATGGACAGACTAGGATTGAATTCACTGCTCCTTCCTTGTGTGAGCTGTGTGTGGCAGCCAGGGTAGGCGAAGGATGCAGAAGGCCCGCTAGGAGGGACAGGGGAAGGGTGGAGGCATGCAGGGGTGCCCTTCCAGGTGTTCTTTCCGTTTTGCTGGCAGTTGGGGGCTCCATGCAGCAGCTCCGGGTCCGCACCCTCCTGGTGAAAGGGAGTGAGATCCATTGGCGGTCCCGTGGCAGGCCCTGTGCAAAGCCTGTTCTCCCACCAGAGCTTGCTCGCACTTTGCAGATGGGGCCATGGGGGTGGTGAGGAGAGGAAGGAAGCATGGTCACCAGAAGCCTCCATGGCTGGGGACACCAGAGCCCACGTTCCTTCCACCAGTGTCTCCTTCCCCTCAAGGCGGCCCTGCACTCGGGTCCGTGGAGCCCATCTGGAAGGCTGGGAGAAGTGCTCCTCCTGATTTGGGGACAGTAGTAACTTACGGGTCCCCCCCAACCCTGGGACCCCCGATGCTGCTGTCACAGCTCTGGCTCTCTCTCCACAGCCTTACGACAGTCTGCCTACCTCACAGACCTGCTTCTTCCAGCTGCGGCTGCCCCCCTACTCGAGCCAGCTGGTCATGGCCGAGCGCCTGCGCTACGCCATCAACAACTGCCGCTCCATCGACATGGACAACTACATGCTCTCGCGGAACGTGGACAATGCCGAGGGCTCAGACACCGACTATTGACCGCGGGGGCCGCCGCCCCCCACTGCTCAGCAATGCTCACTTCCAGTTTCATGTGGACACACTTTTATGGTAACTACATAGATGTTTAGGAACATAAACCGACATTATAAACAGTGGCCACATTTAGTTTCTCTAAATGTAACAAAGAAATTAGATGTTTTTATTTTTCTGTGATTGTACAAAAAAAAAAGACGAAGTGCTCTCAGTCAGGTTTTTCCCTCCATATTTTTGGTCACTTTTGATAAGTTTGCATGGAACCATTTTGGTGCATTTTTAGTTGGGAATGGTACATTTTGTAAACCCACCCAGTGAACATGAAATTGTACATTGTGTATAATTGTTCATTAGAAAGGACAGTTTTACATGAATATTCATATATTTATTTTGTTTTAATTTGAATTGCCTGTGCAGGGTTCCTTATGCAGAGAAATAAAGCCAATTCAGGAACCAGAGCGTGGGCTGCTTTTCTTAACTCCAGTGGAGTTTCTGACTAAGAAGGAATGAGCTTTCGAGCTAGTCTCACTGATGGCGTTTGGCCCATCAGAAGCACTCCTTCACACTGAGAGTGAGCTGTGCTTGTCTCGAGATGACAGAGCAGCTCGAGTGGGAGCTGGGAGCGGGAGGCCCCTCCTTTCATTTATTCTGTCATCCTGGGTGTCCTACTTCGTTCCCTCACCCCAGGGCCCTTGCATCAGCCCCGTGCCCCACCCCTCAGTGACCCCTTCCTCCTCCTCTGCAGCTGGGTTTAGAGTGTAACTGGATAGTGAGAGCCTGTCCTGAGTGGCCCCAGGATACCTAGTATGGGGTGCAGCCCCACTGGGCCACGAGGAGGCTAACCAGAGGAGCGGGATTCCAGCGCTGCGCGTGACGAGCCAGTGGTGGGCTTCAGGAGGAGGGCGGTTGACAGTAGCATGTCTCTGCAGGAGGGCACAGGGGTGCAGCAGGGACCACCGTTGCAGGTAGGCATTCAGCATGTACAAATGGGCAACCACGAGAACAAGTGAGTGAATGTGCGAATTAATAGAACCAGTGTGTGGCTTTCGTAGCCTTGAATGGTGGTTGGTGCAGAGTTGTTCGGGGGTTGGGGAGGGGTCACACTCTTGGTGCTTGAACCTGGGACTTGAGGGCCCTGGCCAATGTGCCTGTTGTCAGGCGTGTCAGAGTGAGTGTGTGGTTCTGGAAGAAAGGGCCATCGTGAAAGTAGCTGTGAAGATGGTGGCTGCTGGGAGCGGGAACAGGAAGAGAGCAAGGCGTTTGAGCCATGCGTCTTGGTCTACAGCCAGTTCCCACCACAGGCTGCTGCTTCCCGTGTGCTTCAGGGCCGGGGTCAGCCTGGCAGCCCACTCAAACGACGGGCCTGGCACAGGTGTTTATTTTCCCTGGTTCATTTTCAGCCCCTCTGTGGAGGTTTGGGCAGTTTTTTTGTTTGCTGGATCATTCAGTTAAATACTTGCAATGTTTATGACCCTCAAAGAACTCCAAGAAAACTTGGACCCCCCCCCCCACCTTAAAAAAAAAAAGGAACAGCTTTGTTCTGGGCCTCCCTGTTTTGTGGCCTTTGCCCAGCACTGCCAGTCAGATGAAACGCGTATCTGGTGCATTTAGTTTTAGCAAAAAGCATGTTAGGCATGGAATCCTAGAGCTAGAGGAACCCTAGAGCCAAGGTGTCAGGTGACCTCTCCTCTTTCAGACCATGAATCTGAGGTCAGGAGAGGGCAAGTGCTGGATCAGGGGCGTGTACAGGCTAGAGCTAGGAGCCCTGGCTTCCTGTCCACCCGCCTGCTGACAACAGTAGTCCCAAGGGAACTTAGTGCCCCTCCAAATATTCAGCCTGAAAAGAAACGGGCCAGTGTGTCCCTGTAAGACAAGCCTTATGGCACCGTGTCCCCCCAGCAGGCTCTGCCTCCCAAGTAGTGACCCAGAGCCCCTGACCTGGGAGCTTGTGGTACAGAGCTTCTTGCGCAGGCTCCCCAGCGCAGTGTGGTGCCTGCTGTCCGCCTTCCACCTGGGAGCACTGTCCCGCCCTGGTGCTGAGGTTCCGCACCTGCTCCCAGCCCTTCCTCTCTGTGGCCACTGGCTGCCTTGGCCAGACAGAGAGTGAAAGGAGCATTCGGGAGCTGGGAAAGTTCATAGACTGAATAGAGGCTGCGAGGACAGAGTAACGTCCAAGCCATTCGCCAGTGGCTTTGGAACACAGACTCCCATCTGCCCTGGCTTCCCCAGGCCTCAGACTTTCTGACTCTGCCTTTACTGCACTGTGCCTGCGGAAAGGAACACCCCACCCACAGTTAGACCCTGTGGGAGCTGGGATCAGTCCTCCATTGAGTGTACCTGGATCACCCCCATACGGACCCAGCTTGCTTCTTCCCAGTACTTAGGCCTGTGGGTTCTGCCAGGCACTTGGCTTTTCTAGGCCCCCATGGATGTGTGGACCCCTTTTCCTTACCCCAGCCTTTCAGTCACTGCATATTTATACATCATCTTACCAGAGTGTTACAGAGAGGTCCTGTTTTAGTGATAAACTAAGGATGTGAGAGGTCATAACCCGTCAGAAGTGATGGATGGCAGAGCTGCAGAGCACTCAACACTCCCTTCAAACCCAGATGAATGAGTCAATGGATTCATGAAGCACGGGACACCCCTTGATCTCCTCGGATCCGAGAGAAGACTTCGAGCATGGGCTCTGTGTTCTGTCCAGGGCTCTGCTCGGTGCCCAGTGATGTGAACAGCACCTGTCAGAAGGTGGAGTGGAGAGCCCTGGGTCTCATCAGGGCCCGCCTTCTGGGTGTACCTTGGATGGCCCTTGGCTCAGGGACCCAAAGCACCCCGGAGGGAGCGGGGCTGGATTCAAGCTCTAGAAACAGTGCTGGGTGGGCTATCAGCGCCGCTTTAGGTCTGTGATAGCTAGAGCCTCCGTATGTGGGGGGTTACTGGAAGCCAGAGGCTTCACCAGGGAAGTTAGCCCTCATTTATAAAAAAGAGCTTCCATGAGGAAAGGGAAAGGGGTCTCAGGTTACCCTATTTGAGCAGAACTTGCAATGACTAAGGCTTTAGAAACACGACATTGTTAATCCTTAAAAGAACCCTGTAAGCAAGATTCTCCAGCAATCCCAATACACGGATTTAAAAGCTGAGGTTTGGAGAGGACTGACTGGCTCTCAATCAGAGGAGAGTCAGAAACTAGGGTTCTGTTGTCCCCCAGACTATACCATCAACTCAGGGCAAACAGGATCTGCTGGGAATTCAGACTTATCAGAAATAATGAAAGCAAAGCCCTGGGGTTTAAGTGATGCTGTTTTAAATAAATATTTATCCCCCTGGAAGCCTAAGCTTTCTTCCAACATTGTTTGCAGTACTAGTAGGGGCAAAAATAAAATTCCTGCAAGGCCTCTTTCCTGAGTCCAGAACTATGGTGGGTAAACTGGAAAATCACCCAGAGAAAGTGGGTGTCCTCCCATTCCACTGCAGCTGGTGGCCTGAGGGGGCTGGCTCTCCCCACACAGGGATGAGAAGGGATTATGCCAGGCCAGGCCTCAGTGCCAACACCCACCTGCTTCTGGGCCGAGCACTGGCCCAACAAAAGGGTCCAGGGCCACAAGTGAAGCCTCCAACAGGCCCTGGAGGGGTTGGGGTGGGTTGGGCTGCTGCTTGCCCCCCCCCCCCGCCCCCACAGATTCTGCCTGGAGAAATTTCAGCTCCTCTGGCCTTCCCCTGGCAGCCACCCACATGCCTAGTTCTCTGATATTTCCTGCTCCCCTTTCCTCCTCACTAACCCTGCTCCAGCCATACTGATCTCCTGGCCTCCCCTAACTCACCATGCTCCTGCTTGGAGCCTTTGCATGAGCTATTATTCCCTGCACCTGGACTGTTTTCCTGCCAGATGCCGCTCAGCTCCCTCCCTCACTTCATGTGGTGAGGCACACTGATTAACCCCTTTTAGGTTCCTTTCCCCTCCCCAAACCTTCACCGGCAATTGCCAGTTAGCCCCTTACCTGGTGCTTCCTGCACCAACCCCCAACCCCCGCCATCCCCATATACCAATAATTTGCTGTCTCTTCTCCTACCACGAAATTGGAGAATTTTTTTTTTTTTCCTTGCTGGCTTCCCAGTATTGGGCAACCGGTGAGTAGGATCCAGATCCCTTTTCCCAGACAAGAAACACCTGTCTCAGGTGACTTAAGGGTCCCAGCTGGCGATGGGCGGAGCTGGGGCTGGGGCTGGAGCTGGAGCACGGCCCACGGCCCACCATCCCACCATCCCGCTACGCTCCCTGCTTTCCCTTCTTAAGTTTTCACCGAGTACCTGGGACCGGAAGTTCTGCTGGGTGGCCGGGAGCCTATACTTTGGTGACTATCGGTGGGACATCAGTGACTAAAGCTCCGAAATTGAAGTCCTGGAATGTGCCCACGTTGAGCAAATCCAGCAGGTAAAAATCTAACTTTGCGCTTCTCGCGGTTTCATTATCAAAGGACTTAACCAGGCTGCTGCTTTTGTTTTCTAATCTTTACTTCGGGTTTTTCAATTGTTTTCTTCTGCCTTTGTGATACGAGAACGGTAGAAAATTAGAACTATGGGGTTTATGTTAAGAATCACATCCAACAGCGAATTTCCTAGAATCGTGTACGGGCTGGCTCGGGCGCCAAGCCAAGGCGCGGATGGCAAGGCTGCGGTGGCGGGCTCGGCGGCTGTCTCCGGCCGTGAACCCCGGCTTTCCCCCTCCTCCCGCCCACCGGTACAGCGGGGGAACACCCGCGGCCGCAGGCTGAGCGTGCGGCACGCGACCAGCAGCCGGAGTCGCCTCCCCCGCCCCCCTTCTGCCCCCACGGCGCCTGCGCCCGCGCCCTACCGGGTGGCCACGCCTACGCATGGCGGTTACTTGGGCCACAGACAGCGGTCACAGTCGCGGGGGACGCTGTGAGCCCCTCGCCTGCTGTGGACTTCGAGTGGCGATAGGCCCGGGGCGGAAGGGCGTCGGGACAGATGCTGGTGTTTAGTGAGGGCTACCCGAGTGTTTTCCCAGCATCCGGTTACTCTCGCACTCCTGTGCGTAAAACCGTAATGTGAGGTAGGCATCAACGTCCCCATTTTGCAGACAGGGAAACTGAGGTTCAGCGATGTGGCGACAGTCTGAGAAGTGCTGGGGCTAGGGGTTGGAAACCAGGTCGCTCTTTCTGCTCGGGGCCCTTGCCCGGGTGTCCTGTCCCGACATGGTCAGCCTAGCGCGGCAGCAGCTTGCGAAGAGCCATGCCCGACGCGCTGGGGCGCTGGTCGGGGATCATGGCTGCGCTGTGCTCGGCACGCAGCGCCAGGCGCGGGCACGCGGCGCGCAAGCGGTGCAGGCCGGCCGCGCTCACGTTGCGGCAGAAGTCCACGTGCAGCGTCTGCAGCGCGCGCCCGTGCGTCGCCACGGCAGCCAGCGTTAGGTTGGTGACGCGCGCGCAGTTCTCCAGGCGCAGCGCGCGCAGGCGCGGGCAGCAGCGCAGGAGGCGCGCCAGGCAGTCGTCGGTGACGTGGCCGCAGCCTGAAAGCGTGACGGACGCCAGGTTGGGGCACCTGCGGAGAGATCGCGGTGGCCCGCGGTGGGGGCCGATGGCGGGTACGGTTGGCATCCGCCCCGCCCTGGAGCTCCGGGGTCCGGGAGCTCCCTAACTGCCCTGGGACTCGTGGCACGACTCCGTTTACAGTGGGCAACGAAGTGAAACGGACTTAACCAGCTGAAGAAACTTGCCTGCGATGACGCGGCCTGGATCTGAACCGGGGTTTCTGTCCCCTTTCCCCTACTCTTTCTGCCTCTCCACCAGACCTCAATCTGCGTGGGCTTTTAGCTTCCTGAGCCGCCACTGGTCCTGCTGTGGGCAGATGGGGTGCAGGGTCCGGGAGGACAACTCTAGGTGTTCTTGGTTCTCTCCGGGCCTGTTGCTTTGCGGGGTGGGGGTGCGGGAAAAGATGCGTGGTGACCACTCCAGGCTGGCTTCAAGCTGAGGCCCTGAAGCTCCTGGCAGGATGGTCAGTCAGATGGGAGCAAGGGTTTCTTATGGGGTGGCTTAGGGACAGTCCCTCGAGGCTGGGGTCAGGGCACAGCTCTGAGTATGCCTGGCTCTGGGTTCTAGAGCTCTGTGTTTCTCTGCTCAGTTAACTGGGACAGTTCTTGCCGTCTGGGATGCCAGCCTAGAAGAGGTCAAGTAGACAGTAGCTAGAACCGGGTCTGAGATGGGTACAGTCAGGCTACTTGTAAAAAGATCTTGCGCAAAGTTGAATTTGGCTTATTTTGGTGTGACCTCGGCTAAGTCACTCCCTGAGCTTTAGTTTCCTGATGTGAGTGTATGGGTGCACAGCAGGGAGGGAATGATGCCTACCAGTGGGGTTGTAGTGAAGGTCAAAATTTGGGGTGTAAAGAGCCTGGACAGGACCTTCTGTAGGCAACTGTAACTCACTTTTCCTGGGAGCACACCGGATGAGATTGCTTGCGGTCAAGAGGGGCCTGTCTTGTGGGCAGGGCCCTTGGTTCTCTGTAGCCAGAGGGAGCCGTCAGCTTCCTCCTTAACCCCTTGACTGCACCTGCCTGGGCTAGCCCAGCTCTTTCGTGCTGGGGGAAGGGGTACCTTTCACACAGCCCATCCCATCTTCCCAGTTCTTAAGTTCATATGGTGTCTTCAGTCTTCATATCAAATCCTTTGCACTTTGTTTTATGAATGAAGAAACTGGCTCGGAGGGCTCAGGTGACCGGCCTGTGCCTTATTTGCTCTGTGACCCAGGACAAATGTCTGGACTGTGCTAGTCCTCATTTATCAAGTGGGAGAAATTGTTAGCTCTAGGGTGGTTATGACGATTAGGCCTTTGATGTTGAGTGGTCCCTTTTTGTTCTAAGAACCTTTAGAATAATCCCTGATGTAGAACAAGCCAGAGAAAGAGCCGACTCCTTCCCTGCCATCCTTTGCTGTCTCCTGTCCTGCCGTCAAGAGCTGATGGCTAAAAGAACCAGATTTCATGGATGTTATCAGTACCTACTGTGGGCCAGTGCTACTGTGTCATTTAATCCTCTTAGTCTGTGAGATAGGTGATTCATCCTATTTTACAGATGAAGAAATTAGGTCAGATTTAAATATTTGGTCTGGGTCCCATAGTTGGACAGTAGTAGAACTGGGAGACTTGGCACAGAACCCTTACCACCAAGCGCTTTGTTCTTTTTGTGACACTCGGGCCCTTGCTGCACCCAGATGGTGACATGAGAGGACCACTCCACACTTGCTGATGTGGGAAATTAAATTCTCTTGCAGCAGGAATAATAGAACAACTTCAGAGCAGGCTGCCCCTCCCACCTAGATCACTCCAGTCTGATTCAGGGGCCTTGTTAAACCCATCAGAATGGCCTCATCCAGGCAGGGCCCAACCAAGTCCATCTTGTTTTCTTCTGACTGCCTTTTAAAAAAAAAAAAAAGGCAGGCCACCACTCTGTTTCCTTCCATGCCTGTCTCACTGCCAGCAAACAGCAGCTATTAAACCAAGGTGGCAGCAAGCTGACTGGACCTGGTTTGTTAGTAATCAAGAGGTGCTTTTCTTCAAAGGCAGGACAGGAGTGGTCAGTTGAGGCTCTCTGAGAGGCTGGCAGCAGAAGTCTGCCTTCATGGGCTGTCCTAGGCAGGAGGCCGGGACCATGGGGGTCCCTGTGGCTCAGCCTCTCTACCCGTGGTAGAGCTGACCGATCAAACACAGGATGTATTTGGGACACACTTAGGCCAAAAAATTGTCTGTTCAAAATTCAAATTTAACTGGATGTCTTGAGTTTCTATTTTCTAAAATCTGGCAGTCCTAGACTGGGTAAATCACATGATCTCTCAAAACTTTGATTTGCTCATTTGAAAAAAATAGGCTAAAACACCCTCCCTTACGGGTATGTTGAGATTAGTAATATTCTAATGACGAAACCATTCTTAAATATCACCACCACTTCTCCTGGAGTCTGGCTTGGTGCAGCTAACCCAGCGCACCCTAGTTGTCCTTCCTTAGCTGTGTTCCACAAGTCCTGGAGTTTGTTTGCTAGGGGAAGAGAGGAGGGGTAAGCTGATTGCTGAATCTAGGAACCTTTCCCAGGGCCTGACCTTGAAAATCTATGCTCAGCTGGACCCTCTGAGCTCTTAATGGCTGCTAGGGAGGACAGCTGCCCGAAGGACAGTGACAGCTGAAGCCCAGTCTTCCATTGGCAGCAGAAGCAGCTCCAGGATCTGGGAGGCTAAGAGGAGAAAGACTCCCCGCCTGTGACTGTATGCCTTCTCTCGGGACTGTGCTGGGGACAGGCCGGGACTGTCTGCCTTGGGCCTAGTTTGAGGCTTCCCAGTATGGAGGGATCTTGGTCTTGTAATTTGCTCCCCCCACCACCACCCCGCCCCCGCCAAGCTTCCTAGAGCTGTAGGAGCCAGACTCTGCAAAGCCAGCGCTGCTCAGGAGGTGGCCTACCTGTCGCACACCTGGAAGAGGAAATCATTGACCAGGCTCTCGTGGCGGCTGCAGATGCTCCTCTGGAAGGCGCTCTTGAGCCAATCTTCAATGCTGCACACTTGTACGCGGCTCGAGTACCAGCAGATGGACAGGCTCCTGAGGGCCGGGCTCAGGAGGAAGTTGTCCTTCTTGAGTTCCATGAGGGAACGAAAGTGCAGCAGAGGCCAGAGTGCAGGGTCCTCAAACACGTCCTGGAGCTGGGGGCAGGTCCTGGCCAGGCTCTTCCTGCTGTCCTTGTCCAGGAAGGAGAAGAGGTGCAGCAGGCACTCCCGGTTGAGCTGGGTGATGTGCATGGTGGGCAGGGAACACGCTGAGTGTGGCGGGAGCCCGGGGACCTGACCTACCTCCTCCTCCTCCCGGGCTCTGGGCTGGTGGACATATATGGTTGAGGAATGGTGTTTATTTTTGGCTAACAACTGGTGCTGAAGCTCTGAGAGCCCGGCGGGAGGTGGGGGCAGGATCCAGACATACGTGCAGCAGTCTGTGCTTCGGCTTAGGTTCAGAGGAAGTGAAAATCCTGGCAGAAAAGCAGCCTCTTGAAGCTAAATAGCTTCCTTAAAAGGGAGTTCTTTTCTTTGAGTTGACAGTGGTGCTTAGCAGAGCACTCTTTTGGCTTTTCCCAAGGCATTTTCGTTGAAGGTGGCTGGCCCGACCACCTGTCTGGGCCTGCAGTCTGCTCACTGGGAGGGACCTTGGTTATAAATTGGACCTGTTCCCATTCTCTAGTGGATCGTGTGAGTCTTCTGCTCCACTCCTAGTCGGAGTTGTCTATAGGAGCGAAGAGTGCCAGTTTTGTGTTCGAAGCTGTAAGTTGAAGCCCTGGGTAAGCCCCATTCCCTGTGACTTTGCTCAGTGGTGATGGTTTGCAGGCTGGGCCCAACCACCTTCAGGCCCCGCCGCCCTCCACCAAGCACAGGGATTCCCTGGGCGTCCCAGCTGGCTCTGTTTTTACCCTGAGTCGTTGCACAAAGATTGATCTTAAGTAGCTTAGCTCTCCGAGGTTCTTCTGTGTGTATGTGCGTGACATTTTAAGCTTAAGTTTACTTGGCTTTACATCTTAACATTTTCCCAGTTACTTGCCCTGCTGTAGCTCATTTATATTTCCAGAAATGGCAGCATGAATGAGAGCACTCTTAGTACAAAACTACTCGAAACAGTTTTAGGTTAAAGTGTTTTAGTCTCAGCTTTCTCTTAAGCCAGCCAGACACTGCCCTCTTGGTAGAAGCCTTCAGTCTGCTCACTGGGAGGGACCGTAGCCTGGGCAGGCCGGCTGGATGTCTTATCTCTGTTAAGTTCTCCTTTCCTGAAGTAACATTTCTCACTGCGTGGATGGTGGATCGGTTTTCTAATACTGCTTCCCTCCCATCCCACTATAGACCCTCCTATAATTGTGCTGCTGTGAACTACCAGCTGTGTGTGCTGGTTTGTTGGTTCGTTCAGGGGATGCTGACCGGAAAGGCTGCGCTGTCTCTGTTGCAGTGAAGTAGGGAACACCACCTAAGTGGTGACCTTTGTTCATTCTCCTGTTTGGTTGGAATTGGAAGGGAATACTTTGTGTCCAGTTGTGTGGAGTAAGGCCTCAAAGCAGCTGTTTTGGACCCTCTTCTGGCACTAAGGCTTGGTCGTCCCAGTGCGGCTATGCCTTTCAAAGCACAAGGCAGCTAAGGCAAGAGCGGCCATTCTGGCCAACTCCCTCTGAGACACCAGACTTCGGTGTCCTGGGTGCTTGGTTACCCCAGCAATGCCAAGGGGAAGGAGTGACTTTTCTTAAAAACAACATATGCCAAGAAACAGCTAAAGGAAGCAGTTCTTAGGGAAGGGGTAACTAGCTACTGCTCATACCGCAGATGACCATTTTAATGGCTCAAGAGACAACGGACGCTTCTCCCTGGCTTACTCAGTCAGAAGGGACACTGCAGCAGCTCAGATGGATTTTAATAGAAAGCCTTATTATCTCCACTTTTCCTCCCCAATCCTGTCCAAACCAGTACTCTTCAGTGTGCTGACCTCTGGAAATGGGCAGTTCTCTCAACCTCTTAAAAGGTTGGCCACCGGGCCGTCCCTGCGGCGTGGCAGCTTTTGTGAGAGTCGCACAGCGCGGCTGGACCAGCACCAGGGGGCAGGGCCTGAGTGCAGCTGCCCAGGGGGTGGGGGAGCGCAGGGTTGGGACGCCAGGGTGGCGCTGACAACACTTAGCCCTTTTGCCCCGAGCCACAGCAGCCCCAGGGCCTCTGACTGGCCTCAGCGAGGTGTGGGACGTGGAGGCAAAACCGTCTGCCTGTTTGCAAAGACAGAGGAGCAGGCAAATACGTACCACAGGAAAATGACCGGTGTTGGCAGAGGTTCTTGTTTTTTCCTCTTTGTAGGGGACAATGGGGACAGGTCGTATATAGCAACTTACTGAAAAGCAGAATCTTTATTTTTTACCGGTGGCACTTACTGCATGTCTGATTTTAAAAGGTGACCTATTGGGGCACCTGGGTGGCTCAGAGGGTTAAGCCTCTGCCTTCAGCTCAGGTCATGATCTCAGGGTCCTGGGATCGGGCCCCACATCGGGCTCTCTGCTCAGCGGGGGCCTGCTTCCCCCTCCATCTCTGCCTGCCTTTCTGCTTACTTGTGACTTCTGTCAAATAAAAAAGATCTTTAAAAAAAAAAGGGGGCCGATAGCCTTTGCACAGAGCCCCAAAGCTGATCCCTCAGGTGCAGTCTAGCTCTGCAGGAGTTAAGCCGGCCTCATGTTGGAGGAGAGTGACAGGATGATCTCCCTGGCCTCTGGAGTGCCCCAGTCACCTGACCAGGACCTCGGCATAGGCGCTAGGGCACCCTTCTGGCCACCACCTGCCCCTCCGGGTCGCCTCATCCCAGCCTGTACACCCGAGGCCCTGGTAGAGGGAGGACTTAGTGCGGCTGACTGCCCAGGCTCGTCCCCTGAGCAAGGACCCCATCACTTACTTGGCTCCCCTGAAAGGAGTTGAGAAATAACAGTCAAGAGGAAAGAGACCAGAACTTTAATGATACTTTCATCCATAAAAGAGTTCAGGTTGGTGAAGCAGAAAAGGGCTGTGATTACAAGGTAAATGCGGTCAGTCGCTTGCACCGATAATCTTCTCGCGTCGTACAAACTGGGCTTCCACGGCGGATGCTCACCGGAGACCCAGGCAGCACTGGCCGGCGAGGGTCCGGAGCCCGTCGCTGGGACCAAGGGCGGGGTTACCCCAGTGGGCAAGGCTGGGACCTAGCACCACGGCACCCCCCCACCCGAGGGTGCCAGCCTCTTCCTGCACCGTGGGCACATTCCTGTGGCTGCGCCCGGGTCTCCCGGGACCCTTGCCCCAGTTGTAGCACAGCTGCTCCTGAGCCCTTCCAGGGCCCAAGTGGAGAGGCCACGGCAACAACAGGGTGTGGGAGGGAACGGAGGGGATGCTGGGGCTGCGGTGGGAGAAGTGTATCTAAATAAAGTTATGTACACTCAACCAATGAGAGGTTTGGCTTTTAGAAACAAATCTGTCCCCAACCCCAGAAACCACGCCGCTGAGTAAGTTCCCCGGGTGAGATACACATTTAACACTTAACCAGGGCCTGTACACTTTACTGGTTTAATTCTATTACATATGTCATCACTAGACACTGAGTAGAATACAGTGGATAAGCAAAGGTTTCTCCACCATGGAGAGAGATTTGTGTTGCCACAGACTGTTTCCATCACCCACCTGTGTGGGAGGACTTCTGAGGAAGTTTTCTTGTTCCAGGGAGCCAGTTGCCAGAGCGAGGCACTGCCCCGGCTGTGGTCTCTGCGCCAGAAGCCCCCCACGCAGAGCCAGCATGGCCCCAGGGACAAGCCCTGAAGAGCACTCGAAGATCAGCTTTTTAAATTAGGTGTGATAAGGCTACACAGTTGAATTTTTTAAATACAAATAGGCACATTTACATCACTGGTGTTCAAATGCACAATTCCAATGGATCCAATCACTTTTCCAAAGGAGCCTTCATAATGTCATTCAAACATTTCTGCTTAAGTGAAATCAAGCAATAAAAACTCCAGAAATTCAAAGAGGAGATGTGTCCAACTCTTAAGCCAGCAGTGCTGCCGGTCTGAGGACCACTTTCCCCATCAAAGTAGTCTGGCTGTCGGGAAGTTCCCTTTGGTATAAAAAGACCATTTTTCTCCACCAATATCAACACTGCCCAAGGCTACATTGCTGAAGTCCTCTGAGCTGCCCACTCAGAGAAACAAGGGAAGTACAAATGTTCGGAGTCCCAGCTGTACGCCTTCTACACAAAAGAGGCTGTATTCACAGGAGATACTGAACAGATCAAGGAAGAGGCACATTCTAAGTTCAACAGTATGTGGTGTTAATGTGTTGTTGCTGTATTAGGTCCAATTATGTAGAACTTTCACTTTTAGATCAAAAGGTTAAATATCACAATCTCTAATGGTTCAACCTCATATAATTTAGCATTGTAAACTAATTTAAACACATGTTTCCCTCTTAATTATCTTCTGGACTTCGTGTTTAAGTTGTAAGACCTAAACATGACAGCAAAGCTTGCTTCTCTGGAGTGGAAATGCAGACCAGTGCGGTCCAGGAGCCCTACACGCTGATGGTACCACCTGAGCCTAGACATCCTCTGCCACATGTGGCTGCTGAGCCCTTGAAATGTAGCTAGTATGACTGAAGAACTGGGTTTTAAACTTCATTTTAATTAAAACTTAACCACAGGTGACTAGTGACCGCCGTACCAGATAGTACAAATTGAGCCGTAACTGTGGTTAGTAAAGTGTTCGACTGCTGATTTCTGCCCTGAGAAAAAGACAGGATTTATCTAGCAAATATTAAAATGGAAAAGGAGCCACACCTGCTCCTGCAACTTCAAGTATCTGACCCAGGAGGACAGCTATCAGATTATTTATGCACTTAAAAAAAAAAAAAAAAAAAACCAAAAAACTTGGGTTTATTTTTCTTCTAATAGAAGAAACAAGATTACCAAAAATTTCAGCTAGCTGGCTTAATATGAAAGACATTCTGCCCCTCATAGCAACTTGGAGAGAACAGAGAAGAAACTAGTGACTGGAACAAGAGATGTGCTGACAGCAGTGCACGGTCCCATGCTAGAGCCCTTCAGGGAGTGCGCACTTGCTCTCCACAACCTGCCAAGTACTGCCCCCCACCGCTACCCCCCAAGAGATTGGCTTAGACCCCTTGCAGAATCAGTTATCTTCCTTAGATGTAATTCTGGTTCCAAATTTCAACTTGGGTTCAATCTTAATAGTGCTTGTACCTATTTTTCTCAAAAACAATTTTAAAACAAAGACTACTAAACTCAAGAATAGAAACTATTCAAAGTGAGAATATTTTCAGTTTGCTCTGCTATCAGGTTAGGCCAGTGAAGGTTGTTAAAGACCAAAGGAGCAAAGACTCAAATCTCCTTCTGTAGGAGCAGACCCCATAGTGGTACCTAAAATGTAGGTGAAGGTCAGAATCTACTCTGGAGGTCAGCATCTTGACCTCCGATGGCCAAGCAAGAAATAAGACAAAAGTGGACAAGCAGTTATTCCCAGCACAATAGCCAGTGGGGGAACTAGATGCTGGTTCAAAAGGCAAACAGAAGCTATGGTTTCCTCTCACTGGATAATATCTACACTGTGTAGCGGAGTCTGAGATTTTTAAACACTGAATGTGTTTGGTCTTCTTTGGACTTTTCTGTACTCCTATCTCCATGAACACAAATACACACGCAAAAGATATTCCAGAACAAAACAAACTCAAAAGGAGTAATTCTTAAATTTGCAGTACAGGTACAACTGAACCAACAAATTTATTTAGTTAGTGCTGATAAACAGCAACCTTGAGAGCTACCAAGAGCAGCAATTACCTGACCTGCTTAATGATGCCCTCCCAGTTCTCTTGTACAATCAAAAGGAACGATTACGGAGCAGTCACTGAAATCCCGTGGGCCACAAGTTCTGTGTACACATGATCCCGGTTCTCCCATCAACCTGATTTCCATCACAGCTGTGAAAGGCAGCAGGTGTTCTGTTGCTCTTCCCAATCAGGAACACATCTTGCTTTCAGCATGTGAATGTAACAAAGCATTGATGTAAATGTGCCTCAAAGTGAGAACCGAAAACATTAATATAAAAAAGTCAAATAGAACTAAGTTCTTGAAACTACATAAAAAACTGAATTATTACAACTAAAGCAGCAAATCAAAATATCTGCTGAGGTTTTCTGGTAGAACTAAAAAAAAAAAAACAAATTAGTTGGTGCCCATGTTCAATACGTCACTACCATTGACAAAATAAAACTAACCCCAAAATAGGAAATTGAAAAGTGCATAATGAAATCAAATCTTGGATCAAGTATTTATGGAAAATTGGAAATGTTTGTCCGGTATATTTGACAAAAACAATGATTTAAAGGAGGTATTAAAGTTTATCTGATCCAGCTTTGGCCTGGCGTTCCACATAGAAAAGGATGTAGGCCTTTGCTTTCACAACGGTGTCTTCATCAGTCAGTGTTACAGTACTGTCATTGAAATGAAACCAGCGACCTTCATGAGTTGCATAGGCTGTGTAATGTCCAGAACCGACCCTGGAAGGGAAAGTAAAAAAATGAAAGAAAAGGGCTACAGAAATAACAAAAGGATCTGAGCAATCCTATAATTTGTTAGATACATAATAAATGAGAAGTACTGTAACAGAATATACCCTAGAGACTGGTGGTTTAAGATGGCTGACTGAAATCAGCTCAGGTGTTTATGTTCCTCAAAATACACTGAAATGACCAGGAATATACCGACACTAGAAATTTAGGAAAGAGTGCCATCGAATGACCAGAAACTGAAGATTTTCTATAACACATAGAGCAGTGTTCCTCTGGCACTGGGTTAACAGAGGAACCAAAGAGCTAAGCACTCTTGCCCTAACAAGCATAGGTCAAGGCGCAGGGAAACGGGGACCAATGAAGAACAGACTTCCATCAGAGCCTTGGAAAAAACCTGAGCTTGAGAAAGTAATCTGCTCCACGGAAGCGCCCTCCCTGTACTGTGGCCCACAAGCACTTTTCTTTCTTTCTTTCTTTTTCTTTTTTAATTATCTACTCAAGAGAAAGAGAGCATGAGAAGGGGGGAGGGTCAGAGGGAGAAGCAGACCCCCCACTGAGCAGGGAGCTGGATGTGGGACTTGATCCTGGGACTCCAGGATCATGACCTGATCTGAAGGCAGTCGCTCAACCAAGCCACCCAGTGCCCCTGCAAGTGCTTTTGCACTCACCCAGGGAGCCCTAGAGTCAGTCCTCCCAGCAGGAGAGGAGCCTTAAGTAAACAGACACCCCACAAGTGCTAAAAAAAAACCCTTACCATTTACCAATAATGATCACTCTCATCATTTATTATGACTCAATGAACAGCCAAAAATCATCAAAAGCCTGGGGGAGGGGAATGTGGATAGTATGAAAGAGAAGCTATGGGAAGAACAAGTAAAGCAATTAATGACTAAAAAATTTAATGTAGAAAACCAAAGAGCTTTAAAAATTCTAATATCAATGGTTTCAAAAAGATACTGCAACCATAAAACAAGATTGTTCCTCTTATGAAAGGAAGTTATCAGAAAAATGGGATTGCCACACTATTAAACATTTCACAGAGGAGCTTATCTTCAATTTGGATATAGATTAAATCCAAATTGGTGGTTTGGAAAAACAGGCCATAGCAGTCTTCAGAAACACAGAGATGGAAATCATTAAACGGTGGTTAAAATGTGTGAAAGAACCAGAAAGTTTACTATATAGGAGGTCCCCCACATTCTTGGCTTTGCTTTCCAGTTTAGTTACCCACAGTCAGCCATGGTCCGGAAGCTGATCGTCCTTATAACATCTCATCAAAAGGTCAACAGAAGCTAACACTCTCACAATTAAAATTAATATTAAATTATAATTTTTTATAAATTAAAGTATCACAGATACATATGCATAAGAAAAAATAGACTCTGTACAGGGTTTGGTACTGTCTGCTGTTTCAGGCATCCACCGGGAGTCTTAAAATGTTTTCGTACAGATGGGAGCTGCTGTACATGCTGTACTTTTTCTTCCAGAAGAAAAAGTAGAGAAGGGAGTAGGACAAATACTAATTCCATGTGCTGCAGACACTGATGAAGAGTATTCCTATCAACTACCATGCCAGGAATACATTTAGTTCAATTTCCTAAATCCAAAGACAGGAATCCTATAACCTTCCAATGAGGAAAAAATGCTGCCTACAAAGGGATGAGAATTGACTGGTAACCATGAATGATGAAGTCAAGGGAGCAACATCTACAAAGTTCTGAGGGAAAACGGATTTCAACATGGATAGGGGTTTGTCCACATTTGAAGGTAAAATAATGAATCTCAAGAAATGAGAAGGTATAAACTAATAAAATTTTTAGGGAAAATTTCAGTAAAATAAAAAATGAATCTTTAAAATAAATGACATGAAGTAAGTTCCAAATAATTTCCCATTTTTCCCCAATTTAAATGTCACCTGGCAAAGGAAATAAAAAACCCTGGAGTAAAGACTACTCAGGATTTTGTGGACAAATAGCTTGGGTTCTGCATGCAGAGATCAAATGAATCCTTCTCCATTTTGTTTTCATGTGCCTTCTTCCTTCACAACATCCTTTCAAGAATATTCCTTCACACCATAATTGAAAGAAAATTCAACTTCACCTACTTTAATGTATTTGAATTCATTTTTTAGGGAGTTGAGGGAGAATTATCAAGTATGGTGCAAGACTGCTGGTCTTCACCATGCTTTTTTCCAAGCATGAGAAGCCACTGACACACTTACCCGGAACCATGGTGAACCACCACAGCGGCAAGGTCGTACAGGCAGTGCTCTGGGCCACTGTTCTCAGGCTACAGAACAAGGGAGGAGACAACCCAGGACTGAGTTAGGAGCAGTGGTTAATGACATCCTATGTCCTACCTCAATGTGAAGACTTGATTTTCCTGAAAAGTCATCTTTTCACCATCTAACAAAGATAACTGATCTTACCTCTAGCAAGTAGCATTTCATGTCCAGGCCTCTCAGGGGAAATTCTACATAGGTATCAACTTTGTTTCTTAAATATGCAGTCCAATGAAATCGTTTCAAATGTAAGCATAGCACCTGGATGAGAGATACATCAGACAAAGATTATAAACAATTAACATTTCAATAAAATTAAATACTTGGTACTAATGTCTCTTGATGAAATTTTAGGTGGCCTATCGGTTTATCTTTTGAACCCTCATAGTATTTTCTTCTACATACCTTATTGTGATGTTGTGACTTATAATATAACACCTGATAACTAATATTACACTGCATATTAGTGAACTGAAATTAAAGTAAAAACTTTATATATATATATATATATATATATATATATATATATATATACATATAAAAATAGGTCCTGACCTCCCTTTCCTAACAGAGAGCTCGGAAACCCTTAGAATTTCCTAAGTGCTAGCCATAAAGGTGTCTTTGTTATGTTAATGAGATGACTTTTCTGACTGCACCTAAGGATGGGGGCTGGTTGCAGGGGACCCAAGGCTGTGATTACAGAGTTGGAACTTTCAGTCTCTCCTCCTACCCCCCAAACTCTAGAGAGGGAGAGGCGCTGGAACTGCCAACAGCCAGTGAGTTAATCAGTCATGCCTGTGTAATAAAAACTGTCATAAAAATCCAAAAGGAGGATCTAGAGAGATTCCAGACGGGGAACCAGAACAGTTGGAGGCCAATGCCGGGCCTCAAACTCCACAAGGACGGAAGCTTCTCTGTTCAGGACTCCACCTGACGCATCTCCTCATACATACCTGGAGCCTGTGGGTCAGAAGCATTAAGTAGTAAGCTGGGCTTGTGACTGGCTTCTGAAGCAGAGGCAGTCTTGGGGGACTGAGACCTGACCCTGTGGGATCTGATCGCTGTCTTCAGGTAGACAGTGTGAGAGTTGTGGGAAATTGTAGGACCCCCACTGTGGCACAGTCATGGTGTGGGAAACCACCCCTCCACTCACTCGTTGGAAACTGTGATCAGGACACATTAATTATGCATTCTCAAAGGACTGACTTACCTTTCACTAGCAACTCGAGAGACCAATAAGAACAGATGACATGGGCTAAAGTTATAAAAATGATTTATCTTCTCATCAATCATAAACATTTTCCCCTTCAAAACTGCCTTATAATTTGAAACTCAGTACTTACCTTGGGTAGTTTTTGAATCCAAAACTTTTTAGTGGATTTTTGTTTCTTTTTGCATTTGTGGCACATATATAACTCTGTCTCATCAAGTTCTTCTAAGTCAGTAAAACTGCGAAGACAATCTAAAACCAAATTGATTTGGGCAGCATTAAAACAGGATGCCTTCTACAGATGCAATACTATGCTGTAGAAAACAGACTGTGGACTTTGAAGCTGGACAACTCTGGCTTGAATCTCAGAGTTATTAACTCTGTGACCTAGGAAAAGTTAGCCTTTCTCAGTTGCAAAATGGAGACCAAAAAAACAGAACAAAAAAACCCCAAAAAACAAAAAGAACGTATTTTGAAGCACTGCTGTGAGGAAAACAGATGTGTGTCAAATGCCTGGCATCATGTCTGACATCTGGTAACGATCAGTTAATGACAGGTGGTATTGCTAGGTTTGGTGCTATTAATGAAGAAACAGTTTGGATACTTTTGTTGAAAATGGTTTCCTTAATGAAATCAACGTTTGAGCAGCAGTCTGCTCTCAATATCTTATAGAGGACAAAGCCCCCAAGTTCATAAAAAAGTCAGGCTTAGATCGAACATTTTCACAGTTATAACTTATTAAAAAAAATAAACACAGACTACAGGAGGCTCCATTACCAACCTTCCTATGATACCTTCAGTGAATCCTTTGTTCCAGGCTCCACCCTCAGTCCCCTGGACAAACCATAGATCACATTTTTAAAGGTTTAATCGTGTAATCTGGGGTTTGTTAAACTGTGGCCCCAAACCTAATCCAGCCACCTAGTTTTGTAAATAAAGTTTTCCTGGAACACAGACACGCCCCACACCCACTGATTTATATATCATCTGTGGCTGCTTTTACACTACAACAGCAGAGCTCAATAGTTGGACCTTATGTGTAATAATGCCTCAAGTATTTACTACCTGGCCCTTTGTAGAAAAAAAGTTTGCCAAATCCTGTTGCAAGCAATAAGGTATGTATTGTTCTGTAGAGAAATAATATATAATTTTGAACAAATATGAATGCCTATGTACCCAGCACTCATGTAAAGAAATGGATTCTCACCAGTACTTGAGGAAATAGACTTTATGTGAATGGCATCCCCTAGAGTTATGCAGTGAGCAACCTGAGCAGCCAGGTGCGGGAGCCCTGTTAGGAGTTTCCTGTATTTTCCCAGTAACAGACCCCATCTTTCCCTCTAGGAATAGACATTATCTTGAATTTTGTGGTAAGTGTCCTTTTGCATGCATGTATACATATCTGAACAGTATGTTTAGTTTGAAAAGTTGGGTAGCAAGCACTAAACCTAGCTCTACCAGGAAAAGCAACACTGTCTCTGTACTCAAGAATTTTCAGGTCATACTCTGCTCTGGCTTCCATGAGAGAGGATAAGAAAGAGACTGGTGGCACAGGCCAATGTGGGGCAATGTATATTCCCCATGCATTCTTTGTGGAGTTGGGTTTGTGTTTTGGTTTTGTTTTGTTTTTTTGGTATAATTGGCACATATTAATTTCAGCTGTACAACATAATGATTCAGTATTTGTATCTGTTGTGATGTGATCACCACAGTAAGTCTAAACATCCATTAAACATTTTTCCCTGTGATGAGGACTTTTGATTTATTCTCTCAGCAACTTTTAAATATACAGTACAGTATTAACTACAGTCACCAACTATAGTCACATCCGCATGACTTGTTTATAACCTCAAGTTTCTACTTTTTAACCTCTTTCACATATTTCGCCCACTTGTGATCCCACACTTCTTTTCTGTATCTATGAATTTGGATTGGCTTGGGGTTTGTTTTTGATTTTGTTTTTGTTTTTTTTAGATTCCACATACAAATGAGATCATATGGTATTTATCTTTCTCTGACTCAGCATAATGCCCTCAAATTCTATTTTGTTCTAAATGGCAAGATTTCATTCTTTATGGCTGAATAATATTCCATTCTATAAACCTATTGTCTCTATCCATTGATCCATTATCTTGATTATTGTAAATAATGTTCCATGAACACAGGGATCATGTTTCTTTTCAAGTTAGTTATTTTCATTTTCTTCAGAAAAATACCCAGAAGTGGAACAGTTGGATCATATGGTAGTTCTACTTTAATTTTTTTAATTTTTAAACATTTTTTACTGAAATTCAATTAGTTATAACATGTATTACTGGTTTCATAGGTACAGACCTGTGAGTCCTTAGTTTATCTAATATCCAGTGCTCATTACATCACTTAATGTCCATCACCCAGTTATTCCATCCCTCCACCCCCTTCCCTTCCACCAACCCTCAGTTTGTTTCCTATGATTAAGAGTCTCTCATGGTTTGTCTCCCTCTTTGGTTTCATCTTATTTTTTCACCTCTCTTCCCCTGAGATCCTGTTTTCTTAAATTCCACGTCAGTGAGATCATATGATAATGGTCTTTCTCTGATTGACTTATTTCACTTAGCATAATACCCTCCAGTTCCATCCCTGTCATTGCAAATGGCAAGATTTCATTTGATGGCTGCATAATATTCCATGGTATATATGTATCACATCTTCTTTATCCATTCATCTGTTGATGGACATCTGGGCTCTTTACATAGTCTAGCTATTGTGGACATTGCTGCTATAAACATTGGGGGGGCACCTGCATTGGATCACTACATTTATTTGTATCTTTCATGTAAATACCCAGTAGTGCAATTGCTGGGTCATAGGGTAGCTCTGTTTTCCACAGTGGTTGCACCAATTTACATTCTAACCAACAGTGCACGAGGTTTCCATTTTCTCCACATTCTCCCTAACACTTATAATTTCTTATACTTTTGGTAACAGCCATTGTAACAGTTGTGAAGTGATAGCTCACTGTGGTTTGATTTGCATTTCCCTTATGAGTGATATAGAGCATCTTTTCATGTACCTGTCAGCTCTATCTCATCTTTGAAAAAAGGTTTATTAGGATCTTCTCCCTTTTTTTTTTTAAATGGAACTGATTGTTGTTTTTTGTTTTTGCTATTGAGTTGTATGATTTCTTTATGTATTCTGGACATTAAACCCTTAACAAGTATTATTTGCAAATATTTTTTCCCATTCAGTAGGTTGCCTTCTCATTGTATTCCTTCTGCTGTACAGAAGTTTTTTGGTTAGAAGTAATCCCTTGTATTTAATTTTGCTTTTGTTGCCTTGGAGACAGAGTCAAAAAGCCACTGACAAGACCTATGTCAAGGAGTTTACTACCTACGTTTTCTTCTAGGACCTTCATGGTTTCAGGCCCTAGGTTCCAGTCTTCAGTCCATTTTGAGTTAATTTTTGTGTATGGTTTAAGAAAGTAGTCCACTTTCATTCCATTGCATTTGCTGTCCAGTTTTCCCAGCATCATTTATTATCCTTTCCCCTTGTATATTCTTGGCTCCTTTGTTGTAAACTGACCATATATATATGGGTTTATTTCTGGGCTTTCTCATCTGTTCCAGTGATTTTTGTTTCTACACCAAAACCATACTGTTGTGAATACTGTGGCTTTGTAATTTAGTTCCAAATCAAGGCATGTGAAGCCTCTGATTTTGTTCTTCTTTTCCAAGATTTCTTTGCCTATTCGGGGCCTTTTGTGATTCCATACAAATCTTAGGATTTTGAAAGGGATTTTTAATTTGACAGGAAATTTTGATAGGGACTGAACTGAATCTGTAGAATGCTCAGGGTAGTGTGAATAGCAACATTAATTCTTCCAATCTATGGGCATGGTATATATCTTTCCATTTATTTGTGTCATCTTTAATTTCTTTCTTCACTGTCTTACAGTTTTCAGTGTAAATTTATTCAGTTAAATTTATTCCGGGGTATTCTTTTGATGCAATTCTAAAAGGGATTACTTTAATTTCTCTGACAGTTCACTATTAGTGTATAAAAATGCAGTGGATTTTTGTATTTTGATTTTGATCCGGCAACTTTACTGAATACACTTTTTTTGGTGTACTCTTAAGGGTTTCTATATATAACATGTCATCTGTAAATACTGAGTTTTATTTCTTCCTTTCCAATCTGGATGACTTTTTTTTTTTTTTTTTATCTTGCCTAGTTGCTCTGGTGAGGAATTTCAATACCTTATAGAATAAAAGTAGTAACAAACAAAAAGTAGTAGCAAACAGGGTGGACAACCCTGTTTTATTCCTTATCTCTGAGGAAAAGCTTTCAGCTTTTCACCATTGAGTATGATGTTAACTACGGGCTTGTCATATATGGGCTTTGCTATGTTGAGGAACGCACCCTCTATACCCACTTTGAGTTTTTAACACAAATGGGTGTTGGGGCACCTGGATTGCTCAGTCAGTTAAGCATCCAACTCTTGATTTCAGCTCAGGTCATGATATCAGGGTCATGACTCTGGGCCTCATGCGCTGCTAGGTGTGGAACCTGCTTGAGATTCTCTCTCTTTCTCTCTGCCTCTCCCCCCCACCCTTCCTCGTGCTCTCTGTAAAAATAATATTAAATGGGTGTTGAATTTTGTCAAATGCTTTTTATGCATCTACTGAGATAATTATGTAATTTTTATCCCTGATTTTGTTAATGTGGTGATTAACACTGATTTATAAATGCTGAACGATCCCTGCATCCCTGGAATAAATCCTGCTTGATTATGGTATATGATCCCTTAAGGTACACTTGACCCTTGAATAACGTGGGGGGGGGGGGTTCAGGGCACCAACCCCCTGTGCAGTTGAAAATTCATGTATATTTTTTGAATACCTCAAAATTTAACTAATGACAGCCTACTGTTGACCCAGAATCTTACTGGTAAGTCAATTAACACACATTTTGTATTTTATATGTATTATATACTGTACTCCTGTATTAAAGTAAGATCGAGAAAAATGTTATTTTAAAAAGTCACAAGGAAGGGGTGCGTGGGTGGCTCAGTCAGTTAAGTATCCAACTCTTGGTTTCAGCTCACGTCATGATCTCAGTGTCATGGGTTCGAGCCCTACTCTGGGTTCTGTGCTCAGTGTGGAGTGTGCTTGAGATTCTCTCTCCCTCTCCTTCCCCTTACTTGCACACTTGTTCTCCCTAAAACAAATAAAATCCTGGGAAAAAACGCAAGAGAAAATACATATAATACTGTACTGTATTAATCGAAACAATTCACATATAAGTGGTCATATATAG
This sequence comes from Mustela nigripes, assembly GCF_022355385.1. Lineage (NCBI taxonomy): Eukaryota > Metazoa > Chordata > Mammalia > Carnivora > Mustelidae > Mustela > Mustela nigripes. The sequence continues at coordinate 43,317,932 of NC_081569.1, read as the reverse complement.
TTCAAACCCATGTTGTTGAAGGGTCAACAATACTGTTGAATTTGCTTTGCTAATATTTTATTGAGGATTTCTGCATCCATGTTAATCTGGAATATCAGCCTGTAATTTGCTTTTGTTATGGTCCCCTTGTCTAGTTTGGTATCAGGGCAACTGTAAAATGGCCTTGTAAAATGACTTTAAAAGTGGGGCTCTCTGCTCAGCAGGGAGCCTGCTTCCCTTCCTCTCTCTCTGCCTGCCTCTCTGCCTACTTGTGATCTCTGTCAAATAAATAAAAATCTTAAAAAAAAAAAAAAAAAGTGGGGCACCTGGGTGGCTCAGTGGATTAAAGCCTCTGCTTTCAGCTCAGGTCATGACCCCAGGGTCCTGGGATCGAGCCCCACATCGGGCTCTCTGCTCAGCGGGGAGCCTGCTTGCTCCTCTCTCTGCCCACTTCTCTGCCTACTTGTGATCTGTCAAATAAATAAATAAAATCTTTAAAAAAAAAATAAATAAAACAAAAGTCTTCTTTCCTCCTCTTTTTTGGAAGAGTCTGAGAAGGACAGTTATGAATTCTTTGCATGTTTGATAGAATTCATCACTGAAGTCGTATAGTCCCAGACATCTGTTTGTTGGAAGATTCTCAATTACAGATTCAATCTCCTTACTAGTAATCCATCTGTTCATATTTTCTGTTTCTTCATAATTCAGTCTTGGTAGGTTGTATGTTTCTAGGAATTTATCCATTTCTGCTAGGTCCAATTTCTTGGTGTGTAACTGTTCACAGCAATCTCTCAAGATCCTTTGTATTTCTATGGTTATCAGTTGTAATGTCTCCACTTTCCTTTCTGATTTTGAGTCCTGTCTTTGTTTCAATGAGAATGGTTCAAGGTTTATTGATTTTTATCTTTTAAAAGGACAAGCTATTTTGTTGATCTTTACTATCGTCTTTTTAGTCTCATTTATTTCCACTCCAATCTTTATTTTCTTCCTTCTCCTAACTTTTGGCTTTGTTCTTTTTCTCATTCTTAAAGGTGTAAAGTTAAGTTTATTCAAGATTTTCCTTGTTTCTCAAAACAGGTATTTATTGCTATGAACTTTCCTCCTAGAAGTGTTTTGCTGTATCCCTTAAGTTTTGGTACATTGTGTTTCCAGTTTCATTTTCACAAGGCATTTTTTAAAATCTCTTTTGATTTCTCCTTTACCCACTGGTTGTTCAGTAGCATGTCATTTAATCTCCACCTGTTTGTGGATTTTCCAGTTTTCTTCTCATAGTTGATGTCTAGTTTCATACCACTGTGGTCAGAAAAACTGCCTGATATATTTTCAGTCTTCTTAAAAGGACTAAGATGTCTTTTGTGGCCTAACAAATGATCTACCCTGAAGAATGATCCATGTGCACTTGAGAAGAATGTACATTCTTTCACTTTCAGATGAAATGTTCTGTACATATCTGTTAAGTCCATCTGATCTAATGTATCATTTAAGGCCACATTTCCTTATTGATTTTCTGCCTGGATGATCTAACCAGTGATGTAAGTGGGGCACTAAAATCCCCCTGTAACTGTAATACAATAGTATTACAATGTTATTGACTATATTCCCTATGCCATATTTTTCATCTCCATGACTTACCTTGTAACAGGAAATTTATGCCTCTTAATCCCTTTTATCTATTTCACCCATCTCCCTATGCACCTCCCCTATGGTAACCACCAGTTTAATCAGAATCCTGTTTTGTTTGTTTTTTTAGATTCTACTTCTATGTAAAATTATATGGTATTTGTCTTTCTCTGACTTATTTCACTTAGCGTAACGCTAAATCCATCCATGCTTGCCCATCTCGTAAGATCTCATACTTCTTTGTAACTAGGTAATACACATTGTATATATCTATCCCATCTTCTTAATTCTTTCTTATATCGACGGATACTTGGGTTGCTTCCGTATCTTGGCTATTATAAATAATGCTGCAATAAACACAGGGGTGCATATATCTTTCAAATCAATGTTTTCATTTTTTTTGAGTAAATACCCAGTCAGGGAATTAGTGGATCATATGGTATTTCTACTTCTATTCGAGTCCTCTGACTATTTTTAAATCAGATTATTTGGTATCAAGTTCTATACATTTTTTATATAGTTTGGATATTAACCCCTTATGGGATATATCATTTGCAAATACCTCCTCTCGTTCAGTTGCCTTCTTGATGGTTTCCTTTGCTGTACAGCAGCTTTTTTCTTATTGGTGTAGTCCTAATAGTGTATTTTTGCTTTTGCTTCCTGCTTGAGGAGACCTATTCATAAATATGTTTCAAAGGGTGATGTCCAAGAGATTATTGTCTGCATTTTCTTTCAGGAGTTTTATGGTTTCAGGTCTTACATTTTAGGTCTTTAATCCATTTTGAGTTTGTTTTTGTGTATAGTATAATAAAGTGGTCCAGGGATGCCTGGGTGGCTCAGTCAGTTAAACGTCTGCATTCAAGGCTCGGGTCATGATCCCAGAGTCCTGGGATCGAGTCCCACATCAGGCTCCGTGCTTAGCAGGGAGCCGGCTTTTCCCTCTGCCTGCTTTGTCTGCTGCTCCCTTGCTTGTGCTCTCTGACAAATAAATAAATAGTATCTTTTTTAAAAAGTGGTCCAATTTCATTCTTTTGCAAGTAGATGTCCAATTTTTCCAATACTATTTACTGAAAAGACTGTCTTTTCTTCAGTCTATATTCTTGCCTCCTTTGTTGTTGATTAATTGACCAGATAGGGTGGATTTATTTCTGGATTCTCTATCCTGTTCCACGACCTGTATGTCTGTTTTTGTTTTGATTAGTATAGCTTTGTACTGTATCTCAAAATCTGGGATTGTGATACCTCTGCTTTGTTCTTTTCTCATGATTGCTTTGGCAATCTTTTATGCTTTCATACAAATTTTAGGATTGTTCTACTTCTGTGAAAAACATCATTGGTATTCTGAGAGAGACTGAATCTGTAGAGTGCTTTGGCTAGTATGACATTTTAACAATTATCTTCAACCCATCAGCACGCTGTATCTTTCTACTTCTTTGTGTCCTGTTCTACTTATTTTGAGAGTATCTTAAAATGTTCAGAGTACAGATCTTTCACCATCCTGGATTAAATTTATTCCTACTTATTTTATTCTTTTTGCTGCAACAGTAAATAGGATTGTTTTCTTTCTGCCACTTTGTTACTAGTTTTTTTGGTGGCATCTTTAGGGCATTCTATATATGCTATCATATCATCTACAAATAGTGACAATTTTACTTATTCCTTACCAATCTGGATGCCTTTTTTTTTTTTTTTTCTGATTGCTGCCATTAGGACTTCCAGTACTATGTTGAATTAAAATGGTGATCATCCTTGTCTTCTTCCGGATAGTAGAGGAAAGGTGCTCAATTTTTCACTATTACGTATGATGTTAGCTGTGGGTTTTTATCTTGAGTGGATGTTGTATTTTGTTAAAGCTTTTCCTGTACCCATTGAGATGATCATATGTTTTTTAATCCTTTCTCTTGTTAATGTGATATATCACATTGATTTTGTGAACAGCAAAACACTTTTGCATCCCTGGAATAAATCCCACTTAATTGTGGTGGTGGTGGTGGTGTGTGTGTGTGTGAACAACTTTTTTTAAATGAATTTTTTTATTTAAAGATTTTGTCAGCGAGCAAGCACAGGCAGGGGAAGCAGCAGGCTTCCCGCTAAGCAAGGGGCCTGATGCAGCACTCAATCCCAGTACCCTGGGATCATGATCTGAGCCAAAGGCAGACACTTAACTGAGCTACCCAGGCGTGCTAAAATGTATTCTTGAATTCAGTTTGCTACTACTTCGTTGAATATTTTTGTAGATCTGTTCATCAGAGATACTGGCCTGTCATTTGGTTTTTGTTTTTTTGTTTTTTGTAGTGTCTTTGTCTGGTTTTGTTATCAGGGTAATGCTGGCCTTATACAATGAATTTCCTTCCTATTTTATTTTTTGGGATAGTTTGAGAAAAACAGGTATTAACTCTTCTTTAAATGTTTGATAGAATTCACCTGTGAAGTCATCTGGTCATGGACCTTTGTTGTTGTTTTTTTTTTTTTTTAATTACTAATTCAATTTCATTACTAGTAATTGGTCTGTTCAAATCTTCTATTTCTTCCTGGTTCAGTTTTGGAAGATTATGTTTCCAGGAATTTACCCCTTTCTTCTACATTCCTCAATTTGTTACATATAATTTTTCACAATATTTTCTTAAACTCCTTTGTATTTCTGTAGTATCAGTTGTTATTTTAGTCCTTCATTCCTGATTTTTACCCGAGTCCTTTCTTTTTCTTGATGAGTCTGGCTAAAGGTTTATCAATTTTATCTTTTCAAAGAACAAGCTCTTAGTTTCATTGATCTTTTACAATTTTAAAAATTTCCTTCCTTCTACTAGTTCTGGGCTTTATTTGTTCTTTTTCAAGTTCTTTTAGATTAAAAAGTTAGGTTGATACTTCTCGTTTCTTGGGGTGTGCCTGTATCCCTCTTAACTTCCCTCTTAGAGCTACTTTTGCTGAGTCCCAAAGATTTTGGCTTTGTGTTTTAATTTTCACATGGCTCCACGTTATTTTTTTATTTCTTCATTGATCAAAGCGTTATTTAGTGGCATGTCATTTAGTCTTCATCTGTTTTCTCCAGAGTTTTTCTTGTAATGAATTTGTAGTTTCATATCATTGTGTGCAGAAAAGATACTAATTTTTTAAAATGGTTTTATTTATTTGAGACAGAGCACAAGCAGGGGAGAGCAGTGGGAGAAGCAGGGACCCTGACCGGTGCGGGGGGGGGGGGGCTCGATCCCAGGACCCCAAATTGTGACCTGAGCTGAAGGCAGATGCTTAACCAACTGAGCCACCCAGGCGCCCCACTTGATACAATTTTAATGGACTTGTTTTGTGGCCTTACCTGATCTATCCTGGAGAATGTTCTATGTGCACTTGAAAAGGATGAGCATTCTGCTGTTTTTTAGGGGGAGAGGTTCTGTATGTATGTTAGGTCTGTCTGGTCCAATGTGTCATTTAAAGCCACTGTTTCTTTATTGATTTTCTGTCTGACTTAGCTATTGACGTAAGGTGGGGTGTCAAATCCCCACTATTACTGTGTTACTGTCAATTTCTCATTTTATGTCTTTTAATATTTGCTTTACATATTTAGATGCTATTTGGGGTACACAAATATTTACAACTGTTTTATCCTCTTGTGGCACTGGTTCCCTTTATGTAGTGCCCTTCTTTGTCTCTTGCTACAGTCTGTCTTTAAAAGTCTATTTTGTCTGATAGAAGTACTGCTACCTCAGTTGTTTTTGTTCTTTGAGGGTTCTTTTGCTTGGGATTTTATGGTATATGTTTTTGCATCCCGTCACTTTCAGTCTGTGTCTTTAGGTTTAAAGTGACTCTCTTGCAGGTTCCACATAGTTGGATCTTTTTTTTTTCTATCCATTCCATCACCTTATATTTTTTGATCAGAGCATTTAGTCCATTTACATTTAAAATAAGCATGTACTTACTGCCATTTTGTGAATGATTTTCTGGTTGTTTTTATAGTACTCTGTTCCTTTCTTGTTCTCTTACTCTTTTCCCTTGTAGCTTGGTGGCTTTCTTTAGTGTGAGGCTTGGATTCCTTCCTCTTTAGTTTTTAATTTGTGGCTACGATTGGACTCATGTACAACATCTTATGTGTTTATCAGTATGTATTAAGTTGATGGTCCCTTAAATTCAAACAACATTCTAAAACTACATTTTTACCCCCTCTATATTTTATGTATATATATTTTGCATCTTTTTTATCCCTGGGGGGATAAAAAATTTTTATTGATTTATTTTTATATTATTTATTATTTTTAATAAAATTTTATTTATTTATTTATATTATTAATTATTTTTTATATTTATATTATTTTATATTATTTATTTTTTAAATTTTTGTGGATAAGAGCTATTTTGCTACTTTGGCATTTTAACCTCCATTAGTGATTAATCTACTACCTTTATTCTATATTTGTACTGTAAAATTTTTTTCATTCATAATTTTCTTCTAGTTATGGCCTTCTCTTTCTACTTAATTCCCTTTAACATATCCTATAAGGCTGGTTTTATGGTGATGAACTCCTTTAACTTTGGTTTGGGAAACTTTCTATTCAGAATGATTACCTTGCTGGAGAGTATTCTTAGTTTGTAGGGGGTTTTTTTCCCCTTTGTTTTTATTTTAAGATTTTGTTTATTTATTTAACAGAGACAGTGAGAGAACACAGCAGAGGGAGTGGAGTGGGAGAGGGAGAAGAAGGCTCCCCACTGAGCAGGGAGCCCCATGCAGGGCTCAATCCCAGGACCCCAGGACCAAAACCTGGGAGTGAAGGCAGCTGCCTAATGACTGAGCCACCCAAACGCTCTTCCTTTAAGCACTTTGAATGTATCTTGCCATTTTCTTCTGCCCTACAGTTTCTGCTGAAAGATCAGCTGATAGCCTTACGGGGTTTCCCTCATATAACTGTATATTCTTTGCCATTTCTACTTTTTTTTTTTAAAGGGTTTTTTTTTTTTTTTTTTTTTTTTTTGACAGACAGAAATCACAAGTAGGCAGAGAGGCAGGCAGAGAGAGGAGGGGGAGGCAGGCTCCCTGCTGAGCAGAGAGCCCGATGCGGGGCTCGATCCCAGGACCCTGAGATCATGACCTGAGCTAAAGGCAGAGGCTTTAACCCACTGAGCCACCCAGGCGCCCCTGCCATTTCTACTTTTAAAATTCTCTATTGTTACAGCTTGCTATTTTAATTATTATGTGTCTTGGTGTGGACCAACTTGGGTTTATCTTGTTAGGAGCTTTCTACTTCCTGGACCTGGATATCTGTTTCTCTTCCCAGATCAGGAAGTTTTTAGCTATTTCTTCAAGTAAGTTTTCTGCTTCATTCTCTATCTTCTCTATAATGTGATGTTAGTATGCTTGATGTCACTGAGGTCCCTTTTTCTTTCCTATTTAGACTGGTTGCTTTCCACTACCCTCTCTTCCAGATCACTGATCTGTTCTTCTGGCTCCTCTAATCTGCTGTTGATTCCCTCTAGTGCATTTTTTTTAATTTTTTTTTTTTTTTTTTTTTTGAGAGAGAGAGAGGAGAGCAAGCATGGGGATGGGGGAGAGGGTTAGAGGGGAGGGAGAAGCCGACTCCTTGCTGAGCAGGGTCTCTATCCCAGGACTTTGAGATCATGATCTGAGCCAAAGGCAGCTAACTGTCTGAGCCACACAGGCGCCCTCTAGTGTATTTTTATGTCAGTTATTGAATTCTTCAGCTCTCTCTGGTTTTTCTGTTTTCTATCTTTAACCTGAGTCCATCCACTCTTTTCTTAAGTCCAGTGAGTATCTTTATGACCATTACTTTCAATTTGTTATTAGGTATACTGCTTATTACCATTTTATTTAGCTCCTCTACCATAATTTTGTCTTGTTCATTCATTTAGGACATACCCCTCTCTATTTATGTTTTGTAACTCTTTCTATCTACTAGGTAGGTCAGCTACATCTCCTGGTCTTGAAATTGGTGGTCTTGGGTAGAAGAGGTCTGTGGTGCTCTGCAGCACAGCATCTCTCCCAGGTCACCAGAACCGGGCACTCCAGGGAAGCCCTCTATGTGGGCTACATGTGACCTACTATCGTGGGTAAGCTGCAACTATGTTCAGCCAACGTAGCTGCAATGACCCACTTTTGCTGACTCTTGATGCACTGCTCAGAGTTTGGTCTCCATACCATTGAGATGCTTGTCTTAGGCAACACTGGACTCACTGTAGAGCAGGACCCACATTCAGCCTAGCTGCTTGCAATCAGCCTCTTCCACAGCTTTGGGGGCACAGAACGGCAGCTTTTGCTCCATGATTCTTTGAGAGGCTTATAGGGTGACCACCAAGTGATCCCAAACTGATTTATGCATAAGATAATGCAATTCTCTCCTTTTCCTGTAAGGTCATGTGATAATCCAACATACAACAGAAGATATGAAAGGCTCATTAGACAATTCATAACCAAGCCATACAAGCTGACCCTAGTTTTTCAAACATTCAATTTTCAAAATGGTGGCCCCAACTGCCTCTAAGAGCAATCTTGTATTCTTCCATCTCTCTCTCTCTGTTGTTGCAATGGACTCTCAGGGGCCCACATCTGCTGCTGCACCCTCAGTGAGGCAGCCTCATTGTCACAGCTGTATCAGAAGCTCAAAAGACTGTGTCCATGGGCAGCCCCTAAGAGTTTTAATAAAGAAGCAACATTATCAACCCTAGTTGGATTAGTAGAGAACTACCCACATAGTTAACTCCATATGGATTTTAAAAGCTGCTTTTTAGCTCTCTATAAAACTAATGCCTATTTGTAATGAAACTTCGATGGGTTAAAACAGTCCCACAACCCAGAATAATTCTAAATTTCCAACGGCTGCCTTTTAAAAAAAAAAACTTTTAAATCGGTTTTCAAAGAAAAATATCCTTGGGACACCTGGATTGCTCAGTCAGTTAAGCAGCCGATTCTTGATCTCAGCTCAGGTCTTTATCTCAGGGTCCTGGTTCAAACCCTGAGTTGGGGCTCCATGCTGGGGGAGGAGCCTACTTAAAAAAAGAAAAAAAAAAAAAAAGCCCTTAACTATGGTATTGCAAGATGGTAGACTTAGAAGGCACGTTTATTTTCCTCTTGGTACTATTTGAATTTTCCCTAAATGTTACAATGAATACACAGACTTTATGTCCTTCAATTTTTATTATTGAAACATACATGTACACAGTTATTTCCTAAAGAGGAAGACTGCCTAGGTACAGCCTTTCCTTGACAGATTTGACTCTTGCCATGAATGACCCTGAAACGTATTACAGGTTAACCTTTTGCAGCAGCATTAAACAAACTGCGTTTCCAAAGCTCCTATGCGGAAGTGAATCACACAGCTAGTGAAACCGTCTACTAGCTACCCAGCATTCCCATCTCGCAAAGCTTTGTTGTTCTCCACTTACCTTTACACCTCCCATCTGAGGAAGCTGCTTAAACTTTTTCATTTGTACTTTACTGCCTTTCATAAGGAAAAAAAAAATTGCCATGATGGATTTTGAAACTCCTAAGATTCTCAAGGGTTTCGGGGCATATATTTCACAAGTGTCAGTCTTCCACATTATATAAACTGTTAAATACATCCTTAAGGAGAGCAGGGAATAAAACTGGTTTGTTGATGTTATTAGATCCCTTTTATGCACTATATAAGTTTAATTTGGCAAAGCAGTAATTGGGAAGTATATATAAGTTAACCCACATTTTGTTTTACTCCCCCAAAGCAAATATGTAATTATAAAGGTGACACAATAGGTTAAAAAATTCAAACAACATAAAAGAGCAGGAAAAAGGAAATCACAGTTGACTTTCTTCTTGAATCCCTACCCCTAAGAAATCACTGAGAACAGAGAGAGTATGCTGCTCAAGACTTTAATGCACATATGAATGTTTATTTTACACAGATGGAATCATTCTATAGACATAGTTCCATGGATAGTGTTTTGCTCCACAGTATTTTGTAAGCTATCTTTCTGTGGCCTGGCTATTGATCAACTTTATCTTTCTTAATTACTACACAGTATTATTTATTAAACCAGTGCCCTACTAGCAGGCATATAAATTATTTCTGATCTCTGCAATAACAAAGAATGCTTTAATGAACATCTTTTAAAGGTGTTATTGTCCACATTCACAAGTAAAATTACTATGTCTAAGGAAATGCTCATTAAAAGTGATCACTGTCCTCCCAAACTACAAATTTATACTAACACCAATATGTGAGAGTGCCCACTCTCAAAAACCTACACGAACCATGGATATTACCTATCTTTGTCATTTTGACCAATTCTGCTTTACCTATACTTTCCTGAATATAAGTGTTTAATTGTTTCCATTTCTTCCTATTTATATACTTTACCAAGTATTCTTTTTCATATGTCCTCTACTTACCTACTGTAACCTTAATTATGCAGTTAAATTTATGAATTTTTTCCTTTCTGAGTTCTGGTCTTGGTGAAAGATCGCCCATATAAGATCAAAAAAACGTTGGCCTATAGGGTCCTATGGTTTTATTTTTCATATTAAATCTTGAAACCAAATTTCAGAAAAGATGGGAGTTAGGGATGAAATTAATGTTTTCCCAAATTTTCATTTTCAGTATTAATTGACTAATAGTTCTATCCACTGATTTGAAATTTTTTCTTTGGAATGTAATAAATTCCCATAGACACCTTTCTGCACCAGTACATGCTAAATTAGTACATATGGGACATTTCTTACCTTATCTCTATCCTGCTTCCTCATTTTTATTTAAAAAACTTTTTAAGCTTCTCTTAAGAATTTCTTTCTGCAGGGGCTCCTGGGTGGCTCAGTGGGTTCTGCCTTCAGCTCAGGTCATGATCCTAGAGTCTGGGATCAAGGCCCCCCAACCAATGGACACTCTGCTCTCAGTGGGAAGTCTGCTTCTCCCTCTCTATCCACCCCTCTCCATTCATGTGCACATGCACGGGCGCTCTCCCCACCCCCCTCAAATAATCTTTTATTTGATATTATTTAATTAATTCAATCATTTAATTTTAATTATTATTTATATTTAATTATAATAAATAATATATAATAACTACAATTAATAAACATTTAATTTAATTTTAATAATTAATCTGATTGATTTAATAATTATAATTAATAAACATTTAATTTAATTTTAATGATTAATCTGATTGATTTAATAATCTCTCAAATAGTCTTTTAAAAAAATTCTTACAGAGGAACTTTTGAGCAAATTAGAATAAATTTAGGGGGTAATCTGGGGGAAAACTGACATCTCTACTGCATTGGTCTCCCTATCCAAATATATGACATGGCTCTATTCAAACTTTTATCTGTTCTAGCATAAAGTTTTATAATTTTCTTCATCTAGGTCTTATATATTTCTCAATTATTTTATTCATAAGTATTTGTAAGATTTTACTGCTACTGTGAATAGGATCTTTTACTATGTGCAGCAAAGCTTTTTTTTTTTTTTTTTTTTGCCTATTTGGCTGCCTTACTAAACTTTTTAGCTCCAAGTTTAGAACTTATCAAAATAATACTTGTATTTGTTTTAAATCAAGAGCTTTTAGAAAAGCAGATCTCCTGCCCAGTGCCGCTCTCTTTGTCTAATGAATGCCTTGTATCTCAGCAACAGGACTCCTGACTGCTTCCACACTGTAATGGAAAATCATTAGTGCTTCACCGTTAACTATGATGATCACTGATAGCTTCTGATAGATAATCTTAGTAAGTTAATAAAAGGGTTTTTTTCCTCCTCCTTTTAATCAGAAATGGATTTGAAATTTTATCAAAACGACTTTTATCTTCCTCCATTAAATTATATTTTCTAGTACTACATCTGCAGGGCCCCAAGATGGGCCACTTTGACATGAATATTATTTTGAGTTAAAGCAAACAAAACCCAGCAGGTTCAGGAGAAGCTCTTATGTCCTCCCCCTCCTTGACTGCCTGCTTATACCAGGAAAAGATTCCTCTTTACCTAAGAAACTTCTCTGCCTAAATAACAGGACAATGTTTGTTTTCCAAACACCACCTCTCACCTTTCTGCTTTCTCCCCTTTGTGTCCTCAGACCCCTATTCCTCTCCTTGGCTCACAGAAGCCTCATGTTGCCTGTCTTTGGAATTTCATGTCCATGTGGAGTCCCTGTACATACAAAATTAAATCTGATTTTCTATCTTGAATTAATGTGGTTCTTTGTCCAGCAAGAAGGACCATGAAGGGCAGAGGAAATTCTTCCTCTTCAACAGTCGACATAGTCAGCAGGATACTTTAACATGCTAGACATAACTGCAACTGAGGTCCTTGGGACATCTGACATACAGCCAACAGAAGGTAAGATTTCTTACCCTGTCAATCTCCCAGAATCTCTATCTGTAGAGTCTGACAGAGTAGGAGTGGTGATAGTCCTTTTTCCTTCTTGCTACATTTAAAATTAGCAGGGCAAAATATTTGTGGAACCTAGTTCCTTGGGGTTAGTTATTAAATTATTTAAATTGTCTCTGGTTAAATTTGGTAGAGCACTCTTTTGGAAGATTCATTTCTTCCCAGAGATAGTTTTTGAGTTTGGTTGGTTTTTTTTTTAGCTTGTGTTTTAAGACTGTTGCTAAGGGACATCTTAGAAGCTAAAACCCATAACTTGGTAGAAAAGCTATTAGAATCCTCACCAGCCCAAGAAGACTCTCATGAAAGCTAAGTTGGTCACAGAACAGGTTAGATTGACACTAGTTCACCTACTAAACTCAAGCAAACTTCCTTGCAACAAGGTACACTGCTAAACAACACAGAGTCCCCAGTCCTGTAGCACATCCCTTGTGTTTTCATGGGAGACTAGAGACCCCATTTTCACCATCCTTCCTGCTTACACAATGAAGCCCTTTGCGTTCTGAAACTAACTTTTAGATCATGTAGGCTATCATCTATACCCTCTTTAGATGCCTTCTGCATCTTTGGTTTAGCCATTAAAAGGCTTATTGGTTGGAGTTGTTATTAACAGATTATTCATCAATGGTCTTTAAATTGCTTATATTGAAAAGAAAAATATACTGTATAGAGAACTCTCAACTGTCTTAGTATAACAGCATGCCTTAGGGACTCCGTTGACAAGATGGACAAAAGACTAAAAAATAAATGTCCATCTCCAAAGTAAAATCCCCTTAAAATCTGGCCTCTCATTTGTTCTGCCTTCAGCTCAGGTCATGATCCCAGGGTCCAGGGATTGAGCCCCATGTCTGACTTCCTGCTTAGCAGAGAGTCTGCTTCTCCTTCTGCCCTTCCCCCAGGTCATGCATGCTCACACTTTCCCTCTTTCTCAAATAAATAAGTAAAAATCTTTTTTTAAAAAAAGATTTTTACTTATTTATTTGAGAGAGATCACAAGTAGGCCGAGAGGGGGGAAGCAGGCTCCTTGCTGAATGGAGAGCCCGATGCACAGCTCAATCCCAGGACCCTGAGATCATGACCTGAGCCAAAGGCAGAGGCTTAACCCATTGAGCCACCCAGGTGCCCAAATAAGTAAAATCTTTAAAAAAAAAAAAACTTAAAAAAGAAATCATCCATTTAACTCCCCCTTCCCTACGAGATTTATAGGGATTTTATGTTCAAAGTATATGGGTTGCTCACATAAAAGCTGAAAGCCAGGAAATGAATTTAACAAAAGCACCTGAGACTGGCAATAAGGCTCACTTTGCTCCTACCTTCTAGGGCTCTGTAAGCAGGCTCTGCCAGCTTCAGGCATTCCTATGCAATGTACATTGCAGACATACCTTAGCCACCCCCTTCTCCACTGAAAAAGAAGATCTTTTAAATTATAAAACCCTTTTGCCCCTATTTTGAAAAGATGAGAAAGACTGATGATTATTCAACTACCTTCCCTTCATAGAGAAATTGGGACCAAAATGTCTCCTAGGTCCTCCCACAAATGATATGTGAAAGGTCAACCTGCAGGGGCTAACAGAAGCCAAGGCTGAATTCCGTATGCTACTAGAAGGCTTTGTTGGGGCACCTGGGTGGCTCAGGGGGTTAAGCCTCTGCCTTCGGCTCGGGTCATGATCTCAGGGTCCTGGGATCGAGCCCCTGCATCGGGCTCTCTGCCTACTTGTGATCTCTCTCTCTGTCAAATAATTAAAAAAAAAAAAAAGAAAAAAAAGGCGGCTTTGTTAAAATGCTTTATTTTGCTTACTATTTTAGTTTTAAAAAATCTCCCTGGGCGCCTGGGTGGCTCAGTGGGTTAAGCCGCTGCCTTCGGCTCAGGTCATGATCTCAGGGTCCTGGGATCGAGTCCCGCATCGGGCTCTCTGCTCAGCGGGGAGCCTGCTTCCTCCTCTCTCTGCCTGCCTCTCTGCTTACTTGTAATTTCTCTCTGTCAAAAAAAAAAAAAAAAAAAATCTCCCTAATACAAAAAAAACAGAGTTTAGTTTTTATCCAGTTCTTGGGGAATTAGAAACAACTGCTTTACCAATCTGTACAAAACTAGAAATGCAACTCTAGAAACAAGCCCACCCCTCTTTAGCCCACCCCTCTTTACCAATCCCTAACTCTCGCCTATTCCCCTTAAAATGTTTGTAGCTATTATAAAAGATGAGGATATTAAGACAAAATTGTCCTGCACTCAAAAAAAAAATAAAGAAACTTTAAAGAGCAGTTGCCCTGAAACTGAAAAAGAACTTTTTGGCATTCTTCCTCAGTTTCTTGAAATGATAAATTTTACCATGTTTTTAAAATATAAACACAGCCCACAACTGCCTGAGATTGAAGAAAAAATGGGGGAAAGAGGCCTTTCTAAAATGCCTCTTGTGCCCAGACTCCACACCTCTGGTAACAGGCAAATTTGCTCCAGATTTCCAAATTGGAGAAAACCTGGGATTCTTTCTCTGTTCCTTTGTGATGTGAGTTTTCTATTTCCATCTCCCCAAGAGCCAGTATTTGAAATACAAACTTTAGAGAAGTTTTTCATCAAAAAATAAGAGGTATTTAGAAATTGGGCCTTTAATGTCCTCCCAAAAAAAGCTGCAATATTTTGTTTGCATCTTGTCTGTGTATGCCCACATGTTATAAATGCGACATATTTTCTTTACCTCCAGATGGTATCACCAAAATTAATTTGTAAAAGAGTTCTTTTTAGTTGGTTTCAAGTCAAGCACTTATAAGTAATGGGAATTCCAAAACTCAGAAAGATAGAAACTAACCCAAATGTTTTCCAAAATCATGTAATCTGGGAAAATATTCAGTATTAAAGCTAATTTTAGGTTGTTGGTTTAATTAGGAAAAAAATCTCTTGAGAGTTACCAGCATTAAATATATGACTGTTATTCTACCTGTGTTTATGGAAAGCCAAGTAAGTTCACCTCTGCAAATTTATCAGAAAAAAAAACTTAATGATTGATTTTTGTCTAATGCTTAATGAAATTTCTGTGGGTAATCTAAACCTAAGAACAAGCTAATTAAATAGATGTAAATAAGACAAAAGGGTTTGTAGGCAGGGGTGCCTGGGGGCTCAGTTGGTTAGGCATCCAACTCTAGATTTCTACTCAGGTCATGATCTCAGGTTGCACTCTGTGCTGGGCTGTGTTACAGCCTGTTCAAGATTCTCCTCCCACCCCTGCAAAAAAGGTTTGTAGGTCAACTTTTAAATAGCTTCCAAAGTCCTTGGTAACCTGACAGTTTAAAATTTTTTACTAAGTTAAGTGAGTTAAATTTATTGAGATATCTAAGTCATTTCCAGATAAAGTAAAATAATAAGACATTAGGTACTGAATATAGGTTCAGAAAATAGATGTCAATAGGTTAATTTACTTGTGTCTTATTACAGAGAAACTAAATAAATATGGACCTTTGTAGTAAACCTGGTTTGTGCTTTATTGAAAAACTGTACTATGAAAAAGCACATTCTTAAAATTATGAAATGTTTTCACAAATTTGCTATTCTAAATACTGGTATAGCAGTTCAAAATTGCTTACTACTTAGTTTTCACTAGAAATTAAGGTTTCTAAGAGTTAAGAATTCTAATAAATATAATTAAGAATACCAGAAATAATAAGGAAAACAATTCCATATGCAAGGAAATGTGTTTTTGGTAGAAAAAGATATGAGAAACAGAAATACACTTTTTGTTAAGGGAAAGACAGTAATTCTGTCCTAAAGTGAAACTTTTTAAAGAATGTAAAAAAGTTCGTTCCATAAAGTTTATGTAAAAGGAGTATTTGGAAAGGGGTTTTATGTGTGATCAGTACTGGCTAAGATTAGGATAAATTTAGTAAGTTTTAATATCAAAAATATACTGCAAAGTTGAAATTTTTTTTTGTTAAAAGGACAAGTTACAAATCTACTTTTAATAAAAAACTGTGAACAAATATTTTTTTCCTTTAAAGTTATCTGCTTAGAAATCAAGGATTCTATATTTTGCCAAAATAATTTATCAAGTTTTGCTCACAACTATGTAAGGTTCTATATTTTTGCCTTTTATTCTTTTGAAATCTTTTATTATCCTTTTGGTTAGATAATTAAATATCATTTCATAGTACCCTATGATCCTATTAAGCAAATGTTCAAACTAAAATCAAATCCTAAAATGAAGTCTTTTGACCACAGTCTGAGGTGTTCCAGATAGGCCTTAGAATATTTCATTGTCAAATAAGTGATACGAAACCCTCTTAGATTATATTTATGTAGATAGGGTAAGTGTTCTAAAATTGTATAAAACTCCTAGAAACCTGATGTCCTAGTATGTTGTTATGTGTCGAGAGTCACAGAAATAACCAAATTTCTTTGTTCACTGAATCACAGTGAACTCTAATACAGTTACTATTTTGCTCTGATGGTATTGCAAATGTGCCTTATCTTCAGTGAGACTCATAAAAAGAACTTTGAATACAGGTTTCTGGTAACCTGAATTCTTACCATAAAACTGGTAAGAATTTCTGAACTAGTGGAAGAACTGGATTCAAGCAAAACAATAATATGGAACTGAAAAATTTATCCTTTTTAGCTCTTTATGACAATTTAATAGAATATACCTTTGTGAACAAATTGAAACATTTATCTTTTTCCCTACCTGAACTCTCCAGAACTCAGAAACTCTAAGTATTCTTATATTTATTTGCATAAGTTCAATAGAATTCTGTTCTCCCTGTAACAGGACACAATTGGAAACATTTGTTATATAACCAAGGCTTTGACTGGAATGTCCTATTTGAGAGAGAGATGTAAACTGAGATATGACCAGATAGCTTTAAATGACCAGACAGCTTTAAGGAACTAGGGTTGACTTTAAGAAGCCAGTAAAGCCCCCAGAAGTACCAGTCTGGTACCCTGCTTACAAAGTTCCCAGCAGCCTTACCAGGTAAGTAAAGGTTGGCACTCCCTGGCAAGTACAGGAACCCAGCGATAGTTTGAGGACCTCGAGCAGAGAGGAATTCACCCAAATCTGTAGGAATTGAAGACGTTCTGATGGCAAGTATCGGGCTTGGCTTCTGGCCTCAAGAGGATGTTAAAACTTCAATCTTTAAAACCTGCTGGAAACTTTTTCAAGAATCTACCTAATCAACTGCTATTCTTTGTCACATTCATATAAATGATCAGGCCAAGTTCTTTTGAAACTAGAATTATTTTGCAAACAAATTAGTATTAATTTGGCTATCTATAAAAGGGTGATTATAGAGAAAACAGGTTTCAATAACATATCTGAGTAAATATTAGATTGCAATACTGTTCATTAGAACCTGGACTAGATATTCATTTCTTCTCATTTCCTCCAGTGCTTGACTATAATTCTCCTAAGTAACATTTTTAATTTTTCTTCCAATCTTCTACATTGGATTCATCTGAGAACTAAAACTGCCCTTTTCCCTGAAGCCCTACAAACTAAATTTATATAAACTTCAGAGAGATCATCCCAACAGCTCACATATAGGCAATCTTCATGCCTGCTGCTGTGGGCCACTCAAAAAGATCATCAGACATTCAAACTACAAACCACTGCACTCAAGCTTAACATCTAAAAATCTTCTTGACTGACTACCCTCAAAATTCAGAAACTGGTTTATAATTTGATCCAATCAGTTAACCACTGTTTTTGTTTCCACAGAAATGCCTCTTATGTAATACCTGACTGCTTGAACCTTAGGCCTAACCTGCATCACTGCCTCCCAAAACAAGTTTGAACTGACCTATTGACAGGACTGGTTCATTAAAACTGAACAATCAATCGACCAGCTCAATTTTAATGTGTGAAATTTTAGGGAAGTTTCAGAGGAGAAAACTGCAGGGGCCCATGGCAGGACACCCCAAGATGGGCCACTTTGGCATGAACATTATTTTGAGTTAAAAGCAAACAAACCCAGCAAATTCAGGAAAAGCTTTACCTTCCCCTCAACTGCCTAAATTAACATTGCAAGGGAGAGCCTGTACCAAGAAGTGACTATTAACAAGAGATTCTTCTTTACCAAAGAAACTTACCTAAGAGGAGAAACTTTATTCTCCAAACATTTCCTCTCACCTTCCTGCTAATGGTCTTTCTCCCCTTTGTGTCCCCAGACTCCTAATCTCTCAGCTCACAGAAGCCTCATGTTGTTGGTCTTCAAAATATTATGTCTGTGTGGATTCCCCATACATATAAAATTAAATCTGATACTCTCCTCCTCATCTGTCTCATGTCAACTTGGTTCTTAGTCCAGCTAGAAGAACTTTGTCAGCCAGAGAAAATTGTTCTTTCTGGATATAGCAGTCCTGCATGGCTGGAAGAAATCCTACTTGATCTCTGTATGTTATTTTATTACAGTATTAGATTCTATTAGTTAATATTTCATCTATAATAATCTTTCCTTTTTTGTCAGATTTTAGAACGGATTATTTTAGCCTCTCATAATTTGCACGTTTTTAGTTAAATAATTTCAAATTCCAAGGATCTTTCTCACCATCACCTTTCCTTTCTAAATGAAAACTAAGCCTGTCAATTAACATTCCAAAAAGGACACAAGTAATCCTCGCGTTAAAGCATATAAAAGCATGTAAAATGTAATCCTGACTCCAACTGTTTAGTAAAGAAATCCACATCAACTGGACGCTCCATGTCCAAAAAAAAGTAGTACCCTTAATTGGTAACAGTGTTAAACAGAAAGAATGACTCTACCATCTAGTTCTTTAAGCCAACAGTCAGCTCTTTAACAAAATAAAAATCGAGTCTGAAAACTGAAAGGAAAGCCAGCTGAGAATACAGGAAATCTGTTTTCAGCCAAACCCGAAACCCTTCAGGATGGTCTGGGCCCCCTGAAGCTAAATCCCAATCCCATCAAATTTCAGTGAGTCTATGCCAAGAAAAATACTACTTGGGAAGCAAGGCAAATGCCATTTGCCACTCGTTTGTAGTACTAATCAACCACTTAAGCTATGTCATACAATCTCCTCCTGGACAATCTCAAGAAAGTAAGGTTTCTCAGTATTAAAACATTCTGGCATAGGTAATAAGTAAAACACTACAGGGTACAATAAGAACCATACTACGTGACCAATGCAGGATGAAGGGGAACACCGTACAGAAGGAAGAAAGAACCCTGAAGCAACCAGTGTCTCTGGGTCTTCCAAAGATCATCTGGACTTAGTTTTATTTAGGAAATATTGTTCAAATACATATCCACATAGTTATGTTAAGCAATGTTTGAAGAAATTATAAAATGAAGCTCTATCTAGTTTAGATTATAGAGTTTGAGGCTAATTCCTTTCCTCACTGCTTTCCTCTCTAAATGATCAAATGTCTGCTTTATGATTGTTAGTTTGTAATCTCAAGTCATCAATATAAAGAGAAAATAATCTGAGATTTGATACCAAGTATATTGTGATATTTTCAAAACCTGTATTTCAAAACCATCTATTTTAGAGGGAAGATGAGTGGATGGAGCTTCCTTAAGTTTCTTCTGTGCTCCTGTTCAAAAGAGACCATCAACACTGTTGCAAAGGTAGGGAACAACTAAAAGCATCTACAAAATGTTTCATATACGGAGTTACTCTCCTGTCTTATAGTAGTCCAGTGTATTTGACAGCTACCCCCTGAGGGAGTTCAAGAAACTACCTGAGCAACAAGGCTACAAGCAAGACCTCTGCTGCTCCTCTTGTAACAAGCCCAATGCTGCCAAATGCACCTGTGACACAGAATTCTGCCCGTCCCTCCCCCAACAGTTGTATTTTTACTAGCACATTTTTTGAGAATGAGCAATAGGCAGTAGAATAATTTGATTCTACAGCAGTACTGCCCAATAGAACTTTCTGCAATAATGGAAATGTTCTCCATCTGTGGTGTCCAATACAACACCACTGGCCACACACAGTTACTGATCACCTAAAATATGGTTAGTGCAACTAAGTAACTGCATTTTTTTTAAAGATTTTTATTTATTTATTTGATAGACAGAGAGAGATCACAAGTAGGCAGAGAGGCAGGCAGAGAGAGAGAGGGGGAAGCAGGCTCCCCGCTGAGCAGAGAGCCCGATGTGGGGCTCAATCCCAGGACCCTGAGACCATGACCCGAGCTGAAGGCAGAGGCCTAAACCACTGAGCTACCCAGGTGCCCCAAGTAACTGCATTTTTAATTTTAATTTACATTTTACCAACCATCTGTGACTTCACCATAATGGACAGTGCAGTTTTCAACCAATGAGAATCTTTTGTAGGAAAAGACTGGGGGTGTGTGTGTGTGTGTTCTCTCTCATATATATAGAGAATATTGTCATAAGGATTTAAAAAAAATCTAAAGCAGTTGAGGAAAAAATTACTTTTAGTCAACAGACAATTCAGCGTAGGGATTATGTTATTTGCCTTCAGTGTAGAGTTACTCAATGACAGAACACAGACTAGGCCCTCTTTCTTTATTCTATCCTAGTTTCTTTTTTTTTTTTTTTTAAAGATTTTATTTATTTGACAGATAGAGATCACAAGTAGGCAGAGAGGCAGGCAGAGAGAGAGAGAAGCAGGCTCCCTGCTGAGCAGAGAGGCCGATGTGGGACTCGATCCCAGGACCCTGAGATCATGACCCGAGCTGAAGGCAGCAGCTTAACCCACTGAGCCACCCAGGCGCCCCTATCCTAGTTTCTTTTTATGGCCAAGAACAGTAAGTCACTTTAAGGATTAGTCAAAGATCGATCTTCTGGCCTTGATGAAAACAGTTAACACTAATCAGAGAAAAAAATTGTTCCAAATCTCACAGTCTTCAATTAAAAGCAGAGCCTCAGGCTTATCAGCAGATTTCTAAAACTATTAATCATAGAAAAGAGTAACATTAGCTAAGTGTTCTTTCCTTCTATGGATATTAGTGGGACATCCACAGAATACATTCTATTTCATTAATTCAGAAGCAGCTTGTTACAGACTCTCAATTTTAAAATCAGTATTAAAGAAAAAGGAGAGAAATATCTTATGCTTGCCTTAATATCTCTGGCACCCATTTTTTTTTCTTTCTTTCTGATAGGAGGAGACATTCAGGTTTGACTTCTGTTAAATTATAACACAAACTCATTCAAGCAATTAATAACATAACACAGATGGATGGAGTTTGAGTCTTTTCACAGCTATTTCAGAGGAAAAAAGAATTCTACAACATTAAAGTATCTTTACCTCGTAATGAACAAACTGGTCCATTTTCTTGATTCTTTGAGCGCTTATTTCTGAACTGACTTGGAATATCTAATGAAAGGTCTTAAAAAGAAATAGGAAAACAGCTATTAAAGGGATATACCACACTTAGAAAAGAATTTCAAAAATTGATGTATTTTTACATTTATCTTGTACTGTCTTAAGTTTTCAAAGGAAACATTAAAGTTTTAATACAATATGTCTTACCTAGGAATGGATCAAACTTTCTAGATTCTGTCCCACATATGAGGCAGTTAACCTCATTTTGGAGAATACCTCCGAATATAGCTGTGACAACTGTAGATGCTCCATTTCTAAAGAAAAACACCACACAGGAAAACATCTCAGTAAAACTAAAATATGTATAACAGCTGGTATACTTCTTTGGGGGGGGGGGATATGTATATCACTTATTTATTTAAATTATGAAATAATACAAAAACTTTAAAGCTATATAGAGGTATATACCAAATAAAAGGTTTAAGCCACTTAGCCTCCCACAGCCCCACTTTCCATCCCACTAATTCAAACCCCTCAGAGGCCTGGCGTGAAGATGAAATATGTATAGTACTTTCAGACAGGTGTTTACCAAAAACAAAGCCCTTAAATTATTTCAAGGCTTTTTTATTAGGATAATAATTAGATCCACACCTGCTTTTTTTTTTTTTTTTCCCCCGAAGT
This sequence comes from Mustela nigripes, assembly GCF_022355385.1. NCBI lineage: Eukaryota > Metazoa > Chordata > Mammalia > Carnivora > Mustelidae > Mustela > Mustela nigripes. The sequence continues at coordinate 43,296,062 of NC_081569.1, read as the reverse complement.
ACATCTCTTGAACACATACCTCACTCTTTTTGACAGCAGATTGGTATGCCACAATACAAACACAGACCGGATGCAAGAACCACCAAGAAAGTGTACCATGAAAGCACGATTAGCAAATGCTTATTACAGCACTTACTCTATGCCGAACTCCATTCAAAGTACTTTCCATGTATTAAATCAGTTAATCCTCAAAACAAAGCTAAGAAGCAGATATCATTATCCCCATAAAACAGACCAGGAAGCTGAGGTCCAATTTGGGCGAGGGTCACTCAGCTCTTAACACTATGTTCCTTTTCTTAATTTAACCAATATAATATTAATGGTTCTCCAGGTTGTTTCAGTTGTTTGCTATCATTAATAGTCCTACAGCAAACATGTATTGACCTTTGTGCACTTATGCATGCAGTTACTTGTCAGAAAATGCTCTTCTTTGCATATAGCAATCTGAGGTCGTTTCCCTCACTTGCAAACAATAACACTCCTAATACACTGAACTTTACTTTCTGAGGTGCTCCAAATTAAACCTACTGCCACAATGAGACAGACAAAAGCTACTCGAGCAATTATATTATTTTAAAAGTTTGCTTCCTTTTCCATGAAAGGTCTTCTACTCTTTACTGGCCAAAGAAATATACTGCAGCTTCATCTTTTTTTAAATCTGTTCATAAAATATACAGCTATAGTAAATTAAAAAGGGAAGATACACTGGAACTATCTAATATAACAGCCATTTTATGTTTAAGATCTAGGTCATAAACAAACGGCACACCAAAAAAACTACTGGAATCAAGGGACCATGATCCTTTCATACTGATGTTCACTTATAATACTGACCTTAATTACAATGGAAAAAGCAGTACATTTAGACTCAATGTAGTTATTCCTTTATAATTTCTTCCTCTGAGAAAGGGATACTCATCGAGTCTTGGCTATCTGATGTGTATGGCATTAAGTTAGGTATACAATGATTGAAAACAAAATTCATAATTGATTTCAAAACTGCTTTCTCATTATAACTGTATGCCGAGAATGTTTAAACATTAGTTACTCAGACAGATTTTTATGCTTGCTAGGGTCTTTTGTATTAACTGCAATGATTTTCTATGTATTATGAAGAACAGATCTGTCATTTATTACTACCATCCCCACCTTTGGGAGCATTGGCTGTGTTTACACAGGTAAACACGGGTATTGCATAGGAGACCTTTTTTGTAGTTTTAGCAAATATGATCCTTGGATCCTGTAGTGAAAATTGTTTTCTTTCTGTTCCTATCTCATTAGTGGAACCTAAAATTACTACTCTTTAAAATATAACCAGACATGGGTTAATACTGAAAACTCATTAGCTACTAGAAGATCATCCTAGGACTATTACACAATGTGACTCCATGAGGGTGCCTTGGGCATCAAATAAAATAATACAGACATATACCCTCTTACCTCACACAGACTATCCCTGATAGAGCCCGGTTCAATATTCTCAGTATACAAAAGGTCATCATAAAGTACAAAGCAGAATTTTTCACTTAATACTACTTTTAACTTGGTGCTAGCAACAAGAACAATTCTACCAGGTCACAGATCCCTCCCCTTCTATACTGGATTCTGATTGGAACCATAGTTATCAGGACCTAGAAAGCCAAACATTTTGAAAGGTATAGCAATTCAAACAGTTGCCCTTCTCTGATACAACCAGATGAGCTATGAGGCTGCTCTGTCATTAAAAGGACCCTAACTGAACACTAAATCAGATTTATGAACTGCAAGGCAATACAATACGGTGATCCCTATATATTACTTACTCTTTTCTTTCTGTCTTTGGGGAGTTTGTCTTGTAAATCCCTTTCCTGCACAGGTCAAAACAAAGCTTTTCAAAAAATTTGAACAAAAGGAGACTACAATTAAACAAAATTAGACTGAAATAACAGTAAATCATCCTAACCTCAAGCAAAATAAGCTTTCTCATCTCAATGTATATTTTGGGGGTATTAGTACCTAGGAAAGCAATCTAAAATGTTTGTTTTGGTGCTCGCTTCAGCAGCACATATACTAAAATGTTTGTTTCCTAGTGAGAGGCAAGAAAAATTCTGAGAACTTACAAATGCCTCAATTTCATTAAAGTACAGATATATTTTAGAAAAATACACATTTAAAATATTTTTAAGCCTTTGTTTCTTTTTTTTTTTTTTTTTTAAAGATTTTATTTATTTATTTGACAGAGGGAGATCACAAGTAGGCAGAGAGGCAGGCAGAGAGAGAGAGAGGAGGAAGCAGGTTCCCTGCTGAGCAGAGATCCCGATGCGGGACTCGATCCCAGGACCCTGAGATCATGACCTGAGCCGAAGGCAGCGGCTTAACCCACTGAGCCACCCAGGCGCCCTTAAGCCTTTGTTTCTAGTGAAGAAATATAATTATTTTAGTACTGAAAATTAAGTCTTCCAAGTATCATTTGATATATTTGGCAGGGAATTTTCAAGTGCTAAACTGACAAAATGTTTTCTGTTGGCTTTTTTTTTTTTTTTCAACCTTTAAAAAGATCTGTACCAAAAACTATCAGGACTATACCAAGAGGCAAGTACAAGAGGTCTCTGGTTGGAAGTAGGAGTTATGTGCTAGTCCACTTGGTTATAAAATTCAAGTGCACAAAAGTTTCAGCCAAAGTCCAGGGAAACTCTCCACCTTCCATGATAAATCTAATAAACAATAACACAAACAGAAACGTCTGAGGTCCTCCTAAAAAAAAATAAAAAAAAAAAAAAAGAAGGAAACTACATCTTACATGCAACATTTGTTACTTGCAGATAGAGCAGAATTCTCCTGTAGAATTGCTGAGCGGGAAACACCGTTGAAACCGCCCTGGAGTTCCAAGTGCAGGTGGTCCAAAAGGTAGCGCATGAATTCATGGGCATCCTGTTGCTGATAGCCCCTTAAAGCAAAAAGAAGCAGGCTGTCACTGGGGAAGCTCCACATGCCCAGCCAAACATGCAGAAAGGCAAAGTGCTACAAAGGGCTACAGCCCTACACTCAGAGCACAGTGGACTCCCTCGTCATTCATCCCCACTTGTGTCAGGGTTTACTTCTCCTCAAGGAAAATTTCTCAAATTTCTCTACAAGGAAAAAGTCTACTAAAAGAAGTCTGAAAACACAGAATATGAGAGCTAATCTCAACTGAACTAACTTTACAGATGAAGAGAACTGAGGAGCAAGAGAAAGGGTGTGTGACGTGCCTAAGTCCTACAACAAGAGAGTAATAGAGATGGGATGGACTCTGGTTTTCCCGCTATCTCACATGGCCTCTCCAGAAGATGCTCAAATGTTAAAATGTCACATCTTTCCTTCACCAGAAACCTTGGTCTTATAAACCACCAATATAAGAGATAAGGAATTTAAAACTATTTTTTAAACTGAAAAATATTGATTTTTTAACACTGGCTGAAAGGAAGAAAAACTTTCTAAACAGTTTCTACTTGGATCCTAATCCCTGATTTAAGACATTTTTCATATAAATACTTTAAAAAATGCATTGACTCATATACACTTCTGCTCTAGCCTAAAACTTGAATAAAGCAGCAATATATTCTTAGGTTATTTCTTATACTGAATTCAGAAAGAAAATGATACGGATTTTTTTTTTTTTTTTTTTTGAGAGAGCACCAAGGGAGGAGGGGAGAAGGAGAAGAGGGAGAGAGACTCTTAAGCGGGCTCCATGCCCAGTGCAGAGCCCAACTTGGGGCTCATTCTCAAGATTCTGAGACCATGACCTGAACTGCAATCAAGACACTTAACTGACTAAACCACCCATATAGACCATGACAAGTGAACAGTAATGAAGGCTGACAGAAGATGAAGTTGGTACACTTAAAAGTTACAGAGGTTTATGTAGATAAAATAAATCAAGCAATGATATACATAAAGTACTTTATAAAACTACAAATAGAAAAGATTTCTGCCTATATTCTGCCAACATGTAAAGTTCCCTTTATCTCTCAAATCACAAGTTTTTCTGCCTTGGTCTTGAGTCAAAACTTCCACCACTCTTCCAGGCAATGGTTCCATAGGTGTCTTTCAACCAGAGTTCCCTCCATATACATTTCTCTCCTTTCCCTAAAATTTCTTGTGGAAATCATAAATTATGAAAAGCATCTACCTAACCAATGGAACTTAAGTCAGAAGTCACTTCAGCATTTCACTATAACTTTTTCTGAACTATTTAACAACTGAGTCTCAATATATGTTTAAGTAGTTCTTCTAAGACTCCTTTTTTAAAAAATGTTAAAATTCAGTCAAAAGTTTTCAAAGTTGTTAGCTCCTTTACATATCCACAAGAGGTACTTAAAAATAAAACAACTACAGAGGTGCTTTAAACTTTTTCCTTATAACATCCATTTTTTTATGACTCAAAGGTAAAAGGCATCTTAGGTATCTTAGGTCATATTTGAAATTCTATCACATATAAAAATGGTTTCATTCTCTCACCAAAATAAATTAGTATCGAATCATTTTTCTAAAATGGATCATGAAACCAGTACTTTGTAGTTATGCTGATTTGAACTTTCAGTAAACACATGACCAGCCCTTTTTATGACCATCCCTTTTTTAAAAACAATCTGCCTACAAATCAATTAAATAGAAACCAAAAGAACAGAAGAACAGATCAACAAAACTAGAAGCTGGTTCTTTGAAAGAATTAGTAAGACTGATAAACCCCTGGCCAGACTTATTAAAAAGAAAAGAGAAAGGACCCAACTAAATAAAATCATGAATGATAGAGGAAAGATCACAACTAACACCAAAGAAATATAAACAATTTTAAGAACATATTATGAACAACTCTATGTCAACAATCTAGACAATCTTGAAGAAATGGATGCATTCCTAGATACATATAAACTACCAAAACTGAAAAAGGAAGAAAAAGAAAACCTTAACAGACCCATGACCTGCAAGAGAATTAAAACAGTAATCGAAAATCTCCCGGCAAACTACAGCCCAGGGCCAGATGGCTTCCCAGGGGAATTCTACCAAACATTTAAAGAAGAATTAATACTAATTCTTCTGCAACTGTTCCAAAAAAGAGAAATGGAAGAAAAACTTCCAAACTCATTTTATAAGGCCAATATTATCTTGATCCCAAAACCAAAGACCCGATCAAAAAGGAGAATTACAGACCAATATCACTGATGAACATGGATGCAAAAATTCTCACCAAAATACTAGCTAATAGGATCCAACAGTACATTGAAAGGATTATTCACCATAACCAAGAGGGATTTATTCCTGGGCTGCAAGGCTGGTTCAATATCCGCAAAAAATCAAACTGCCTAATTGCATTCATGAATGTTTCCAACCACACCATAATTCTTTTGATTCTCTTTTCTTGTATCAAAACACATTACTTTCTAATGTTTCCTTTACCATTAGAAATATGTATTTTTTTTAACATAAATGAAATCATGAAACACTCAGCTGTTTTATAAGGGTATAAGAAGTTTCTGTTTCAATTTGTGATCTTTACCAAAAAAAAAAAAAACCCCACACAAAGTCAGCTTCTTCTAAGACTATAAATTTTTCCAACTCTATCTAGACAGACATTTACATCTCTATTTTTAAACAAACAATAGCTTCACTGATTTCTCTGAAAATCTTTTAAAAAATACTATTAAGTAAGTTAAATTCAACAAGTTTCAATGATCTTTTCAATTACCTCCCAATTATACAATCCGGAGCTTCAAAATTTCGTTGGTAGTTAACTTAGGTCTCTCTTAGTAATCATATAGAAGGAAACACTCCTCATATTTAGGTTCAATGTTTATGTTTTATATACAAATTATCTCAGTGATATCACCCAAACAAGTGCTGGTGAAACAGTAAGGAAATGGATTTATAAAGAACCAACTGGTATTTCTGCAACAGACTGGAAATAAGATAGAAAAGAAGACAGAGAAATAACAGTGGCTCCAATGTTAATACTGTTCCTTATCTTAACTTGTTTACAACCTTAGGTAAAGATTACCTCCTTCTTAATGCTTAGAGAAACTCTGGGTCCTAAAGATGCTGTGATGAATAATGGTTGGAAAGCACAATGCAAATATAAAAGCCCAAAAGATCACGAAGCACCCCTTCTGAATGAAGGGGCCAAGAAAGAGGGACACTGCTGAAACACAATGTGCAGAAGAAATACAGGGTGTTTATTCACAGTTTTTGGCATAAGGCGACAAGCTATATTTACCCAAATCTTATTAACAAAGAACTGCCCCAATGAAGAATGATGAAAGAAAACATTACTTGGTTCCTCTACTTAAGTGTGAAAAGCAGACATTCCAAATAATGAAACAGATACCACAGAATTCAGGCACACACAAGTACTTGTATGATGCCAACACACCTAACTGGGACATATACACCTGTTCATTACTGACTATTCTCTGCATTCTGGCAGTACCGGTACATAATGTGTAAGTTGGAAGGACCAATCAGAAACAGGATATGCCTATACAGAATAAAATTTTATCATTCTAGAATAAACTTCTAAAATACCTAGGGTACACTGTAATTTTAGGCTCTGTTCTTATTTTTAAATATCTTTAAGAAGAAAAAAAATATGGGACTCCTGAATGGCTCAGTCATTGGGCGCCTGCCTTCGGCTTGGGTCATGATCCCAGGGTCCTGGGATCGAGCCCCACATTGGGCTCCCTGCTTGGCAGGAAGTCTGCTTCTCCCCTTTACCACTCCCCCTGCATGTGTTCCCTCTCTCACTGTGTCTCTCTCTGTCAAATAAATAAAATCTTAAAAAAAAAATCTTTAATATTCATAGAAGAATTCTGAGTTGTTGTTTTGTCCAAATTGTATATAACCCAAATCAATCAAATTTAGTTGCTATTCTACATTTTGTGACATCAATCATGGCTGAGTTTCTCCAAGACAAGAACACCAGAAAAAGAAAATGATTAAAATAGCTCTTTTTGCTTACAAACACACAAAAAATGTACAAAAGCTAAATTCCTAGACAGAATACTGCTTAATTATAAAATATCAACAGTATACCTGGAAAGATTATTTTTAATATCTCACATGCAGAGACCCATTTGTTGTCCCCAAAGATCTACCAGAATAGCTAATAGAAAAAAGTTTTTAGTAATTTATTCATCCATTGTTTTTAAACATTAATTACAACAAGAACTGATAAGTACAAAACTAAAGAAAACTCCCTTGGAAGTTAAGGCAAATATATTAAAGCAAGTTTATGTGAAAGTAGAAATAGCATATAAATGATATGAGAAGTAAGGGAATAAATACCATGACGCAATTTGAATTATCAAGAGATTTTCCTAGACAGTTAGCATTAAGCTGGACCTTAAAGAAGGAGACAGAGGTCAGGGCAAATACTATAGGACAAACATGACAAAGATACAGAGATAAAAAGATAAAATCATGTTAAGGAAGGCACAGAATAAAAAAAGTCTAGCAGAAAAGACTATTAAAACTAAAAGCAAATTTTTTTTAAAGTAATCTCTATGCCCACCATGGGGCTCAAACTTACTACCCTAAAATCAAGAGTCTCATGCTCTACCAACTGATCCAACCAGGCACCCCAAAGCAAGTATGTTTTGATCCAGCAACTGCTGAGACCCTTGCATCCACATGTATGATACTATCTACTGCAGCACTGTCTGGAACAGCAAAAGGTAAGAAACAACCTAGATAACCACTGATAGGGGACTATACATAAATTACGATACAACTATAAAGTATAACATTGTGCAGCCATAAAATGAAAGGAGAAGTTATTTAGATACCAGCATGAATTACCTCTAAGTAAGAAAAAAAGTATGAATATGCTACCATTTATGTTAAAGATTATACACACACACACAAACACACATAGAATATCGACAAAAGGATACACAAAAATCTAGTACATATAGCTGCTCCTAGAAAGCAAAATGAATGGCTGGGTAATAAAGTAAAAGAAAAAACTTTCATTATATATCCTTTCTTTACCTTTTGAAATTCTCAACCACCTGTATTTTACCTATTTAAAAAACATAAACTTAGTGGGATCTAGGTGGCTTGGTCAGTTAATGTCCAAGTGTTGGTTTCAGCTCAGGCCATGATCTCATGGTCCTGGTATCAGGCCCCACAAAGGGCTCCAAGTGAGTGTAGCATATAGTCTGCTTGAGATTCTCTCCCTCTCATTCTGCCCCTCCCCCTCTGCCCCTCTGCTTGCTAGTGCATGCTCTCTCTCTCAAATAAATAACATCTTTAAAAAAAAAAAAACCACCATAAACTTTAAGTTACTTTTCTGAAAAGGAAAGAGACAGAAAAAGCAGGGCATACTAGGATGCCATAAGAAGTGTGGTAAGTAGATATGTATGTTGGAAAGGTCAAACTTTGGTAAAAGTTTGCCACTGGGCAACTGGCTTTTGGTTTGAGTAGGAAGAAAGAAAAAATAGTTTTGGTTGTTTCTATATCCAAAGCTGTTGTTTACACTTACAGTATATATATATTTTTTTTTTCATTATTTAATGGATAAAAGTTGTTCCTACTTTCACATGCATGTATGTATTTCAGAGTCCTTCTAGATCATTCCAAGGGATCAAACTCCCTAGAACTTATCATAGGTTAATCAAGGAAAATGAGCTTCCTAACCTCTCTTAAAATTTTATTTTGTGGTCATAAATATAACAGAAACGTAGTTCAAGATTCCTGGCACTTCCACACAGGCCATGTTACAGGAACTTTACCCTGCATACTTAATAAGAAAAACAGTTTTGGAAGAAAGCCCCACATCTCCTGGCCTTGCCCCTGGGGATTGTGCAGTGACCTTACACTTTAGATCTTGAAATTATATCAAGGATAAAGCCTGATCTAACCAAGAGCAAATTATTCATCAATTACAAGAAAATGGGGAATGACTTCAATTACTGTGAAACTGAAAAAGCCCTGCTAAGAATACATAGGCATTCTACTCCCATCAGTCACTAAGGAATCTAAGAGTTCATGTGAATTAGGAATCACTGCACAAACTCAACTTGGTCACCTTCTCCAAGAGTCTTTTCCTTTCATTGCTAAGGATACAGAATGTGCAAAATTAAGCAGCGAACAATTAAATCATGCTCACAGCTGGGCTATAGATACTTTATATAAAAGGCAGAGATGTGGGCAGATTTTGAGGAAAAGCAGAATTTTACTGAATAAAAGTTTCATACAATTTCTAAACTCTCACTTAAGAATAAAGGACCTGAGTCACCATGGGAACCAAGCAGAACAGTGTGAAGTTAGTTGGTAGGCTTCACTCAGGCGTGTAGACAAATGACTGCTGACACATCTAACCTTTACCAATTCCACAAAGACTTGAGTTCTAACTCTAACCCTAACACCTACTAGATGTGTAAAATTGAACAAGTTCTTCCTCCTCTGTCTCAGTTTTGTCTTTTTTTTTTTTTAATTTATTTATTTGACAGACATAGATCAGAGAGCGAGGAGGAAGCAGGCTCCCTGCTGAGCACAGAGCCTGATGCGGGACTCAATCCCAGGACCCTGGGATCATGACCTGAGCCAAAGGCAGAGGCTTAACCCACTGAGCCACCCAGGCGCCCCAGTTTTGTCTTTTTTAAAATGGAGCTAATACCTTACGACCCAGCAATTGCACTACTGGGTACTTACCCTAAAGATACAAATGTAGTGATCCGAAGGGGAACATGCACCTGAATGTTTATAGCAGCCATGTCCACAATAGCCAAATTATGGAAAGAACCTAGATGTCATCAACAGATGAATGGATAAAGAAGATGTGGTATATATACAATGGAATACTATGCAGCCATCAAAAGAAATGAAATCTTGCCATTTGCAACAATGTGGATGGAACTAGAGGGTATTATTATGCTGAGTGAAATAAGTCAATCAGAGATAAAGACAACTATCATATGATCTCCCTGATATGAGGAAGTGGAGATGCAACAGTCAGGGGTTTGGGGGGTAGGAAAAAAAATAAATAAAACAAGATGGGCTCGGGAGGGAGACCATCATAAGAGACTCTCAATGTCACAAAATAAACTGAGGGTGGCTGGGGGGAGGGGGCTAAGGAGAGCGGGGTGGGGTTATGGACATTGGGGAAGGCATGGTTATGGTGAATGCTGTGAAGTATGTAAACCTGGCGATTCACAAACCTGTACCCCTGGGGCTAATAATACATTATATGTTTATAAAAAAATTAATTTAAAAAAATGGAGCTAAAACTTCCTTTCTTGACCGGAATTTTGTGGGAGTTTTTTTGTTTGTTTGTTTTTCCTGAAGATCAGATATAAAAGGCCTAAAGTGCTTAGGCATTCACTAAATAGAAACCAATTTTATATAATAACAAAACACAAAGACTATGTCCCTATCAAGAGTCTAACTGGGAGACTATATTAGAAATGTTATATTAAGTCCCAAACCTGGTTAGTGGTAACTTAGCAGTCATTTCCTCCTTTCCTATTTTGGAGTCGAGAAACTTCAAAATTCTTACAAAATTAGTCTCTTCTGAGAGGAGATTTAAATGTCACAATATATAAAAGAAGTTTTCTTCAAAACAAAGACCAGGGGTAACAACAGGCAATCATATCAGATCCTCAAGGCTAGAATTCTGGAGTAAGGCAACAAATGCCAGCTCTTTGAGGTTATTATCTTTTAAACACTCTTCTATACTACTAATATATCTAAACCACTATTAGGCAATAGAGGAAGATAAACTACTAAGTCTTACTACATAACAGCATGCTGGGTGTTTTTATTTTTATTTTTTTCAGAAGGAAAGCGATGTACACTAGGTGCCAAACTCCTGACTAGCAAGAGTACAGACCTGCTTCAGAAGGACAAAATCAGCAGACGGTGGCAAAGGCTATTGTCAAACACCTGCAGTGCCTCAAATCTGCTGTTACCAGCATCCCTACCGAGAGGACTAACCTAGGATAAGAGGCAGATTCCTCTGACAGCAAGGCTGTTTCCCTCCTCAAGTGATGCTAGAGACAGACCAAGGAAAATACATGACTCTTACAGCCACATTGGGATGTGGCCCAGCTACCTTTTGCAAACTGAATCCCAATGGACTTGACTTCAAAACCCAACCCAGAACAGTGAATTTAAGACCACAGATTTCTGCAGATTACAAATGGATTTTTTTTTTAGTTGAAATAAGATGGTGTATGATGGTAATGAATCTTCCTAAGATTTTGAAAGAGTTAATGGAATTTTATCCAGCATGTTTTCCTAAATTATTTACAAGGGCACGTAAGTTATTAAGTTATTTACGAACTCTTCGTTTTTAGAACAAAATATCCCACCGTTTGTTAGACATTTTTAATGTCTATATATTATTTAAACACACACATTTGTCTAGTCAAATGATCCAACTGCTGTTATTCTTTTAAAAACAAAACAAAAGGGGCATCTGGGTGACTGAGTTGGTTAAGCGTCCGACTCTTGATTTCAGCTAAAGTCATGATCTTAGGGTCATGGGATCAGGCTCTGCGCTGGGCATGGAACCTGCTAAAGATTCTCTCTCTGCCCCTCTCCCAAATCCTCCTCCCCCACCCCACCCAGGGCTCTAAAAATATAAAAATGAAAAAATAAAATAAAACCAGTCTTTATTAGTTAGAATACCACCAACTTCATAGGAAATTGTTCCAGGAACCAAGAAAAGACTAATATTAATTTTTTTTAAAGATTTTATTTATTTATTCGACAGAGAAAGATCACAGGTAGACAGAGAGGCAGGCAGAGAGAGGGAAGCAGGCTCCCTGCTGAGCAGAGAGCCCGATGCAGGACTCAATCCCAGGACCCCGAGATCATGACCTGAGCCGAAGGCAGTGGCTTAACCCACTGAGCCACCCAGGTGCCCCTAATATTAATGTTTTAAGTATCTTTCATTAAGTAATACTTACCTAAAATTTGGCATAATCTTCCAAACAACATAAAATAAGGACTCTGGGCTAAATGCAGTCTGGCTACCTTGCCATAAAGCACAAAGTGTCTTTCTAAACTCTTCCACCAAAGACCTGGAAAAGAGGAAGGGATGAAACCCCCATTAGTCAGAGGCTACTGTTTCAATGCATAATGTCCAATTGTCTACAATTCATAATAAAAAATGAAAACATAAATAGTTTGGTTTCTCCTAAACTAATTCTGACAGTTTAGTAAGAGCTTCTCAAAACCCCACATAAACTGCAGTAATTACAGACAAAACTAGTTTTTAACCATATGGTGAATTTTGTCCTAAAGTAATGCCATACTTAAACAATATAGCAATAGAGAAGTTACAAACCAAATTACTTTAAAACGTACATTTTTTAAAAAGTTAAAACAGAATCTCTTTCTCCTTTTCCTGCAGTTTTCCATCTTGCCCCTCATAAGGAACACTTCCCAGACCTCAGTGTGTGACCATCTGTTCATCTCTGCCTGAGACCGTTCATCTGGCCACAAAGGTTCAACACTCAACTCCACACCAGGACTCCAAATCCAAATCTGAAAGCTAGGTTTTCTCATGCCCACTTTTCATCAGGTTTCTCCAGTTTCCAAGAGGAATTTTCTCCTGGATGTCCTCTTGTCACTTCAAACTCAATGTGCACTGAAGTTGCTCTCTATACTCTTCTCTACTATCCTACAATACCCATTCTCTCCTCTTCTCTTATAGGAACAGAACTTCCAATTTTTGCTTGGCACAAGAACTCCTGGAATAAAAAACTCTGAGTGTGTTCAACTTCTGAGAAATTCCTTAAAGAGAAAGAGTAGTCCTTCTAGCTCGAAGGACGAAATGGTGGTACTCCAGCACCACCCTGAACTATGTGCATAGGCGCCCTACACTAGGGTTGGTGGAATAGAAAGCTAGAAGGAGGCTGATGATTGTGGCAAACAGCCCTAGATAGATAATCTCTAGCTTTTACATGAGAAAATAAACAATGGATGTTTAAGTCACTATTAATTTTGTTTTTCTATGCATGTAGCTAGAATGAAACACTCCCAATAACTAGTTAAACTGAAACATGTCCAAACAACTTTAATATCTGTATCTGTCAATACAACTACCATACTCATGGATATCTGATTGATATCTCAGAGAATCTCAGTAACTTCTTGCTCGACCTCTGTCACTCAATATGTCCCTGAGATACAAATCGTATTTTTTACTTCCTGGACGCTCTGTATTTGAGGAATTCCTCACCTTAAAAGTCTTGGTAAGAGACTGCCTCCCATTATGAAAGTTTACAACTCCCTTCAGCCAAGACTCAGATGTACAGCCTGAATTCTGCCTATTTGAAGCTGAAGTTAGTGATACAAAGCTGGGGTAGTGCAAAATCCTTACTGGTGACAAAGATCATATGGAGTGCAGGGGCAGCAGTAACAGCAGCATTCACCCAGCATCCAACTCCAACAGTGCTGGTAATAGGAACTTTGGTGTCACACACTGGGCAGTGTGTTGTTATGGGACAATGATGTTACAGAAGCAGTGATATCCTTATGGGATAGAGTTCCACGGGATGATTGCGGTGATGGTCCTGGATGTCTGGATTCCAGACCTGATTTTCTACCTATCCAGTAATAGCTTACCAACAGACCTTCATTAAGCTCTTTTTCTGCCTACAATGGCCAGAGCCAATTTCTACAGTTTGTAACTAAACCCTAAATAACACTAATGCATCAAGTACTACTAATTCTCCTCTTAACTTTTGTGAAAATGCATTTTTTTCTTCCTTATTTCACTGCCATCTCCTCCAACCCAACTACTATGAAGTGTGAAGTCTTCTTGAAAGCAGGCATTTTCCAGTTCATCCTATATGCTGCTACTAAAGCAAGCTCTTAAGATATCAACTGTCATGGTAGGATTCCATCCCGTGTCTGGCTTTAAAGTTCCCTGATGCTTTGGCTCTATCCATAATGCACACTATTCTGACATGTTCTATCCTAATCTCCCTCAGTCATTTAGGCAGAACAATGTCAGATTGTAAAATGGCTTTTTAGAATGTGTGGGGATGGGATGAATGGGAGCAGGAATGGGCAGGCAGAAAGAACATTACATTAAAATATATACAAATTAGGGGCACTTGGGTGGCTAGTCAGTTAAGCATCTGACTCTTGGTTTCAGCTCAGGTCATGATCTCAGGGTCATGAAATTGAGCCCCATGTTGGGCTCTGTGCTGGGCCTAAAGCCTACTTAGGATCCTCTCTTTCCCTCCGCCCCTCCCGTCTGCGTTGGTGGTATAGTGGTAAGCATAGCTGCCTTCCCTCTGCCCCTCCCCACCCCAGCATGTGTATATGTGTGCTCTCTCTCGCTTTTTTTTAAAGATTTTATTTATTTATTTGACAGAGAGAGAGATCACATGTAGGCAGAGAGGCAGGCAGAGGGAGAGGGGGAAGCAGGCTCCCTGCTGAGCAGAAAGCCCGATGCAGGGCTTGATCCCAGGACACTGAGGCCATGCATGACCTGAGCTCAGGCTTAACCCACTGAGCCACCCAGGTGCCCTATGTATGCACTCTTTTAAAAAAAAAAAAAAAAAAAAGACACACAAATTATAAATCAGAGCCTTACTTCAATAATGTTAAAATATGAAAAATATCTGCCCATTACAATCATAATATAGATCTTCTGAACATCAAATGGAGCACAGCTGCAATGAATTTGCATACATATTCGTTCTCAATAATCATCTGTCAATTTTTCCCTCTCCATATCAACTAAATTGGCTGCATTGCCCCACAATTTGATGACTACAAATTAATTTTATTATCCAAAACAGATTTATCTAACAGTATAAGACAAGTGTCAATTCACAAAGACTAATGATATTCATGCTGATCTACATCTAAAACTGTGTTTCATATCCAGATGTCAATGTTAGAGCTCAAATCCACAAAGACTTAATATGTAGAGAGCTAAATTTATCCTCCTCTTAGGTAAATAGAAATAAAAGAATTGCAACAACTATTAAGATTGTCAGCTAGACAGTTAAACCCAGGTTTTAGAAGAAGAGTGTTTTAAAATGCTATGCCTATTAACTCACAGAATGCAATGGAAATCACCAGTAAGAGTCACTTGTTTTGTAGCTCAAAGCCAGAAAGGATATATTCTTAGAACTCACACATTGTTATCCCCTTGGCTCCTGGTGTGGTATGTTCGCCTTCCTGCTGTTTTCCCATTCCTTAACTCCACAGCAGGCAGTTCTTTGAAATAACAGCAAAACTGCTCAATGTTACTATTTTAAAAGGAAGGGAAGAAAATTATTAAGAAAAAAAAAGAGAAGAAGAAAAAAAAAAGACTTTACTAGGACTGTAAAGAAACTTCTATAAAACCGACATGTGAATTTTTTGAGATATTTCAATTTCTCAAGAAATTGCTTTGAGTTTCCTCATTTACTCTAAGAAAATAGTATTAACAGATGACTTTGTAGAAATAATCAAAGAGCTTAAAGCAAAATTTTTTCAAAAAATCCTGAATTCTTTGGACACCCAACTGGCTCCATTGGAAAAGCATATGACTCTTAATCTGAAGGTTGTGAGTTCAAGCCCCACACTGGGTGTAGAGATAACTTAAATAAATAAATAATGCCTGTTTCCAGGTATTCAATAATTTCCTCAAATAAAAATAAACCATGAAACCAACCATATTGTTTAGATACAAAGTACAGAGTGATAAGGGAATTCAGTAGTGACTTGAATTTCTTATTTGAACAAGACTAGATAAATCAAGAGATAGTACCTTCAAGGAGGGATCAAGTATGACTTCTACTCCTTATTTGCAAGGTGGCCTTGGGAAGAGAATTTATTCTGGCCTTTGATGCCACATTAAAATCTACAAGTACATGACTTTCAAAATAATTTCTTCTATATAACTGAGGTCAGCCTTGTTGGGGTATTTTAGTTTTACTACTTCTATTACATTTTAAAGATCTTCTAAACATCTGATCTTATGATCATATTTAAGACTTAACTAATGATCAGATTAAATTCTTTGAACCCCTGCAGTCCAGGGGTCTGTATACTATAGCCCACAGGCCATATCTGGTCCTGGGCCACTGAGCTCTTACATTTTTAGAGTTCTTTAAAAAGGTAGGGGAGGAGGAAAAGATAGGAGACAGACTGTGAGTGGCCAAATACCTACCTTTAGTGGTAAGTATTTAGCCACTCTTTAAGTCTCTTTAGTGGAGACTAAAATACTTACTGTCTTGGCCCGTTTAATGAAAAAGTTTGCTGATCTCTGCTCTTTTATTCAAGAAGCAATAGGAGGATAAACAGTAACAACTAACAATTATTTACTGCTGGGCACAGTTCTAAACCCTTTATAAATTATTTAATCTTCCTGAGGCAGAACTACTATCCCCAATTTTACCAATAAGGAAACTAAGGCACAGGGAACTGACTGGAGTTAGTGGCAGAGACAGAATGTGAACCCAGAGCCTTTTCTCCTAACCATTTCACTAGAAGCTAACACCAGCATCTTAAGCTCTGGTGTTAACAGTACCTGAGTGACTGAAGGATGGCGTTCATGAAACATGTGTTCCCCAGATTCCGGAGTCCTGTGGCACAGATGGCAGCAGTGCTTCCCTGCAAAATGGGACAAGAAAAGGCCATCAGTAATACCAAGAGAAGGGTGTTTCAGACATCAAAGCTTAGACCTATATTTGAAACTCTAGCATCAAGCCAATTTGGAATTGGTCCTTTTTTGTCCAATTAATATTTCAAACCCTCATTCTACTTTCTATATAAGTGTCCAGATATTTTTAGAAGCCTGTTTCTGATCCTGGGATTGTCCTACATGGAGTACCTCATGGAAGCTTATGAGGAAATCAGCATTAATGAAATCCTTGGAGTACACAATTCGAAAACCAGGAAGAACCTTTAAAGAGATGAAGTTTAAGACAATGTTTTCATGAGATTTTATTAAAAATACTACAAATTAAAAAAAATACTACAAATTGATTATGGACATTGGGGATGGTATGTGCTATGGTGAGTGCTGTCAAGTGTGTAAGCCTGATGATTCACAGGCCTATACCCCTGGGGCAAATAATACATTATATGTTAATTTTTTAAAAAGAGAGAGAAAAATACTACAAATTGAAAAAATATAAATATATATACCTGAAATATTCATCCCCAAACCTTTAACTCTATGCCATGCATAGATGACCAATACATGCATTCTTAGCAATGGGATATCAACTTTTTAAAACTACCTGAATTTCCTTTAAAGACCAAGACTTGATTTTTTTTAATTAGCTCTACAAATGCACCTTAACATCTGAATACTACCCCTGTGAAGCAGATCCACCAATCTAACCCGAAGCATCTCTGCCCATAATTCAGATGGCCAGGGTACTTTAGTTCTTTCTTTCACAAAATCCTAACACTTTAATTAAGTGCATGTCTAAACCTAACTAGCATGACAGCAGAAAGGCAGATGCAGGGCAAAATTACTGATGTATTTAAAAGTATTTAGTGATCTCTAAATTTTATTAATTTATTAACGGGTCATACATTGGTAACAGATAGTTACCCGAATGAGGAAGCATATTCTTCCATGGTGAAATTGTATTAATGAAGTCCTAAGAAATAAAATTTATAAAACCTCAGACCCATAGAGTTTGCACTTAGAACCTTTAACAGAAGAAAGCAAAGATCTTTGGGGTCCTTAGAAACAGAGTAATAAGATACATGACTAGGCTTTAAGAACGAACACTTGCTAAGGCTGAGGGGCACAGGAGTAATCCTAATGGAAGGAAGGCACTGACAGGTGGACTCACTGGGATATTCAGTCACATCAAGAATCATTAATACAGTGGCAAACATTTTGTAAAATATCCCAAATCCAAGGCATACATTTATGAAAGTGTATAAGGAGCAACATTAATGTTAGAGTTGGATCGCAACCAATATTTACATTTGTATATATTTAATTACTTACATTTACTTTTAATAACTTGCTGTTTAGTGATGAGTTTTCCAAAAGTTTTCTTTTCCTATGCCTGTCAGCTGTAAAAGCTGAGCTATTAAAACACAAACAGATAGTCAAAAAGACATTAACACAAACATATTAGAAAGCAGGTTAAAAATTAAACATCACTGTTCTAAGTGTCTGCGGTATAGAGCCCTGCCTGGCGCCTAGGAAGGCCAGGAAGTGACCTGTTAGGCCCACTGTGGCCCACAAGTATTTGAAGTAAGAAGTTCTACTTTCCTTGGCAATCCCTACTACTCCTCTAGCAAGGTGGGCTGCAAGCATCTACCACTAGGCACTTCCCTAAAAGCTGGCCAGGTAGGTGTAGTCTGTGAGACAATCCCTCTCTACTAGCACTACCTGCCTAATCGACTGTGAGGCTTCAAAAATGAGAAGCCCCATTCCTCACATCAAAAGGAAAACCCTTGTCTGATACGTATTCTGAGATTTAACATTAAGTCTCAAGTACCAAGCTTCTTTTTTCTTAATTTTGATACAGATATCCTGTTTTGCTCATTTGTCATAACAGATTATGATATAATCTGAATTTCTGGAAAATCATTATAGGCACACAGATACATATAAATTAATTTGATTCAGCTATGCTACAAGGGATATTCTGAAAAAATTCTGATTACATGGATATTCTGAATTAAAATTTTTCTCAAAATTTTTCTTGATGAAAGAGTTATATAGCTTAAATTTTATCAGAAAATAATTCTTTCAGAGGGTCATTTTAAAATAATTATGTCAGGAGACCTAATCTAAAAGAAGTAAAAATCATTTTTTACTGTTAATACTGTTAAAACTATAGTTTCCACTATAGACTAAAGCCCACACTTGAACAACACAGACTTTTAAAGTCTGCCTATTTTTTTCCATCTTCTAAAATGTATCAGGGTAGTCCAAACTAAATGCAGGATTATTTAATTTCCACATGAACTCTAGTATCTTTGGAGCATCAGATCTAGTGACAGTTCAAAACTAAAAATCTTCTTAGGCAACACCTCCGAACTGTAGGTATATCCCTCTAAGAGTATCAGTGACTGTAAGGTAAGAAGATATCAATTCCATATATCACAGTGTCAAATTACTCCTTCACAATTCTGTAAGTAAAGAGGTTCAATCACAAGCACTACACACACACACACACACACCAATTATTGCTAATTAGCAATAAGCCTAACAGTTAACTTTTAGTTTTAACCTACATAAACAAAGCATTCAGCTTTGTAAAATACAAGTTATTAAATTTTACCCTCAGCAATTCTCAAAATGGCAGAATTCACCAGATCCACAGTGTCTAATATGGTAGCTACTTACTTATATAAACTTAAATTACCCCAACTTACATAAAATTAAAAATTCAGTTTCTCGGTTATGCTAGCCACTTTTCAAGTGCTCCGCATAAGACTAGGGGCTACCATATAGGACAGTGCAGAGTATACAACACTTTCTTCACTTCAAAAAGTTCTTTTGTACAGTGCACTTCTACAGGATATGCAGAATAGTCTAAAGATATATAAAACACAAACACATTCACAGTTTTGAAACTGTGGTTTCCACTACAGACTAAAGGCCACATGTGAAGAAAAATGAACCCAACAAATGCTTTTCAACCTAGGAGGACTGCAAGGAAGACTTTTCAGTGGGACCCAACAGAAGTGTAGACAAGGAACTCTGACATCTTTTACGTGATAAAGTGGTCAGTGGAAATAAAAGATTTGATAACTGCATAAATGCATGCTCATTCTTGAATGTCCTCTTTTCCCTTTGATTTAGTTCTGATACATTTATTTGGGACTGACATGGTAGTGTCTCTAATCCTAGGTAGGGCTTCTGCTGCTCTATTTCAGATTACAAGGAAAGAAGCACTTTGAAAAAGAGAGGAGCCAAAATATAACAAGCCAAAAAGTACTTTAATTCGAAGTGTTTTAACAAGTTTAGATTTTAAAGAAATCCATCCTTCTTTCCTTATCAGGTTTATAATCTATTTAGTCAACAAGACATGCATAAAGACTTTGGTTAATGAAAACGATATACTGTTTTATTCAAAGCACTTAGGCTGTTTCCTCTCAATATAGGATTTAAAAACATTCTGTTGCTTTAAAGTTTGCTAAGGGACTCCTACTTTTGGTATGTTCTCACAATAGTTTTTAACGTCAACTGTCAAAATAAATTAGATGGCACCTGACAATCAGGCATGATTTACACAAATTTCACTGGAGTCAGCAGTCATTCCAGGGTCATGCCTCTATCCACTGCAGCTTCAAAGGCATCACTATTTGGATTTCTGTTTTACTGCTTCAGCTCTGGGTTTAGTGAGTTTTATCTGAATAACCTATCTGGCTATAGCAAAAAAATTCTATTCATTTAAGTACATTAATTTCTTCATGATACAAGGCATTTTACAATCTATTGTAATTTCAAGTCACACATAGAACCCCTAACAAAAGAGGAAAAGAAGAAACTAGAATGCTGTGCTATTCTATAGATGCAAAGTGGACAAAAAAATAAAACCTAATTTCCCTTAAAAATAATGCATAAATTTTAGTGCTTCTGAGAAAATGTCATAAAACAGGCCTGACGAGGATTTTCTAGTATCAGAAGTAATCCATAATAATTTTCTTTCATTTCATTCCCTTTCCTTACACCTCCAAAATTTCCCTGGCAAATCAACTGACCAGAGCTTATAAACTGGTAGGCAGTAACAAAAAAAAAAAAATTAAAAAAAAAAAAAAAGGCTCTTGGATTCTTGGCTATGATTTATGATAAATATTAAATGAAATAAATGTTAAGCTATGACCATTAACTATGGGCAAAGTTTCAGATATCCAAAGTTTACTTTATTAATATTTCAATCACACTAAAAACATGACGAAGTTATGGAACTCATTAACAAAACTCCCACCCAAGAATGTGCAAAGATCCCTCAACCCTATTCTATACCCTTCCTTTCCCAAGGCCTATTACTTACTTTTCCAAGTTCTGTAAGTGTTCTCTGACTTTCTGTACCAGTCCCAGCTTGGTGTCATTAACCACAAAATCATCACAGCGATAACTGCAAGAAAAATATTAATCAATGTGTGCAAAGAGCTTGAGGAAACCACAGTAATGAAATCACTAAAAGGCCAGGCTACTGCCAAGATGATCACATGACTTTGCGGCAGTTACTGTCGGTGGTAAATTTAAAGAGGACTTGGAATCCACAATGGAATGTTTCTTAAGAGCCTTTTTAAAAAGCCACGTAGGCAATGAGCACTAGCTTCTTTTCACGTTTTTACTCAAAAGCTCTTCAATTCCTCCTTCAAAAACAAAATAAGCTGCTACATGTGTTACATTCTTTATAGTGGTGCATAATACATGGAAAATAAAAAGCACCAAGTCGATTCACATAGCCTTAAGCCTAAAGCTTTCAGGTCATAGTCCCAGCTCAAAATAATAGGGAATTTGGGGGGAGAAGAGATTTAAATGAAGAGCAGGGAAAAGGTAATCAACCAATAGGGACAGTTAAATTTAAGGGAGAAAAAAAAACCCTAAAAATAAAGCAATACATTTAAAGCAATTTAATTAAAATAAATTGAATTCAGACAGTTGAGAATAATCTTCATTCTGAGGTGTTAGAAAATGAAAGTATAAAATAGTGGCTACATCTTTTAGGAATCTGATAACTGCTCTGAAGAAAGATATTTAAGGTGTTCTTTAAAACTGATATTGTGTGTGGTTTTTTTAGCAAGTCAATAAGCAAATATAGGGACTCACGGGTAATAAACTTCACCTACATTAGCATTCAATTTTTTTCCTGGAATGAGGCCAATTTTAACAAAAACAACTTACAAACTAGTACCAATATATTATTTTGAATAGCAGCTTTGTATAAAACTACTTATTATAACTACCTAAGAATAATGACAGTAATGCTGCCATTCTGAGTAAATAAAACTTTGAATGCATAGCATTTAGTAAAAATTAGGTCATCTCTAGCAGAATCCAAAAACATTTCTTACATATCTGAAATCAGTCTATTAAAACATGAGAAGAAAATGGAGGAAAGTAACAGGGAGGAAAAAAAGTTACATGGAAAAGCATGCCTCCTAAAATCTTTTGTTTACAGAAGTTAAAATTTCGAGTGAATACTTTTGAAACTTTACCTAAAACCGTAATATATATGTAATTACTTAACACCCCTCGCCCATTAACTGAGTACCTACATTGTCAATCAAGTGTCTCTAAGGTATTCTCCAAGTTTCCTGACATTTTCACAAATAGTAGAAGCTATCTTTTACATCCTGGACTATTTCCCTATGATCAAAGTACCTGCAATGGCAGGAGAGTAATTATCAGTTTTATAAAATGTAAAATATTAAATTAGTGAAAAGATTTAATTCCTTGTTTCTTTTCAGCATAATGTTAAGAGAGTAAGGTCTACGCTGTAAATTTAAATTTAAGGCACTGGGTTCCTCCAAGAAGCTTAAAGCATTCACTGAGAGTAAAATTATGCTGCTATTCTTCCTCCTTTTCATTTTATGTTTGCATAAATTTATGCACGTATTACAGATAAAACAAGACTCAGTATTCAAAACAAGAACCAGGCTAAATGCTACTGTTCATCTGGGAAATTTAGATAACCTTTCATATATTTACAATTGAAAAGTGAACTCCTGAACCTCCACAAAAAAAGCTGTTACTTTGTTTAAACAAACTGTTTCCAATTAAATTAAGTAACTTTTTTTTTCTTATTAAAGTAATTCTTTTTGGAGCACCTGGGTGGCTCAGTTGGTTAAGCGTCTGACTCCTGATTTTGGCTTAAGTCACAATCTGAGCATTGTGGGATTAAGCCCCTCCTCCGGCTACTCACTGGGCGTGGAGCCTGCTTGAGATTCTCTCCCTCTCCCTCTGCCCTGCCCTGTTGCTCTTTCTTAAAAAAAAAAAAAAAAAATTAAAAATAAATAAGTAATTCTTTTTGGTGTGATATGGATTTAGACAAGGATATAAAACATTTGTTAAAGTAACATTTTTCATATATTGAATATAGATTTATTTATGGTTTTGCTCCATTCTAAACTAATCTGGATTAACTGGATCTAGCTGCTTCATCTCTCTGAACTTACATCATTAAAGTAAATAAGCTACTCTAGACTCTAGAGCTGTGCTAATGTAGCTGATGCCACTTAAGAAAATTGAATTTTAACTTTAAAAAAAAAATTCTGATTGATACAAAATGTCACTTAACAACTAAAACAATAAAAAATATTTTTCCACTAAACACAATTTTATGGTTTTGACGAAGCTATATTTCGCTTTCATTATTATATCACCTAAGATGTACTGTGGTGTACATGATGGATCCACGTGTTACTTCTAGTATTACATAAGCATAA
Organism: Mustela nigripes; assembly: GCF_022355385.1. Taxonomy (NCBI): domain Eukaryota; kingdom Metazoa; phylum Chordata; class Mammalia; order Carnivora; family Mustelidae; genus Mustela; species Mustela nigripes. Next base: position 43,272,713 of record NC_081569.1, on the reverse strand, counting down.
GCGTATCACCAATCTAGTTTGTGTCAACAGATGGGTTATTTTCCTATGCAACAATGCAGCACTACAATGTGTTTACTTGAATATTTTTTTTTCAAAGATTTTATTTATTTATTTGACAGACAGAGATCACAAGCAGGCGAGAGGCAGGCAGAGAGAGAAGAAGGGAAGCAAGCTCCCTGCTGAGCAGAGAGCCCAATGCGGGACTCAACCCCAGGACCCTAAGATCATGAGTCAGCTGCTCAAAATTAAGAGTCAGCTGCTCAACCAACTGAGCCACCGAAGGCAGCGGCTTAACCCACTGAGCCACCCAGGCACCCCTGTTTACTTGAATATTTTATGCAGACAGCAGAGTTACAGTGATAACTATGTAAATAGTAACTGGTAGTTAAGCTGAAATGCTTATTTTAATTGTAACACAAATTATTTTTCTAACTCAAAAATTATGAAAAAATTTTAACTTTCAAATGAAGGCACACTAATGAGGCAGTACCAAGTGGAGAAGGTTTATCACAAATTTTACAAAGGATGGCAATATGATTTTCTGTAGCAGAGAAAAATGAGTAAGTTGTATAAAAGAAGTTCTAAGATAATATTGAGTCATCTTCAGCAAATGCATATTCATTTAATAAGAAGTTGCTTTTCAAGAGTAAAAAAAATAAAGCAGCTAATGATATTTGAATAAACATTAAACAAAAAAAAATTGTTTCCATGATTATTAAAGGATCTGAGCTTATAATTCTGGCAAACTATAAAATGCCTGGGATTCTTGCTCAAGAAAAAGAACCATTTTTAGATGGAAAGATAAAAAATGTAATTATCATTTCAGTTAAGGGAATTAGGTTTTAAAATTTGAGGAAAAGATTAAAAAAGATATTTCACAAAACATGAACGATCTTAAATTGACCCACCAAGTGAGTGTCAGTGAATAAAAGACTTTTCTAATAATATTAAAGATCAATTCAACATCTGAAAAATTGCAAGTACTTTTATTTTTAGCTATAAATGAGCTTCACAAGAGATACTGACCAATTAACATTCTAGATATGTTGTGTCTCAAATTCTAAATTTACAAAGAAATGTCTACATCTAATCAATCTCAAGTTGTAGATACTATAGGTTTTAATCTTTTACATGTCACTTTCAGCTAGATAGGAAAAAGTTTCTATCAAGACAGACAACAGGGGAGCCTGGGTGGATCAGTTGGTTGAGGATCTGTCCTCAGTTAAGCGTCTGCCTTTGGCTCAGGTCATGATCCCAGGGTCTTGGGATTGAGCCTCATATCAAGCTCCCTGCTCAGTGGGGACCTGCTTCTCCCTCTCCCCTGCTTGTGCAGGTACATGCACTCACTCTCTCCATCTCTCTCTCTCTAAAATAAAGCTTAAAAAAAAAAAAGACAATGGGCCAGCTATGTGAGATCTAAAATCCAGATTTACTAGGCTTCCCTTATTATTATATTTATTTCACTGTGTGACACATATTGAAAATATTTGTGTTCTGAAATAGACTGTATCATGGATGCAGTTATTAAAATTGTTCAGTATATATGTGTATATATATGTATATATGTATAATTGCTATGAATCATTACCAGCTTATGAAAATTAAAAAATAGAAGATAAAAAAAATTTTTAAAGAAGATAATGAATTTGATGACCATAATAATTCATGATAATGAATTAAACCATCTTTAATATTGTTAGAAAAGTTCTTTGCCAACGTTCACTGCTTGAGTTTGAGTCATGAAAGAGTTTTACAAAGATTTACTGTACTATTAACTCTAATGCAAGATTTTTTTAAAAAGATTTATTTGAGAGAAAGAGAGAGAATGCACGTGCCAGAGTGCAAGAGGAGAGGAAGAAAGAAAATCCTTGAGCAGAATCCCCCGAGCGTTGAGCCTGACATGGGGCTGGATCCCAGGATCCTGAGATCATGACCTGAGCCAAAATCATGAGCCAAAATTAAGAGTCAGCTGCTCAACCAACTGAGCCACCAAGGCACCCCTCTTTTTTTCTTTCCTTTTTTTTTCCCCAATATTTTATTTTTAAGTAATCTCTACATCCAACGTGGGCCTCAAACTCACGACCCCAAGATCAAGAGTTGCACACTCCACCGAATGAGCCAGCTAGGCACCTCTGTCCCTCTAATTCAAGATTTTCTTGAAATGAAAGAACACCTGCCAATATTCAACAAATAGAAAACATCCGAGTATGAATTACATTTTTTTCTCCTATATCACAAGGCACATGAATGAGCTCAATTTAAAGCTCCAAGGAAAGGAAACATTTATTTGTAACCTGGCTAGACAGGTACAAGAACGTATGTTAAAATTAAAACTTTTAATAATATAAATCAATACTGATTTTACACATTTTTCAACATGAATAAATATGCAGACAATTTTAATTGTAATAGCATTATGTAAATAGCCTGTAAGGTCTGTGAGGAAACTGAAGACCATGTTGTTGATACAGATACAGAGTAGATTTTCAGTGTACATAGTGCCCCTCTGAATTAAATGTTAATAATATTGAGTTGTTACAAGAGTTAGTAGACTTACTTAAACGTAATTTTGAAACTGATACCGCTTTTGCTTCAGAGTCAAATCAGTTGTTCTAAAAAAGATTAGTCAGTTTTGTCAATACAGATGCAAATATTAAAGAAAAATGTATTTTTGGTACTTCATTCATTCACTGGAAAACTTCTAATCGTTTTTAGAATCTACTTTTTTAACTGTAATGTTTATGAATCTACACAGAAGTCAAGCGTTTCTAATGAAAGTTTAGTATCTGAATGGAGATGTGCTATAAGTGTAATAATATACACTGGATATGGAAAGTTTTATGTAAAAAGAGAATACAAACAACCTCTAATAATTTTATATTGATTACATGTTGACATGATAGTATTTGCATAGATGGGTTAAAATATACAATTACCAGTTTCTTTTTGTTTTAATGTGACTATTAGAAAATTTAAAATTACTTAAACGATGTATTATTTTTGTTAGATAGCAGTGGCAATCTAAAGGGTATCTAAGTGGGGCGCCTGTGTGGCTCAGTAGGTTAAAGCCTCTGCCTTGGGCTCAGGCCATGATCTCAGGGTCCTGGGATCGAGCCCCACATCGGGCTCCCTGCTTGGCTGGGAGCCTGCTTCCCCCGCCCCACTGGCCTGCCTCTCTGCCTACTTGTGATCTCTGTCTGTAAAATAAATAAATAAAATCTTTAAAAAATAAAAATAAAAAAAATAAAGGGTATCTAGGACATTACCTGTTCTAATATTCTATAATATTACCCAATATCACAAAGGAATAACAAATTTAACTTTACCGAGCTGTAAGGAATCAATTTTGTTTTGCCTGGGTTATTTTTCACTGGTTTAAAAAAATTCATTAATGTTTTCACAACTGTCCCTATTTCTCAAGAGCCAATTTTAAGTTCTCTTACAGTCATTAAGAAGAATACCTATTTCTAAGACTTTAATTTCTATACTCTGAATTTACCATGCTATGCAAATATTATTTGACGATGATGATGATGATGACAATGACGTTAAAAGGAAAGCACCTACTTCTATGGGCCAAAACTTCTAAGACTGCCTGGCATGTGGTAGAGATCAATAAATCTTAGTTTCCTTCCTTTGTGTAACCAAGAGCTGCCTCACAGCATGGGCTTCTCTAGCTCTCTACAATCCCTTTTGATTTCTTCTTCCTCCCTGGCCAAGAGGTCAGAAGAAAATAAGTAGGAAAAGTCAAATATAAATGAGAGTTTAAATGTTGTCTGGTTGCCTTAGTCTTAGCTGAGACACTGTTTTCAAACTGGAAATTATCCCTCTAATACTGGTATTAAAAAGTCCCAAGGTAAACAGAAGGATTTAAAGTAAACAATTTCTAAAAATCTCTCTCTGGTTTACAACTGTGTTGAAGCCAATCAGTCAGAATTATACTTACCTATAATACCTGGGGAAAAAGGTACAGTTATTCTTTCCCTTCAAGAAGATTATGTCAGAATAAGATTAGTACAAAAAAGTATTTAACTTACAGGCTTGGTTTCAAAAGCTTATAGTATAGATTAGTCCTCTGAAACTGAGAATGGATTTCCCATTTTGAAATAAATGTTATTATAAAATATGGTTAAACATTGTAAGGTGAAAATACACCTGTTTCCCAAAATGTAGTTGAAATAATATTATAAAGAGTTGTACTCCTCTTTGACTTCTTTCTATAGTGCTGTCACTGAGAAACTGTGATAGGAGGAAGCTAGTCAGAGTTCAGATAATCTGATTAGTACTTTGCTAGGAGAGGAGGTCCAGGGTTTAGCATCTCATTCACATAGGACTTCACGTGTCTAACAAACAAGTCAAGAACTACCTATATTATACAACAAAATTTTAGGTTGTTAAATTTATACTTAAAGTTTTTGTTTAGGGGCGCTTTGGCAGCTCAGTAGGTTAAACATCTGCCTTTGGCTCAGGTCATGATCCTAGTCATGATCCTAGCATCCTGAATCAAGTCCCATGTCAGGCTCCTTGTTCTGTGGGGAGCCTGCTTCTCCCTTCTCCTTTGCCTGCCCTTCCCCCTGCCTGTGCACACTCTCTGTCAAATAAATAAACAAAATCTTTTTAAAAAAATGTTTTTGTTTAGTGATTTTAGATGATTCTTCAAGTAAAGATGACCTCTACTTCTATAGACTACTTATCGGATAAGGAAAAGGTTCACTTTTCTTTTGAGAAAGAAAACAAAGAACTGTTTAAGAAAAGGTAAGTAATTTGAACATTAAAGACAAAAGAAAACACTCAAAATCATATCAGACAACATATTAGTGATGTCAAAGAAATAGGATATAAAAAAAGCAAGGTGTAGGAGGAGGATTGGTATCTTTCTTTACTTGAAACAAACCACACTATCATCTTGGCTATATGAAGATTAGTCTTAAATCCAAATTACTTGAGCCAAATCGATCTTAGCTTTAAATTAAGCTAATAGTTAATAAAGAAATTAAGCATACAGTATGGAATATACATGTACACTGGTGTTAAAAGAAAAATTAATTTATCACCTTGTGCTGAAAGAACATACCTCAAGTAGCAGATAAATTTTCATAAGAAACACAAGTTACTTACACTGCTATATAATCAGGGAGGTAAAAAGTGGATAAAATCACAGCTTTATTTCACATTGCGCTTACTCAAAAAAAGAACAAAATAAAATTATCCAATTCCTTGATTACATTGATTCTTTATGTATATACTTTTAGATTTTCACTATTTCTAATTTCTAACATCTAATTATGTCTAATCCTTTCTATTTTTCTGTCTATAATTTCCCCCAAACCCATCTTTTTTCTTCTCCAATTCAACTAACATTCTATTCTACATATTTTTTTTTAAAGATTTATTTATTTGACAGAGATCACAAGTAGGCGAGGGGCAGGTGGGACAGGGGGGTGGGGCGAAGCAGGCTCTCCGCTGAGCAAACAACCTGATGCGGGACTCAATCTCAGAACCCTGAGATCATTACCTGAGCTGAAGAAAAAGAGGCTTAACCCACTGAGCCACCCAGGTGCCCCTATTCTATAGTTATTTCCTTCAGTGTGTGATCTCCCTCACTCTACCCCCTTATATGGTGACATTCAGATCCATAGGTATCTATAGCTAAATTAAGGTATAGTATTTGATGGTTCCACAATATAGCTTTACTTATATTATCTTCTCTGTCTTCTGTATTACCTGCTTTATATTCAGATTTAAGCTGTCATCCTATTTACACCAACTCCTTTATCCATCCTCAATATTTTCCATGTGGCACCATTCACCTGTTTAATGGCAAAAACACTTCTCACTTGGATGCCTGGGTGGCTCAGTCAGTTAAGTGACCTACTCTTGGTTTCTGCTGGGGTGGTGATCCCAGGGTGGTGAGATCAAGCCTGACAGAGGGCTTTACCCTCTGGATGGAGTAGGCTTGGGATTCTCTCCCTTTCCCTCTGCTCTTTCCGCTGCTCAAGCTTGTGTGCCTGCGTTCATGCACGCTCTTTTTCTCAAATAAAATCGTTGAAAAATTCCTCACTTGGTCATCCTCATCTGTGCTTTCTTTCCCATTTTCCAAAAATGAAAACATACAGCATGACTTAATCATTCTCTTATCCTAAAATTTAATATGGGTTTACTCTTTTTAAATTCGAATTTTAGAAACACTTGTTTCCTACTTTTTCCCCTGCACTGCATAACCCTCCCAATTCTAAAATATAAAACACTACTCTATTAAGAAGAAATCTTCAAATTAGATTCATGAGGCACCTAATCAGATTAAAAAGCAAACCAAAGAACTGAGCATCCACTACCCCCAACATATTTATACATGCTTCTATGTAAGACTTCATACATAAGTAAATCTAAATTAATGTGTACAATATTTAAAAAAAAAGAAACATCTTAAAAGAATAAGCTAGAGATGACATAAACTATTTGAAAATGTCCTATTCAGGACATCTTCACACTATGATTTAATAAATATCTCAAAGTATAATATACACATAGGGTGAGATACGACATTAATCATAATAGATATAAATTCATTTCTTATAGCTTCAGCTTTTTATCCAGGTTATCAAATCTGACTAGTCTGTGTTTTTTTTTTTAAGATTTTATTTATTTATTTGACAAAGAGAGATCACAAGTAGGCAGAGAGGCAGGCAGAGAGAGAGAGGGAAACAGGCTCTCTGCTGAGCAGAGCCCAATTTGGGGCTCAGTCCCAGGACCCTGATATCATGACCTGAGCTGAAGGCAGAGGCTTAACTCACTGAGCCACCCAGGTGCCCCTAGTCTGTGTTTTCATTAAATAGCCAATATTTTTATCTTGTCATGTGTTTAATGAGATCAGAGTAGGAAAGCCTGTCACCGGTATTTGTGTTCTTTTATTATCTTATAGGGCTTGTTTGGTAAAAATCTTTTGTATTAAAAAAAACAACTTTTTAAAAAGATTTTATTTATTTGACAGAGAGAGCGAACGAGAGGGAGAGTACGAGCAAGGGGAGGAGTAGAGGGAGAAGGAGAAGTAGGCACTTAACCAACTGAGCCACCCACGCACCTCCAAAAAACCTTTTTTTTTAAAGTAGGATCCATGCCTAGCGTGGAGCCCAACACAGGGCTTGAACTCATGGTCAAGACCTCAGTTGAGATCGAGAGTCAGATGCTTAACCAACTGAGCCACCCAGGTATCCCTACAAAGTGATCTTTAAACAGTAAACTGTATATAACACTAATAAACAAAATCCTCTCAAAACAAAATGAAAACTTTTACACAAAAAGTACCCTTCAAGAAGGGCAATGGCAGAGCCATCATTACGTTTTAAATTCCTTTTCATTCCCCTGTAATACTGTGACATTCGGAGGCAAATTTGACCTCTAGTTTTATTACAAAACCTACGATCACAGGGGAAAAAAAAAAAAGCTTGTATTCTAGTGACTTCATCTTTTCAAACCAAGGAAAGTTAAAACCCAAAAGAACTTACACAGCAAGCTTATTTTAAATTCTCTTTTATTAAATTCTGATGTATTGCCATCAAATAAGCCAATTTTGGGAAATTTGAAGAACACCTGCAGAGAAAACCTATATCCTTTGTTAAAAACAGACAAGTACTAGCTTATTAAGGAAGAGCCTTTCATGTTTTCAAACCACCTCTATTGAAAAAGTTCTTTTTAAACTTCAAAAATACTGTATTTAAATAAACAAAACCCTTCCTGTTCTCTAATCTTTAAAACACTGAAAACTCATACCAAATTGTTTATAAAGATAGTCTAAAGATTTTCCCCTTTCTACTTTATTTTTTCTTTTTTTGAGACAGTGGACAAGCATGTGTGCACACATGTGAACAAGGGCGGGGGGGAGAAAGAACCCATTGCAGAGCCCAACATAGGCTCAAACTCACGACCCTAACCTGAGCTGAAATCAAAAGCTCCATGTTTAATCCAGTGAGCCACCCAAGCACGTCACTTGTTTTTTACCTTTTTCCCCTCCTTTTCAATATTTAATCATAATTTCCCTTGAAAATAATTTGGAATCAATTTAAGTCCACAAATAAGAACTTTATTTTTATTAGTTTTAGTCAAAACTGGTTATTTGTTAGAGGTGTTTAAAATCTGAAATGCTGGGGCACCTTATGGCAGTCAGTTAAGCATGTGACTCTTGGTTTCAACTCAGGTTGTGATCTCAGGGTCTCAGGACTGAACACCGTATGGGGCTCATCTACTTGAGCTTCTCCCTCTTCTTCTGCTTTTCTATCTCCCAAACCCCCAACCCACCACACTCTAAAATAAATATGTTTTTTAAAAATGTGAAATATAAGTCTTTTTTCTAAACAAATTGATCCACATCTCATGTTTCCTTGTTTGATTAAAACATTACCCTGCCTAGTAGTTTAGTTTTATATTTTTCATTTTAGCGGCACCTGGGTGGCTCAGTGGGTTGAGCCTCTGCCTTTGGCTCAGTTTATGATCTCAGGGTCCTCGGATCAAGCCCCACATTGAGTTCTTTGCTGGGCAGGGAGCCTGCATCCCCCTCTCTGCCTGCCTCTCTGCCTACCTGTGATCTCTCTCTGTGTGTCAAATAAATAAATATAATCTTTAAGAATATATAAAATTTTTTTTCATTTTGTTTTATTTTCTTTTAATATTCCTTTAATATTTTTGCATTATCAGAAATTCGGTTACTACTGATAAGGATCAGAGTTGACAAGACTATGTCAGATATCAAAAGTTATCTGTTCAGCATTTTAAAACTGTTAATTCCAAATGCCTATTTACATAAGAAATCAAATAAAAGTTCCTAAATTTAATCATAGTTTATTTTTGATACAGTAATGTATACCATATACAATTCCATTTTTACTGACTGGAGAGAGAAGCTGGGGTGGGAGGAAAGGAATTATCACTTAACACATAATAAAAGTGAACACTAGCCCTTGTGTGAACATCTTGGGGAGATTTTCATTTTTATAGAAATCTTCACTTACCTCTAAGCTCAAGCTGACTTAGCTCCTAAAGAAGTAGGTTTGTGTCAAATCAGAATTACTCCTTTTGGTGTTGTTTTCCCTCTTTTGAAACAGTGACCCAGTTTATGTTGTTCTGTTTGGTTAATATGTGCTTCTTCCAGATGTCCTGTTCATGTGAGAAGTGAAGGGAACTGCTTTACAGCAGAGTGTCCTTCTTGGGAGGTAAGTGAAATAGCTCACACAAGCTACAATTTACATCTTCTTCAAGAAAGATGGTCTGTGGTTCCTCAGTCCTCCAAGATGATCAGAGGAAAAGTATTATAGATTTGGTGTAACCTTCCCCATTTTTGGAAGATACATAAAATACAATCTTTCCAACAATAAAATATATTGCCTACTCTGCACCAGACATTGAGTACTATGGAAGATATCATCTGACATACGGTTCCTGCAGTCCACAAGGACATTTACGAATAACCTAATGTTCAGCAGGAAATTACAAGTATCCTAAGAACTATGAGTTTAGGAGAGATTACATCCAGCTACAAGTGAAGCTCAGAGTGGGGACAAGTTCAGTGGTAACTTCACAAAGGATATGCTAAGATAGGACAGGGCAGGGACTCTTGGAAAGGGGAAAAAAGGATAAACTATAAGCCTCAGAGCATGTTTCAACCTCTTTAGGGCAGAGAGCATGTGGAAAAGGAGCTTTAACAATACCTGAAGTCAAAAGATTTTGACTACAAGCATAACAATAATCAAATAGGTCAAAACTAATGCACCAATATTTTACCTCTGAAGCAAATCACTGAGTCTAACCATAAGAAACTTATGTGCAAGGAAACTTGATAAACTGAATTAAGTGAAATTACTGAAGCATACTAGAAAACAACACACACAAATTCATACAGAAGAAGAAATCTTTTTTCATTTTGGTTTTTTTTTTATCATGCTGAGGTGTGAGGAAAATGTTAATTTAGACTACACCTTTATTAATTTGTAATTATCATAGATTTCTTTTAAGGCATCAGTGTAATGCTACATGGTGATTCCCTGGGCATTTTGTTCTTAAACCTACATATGACACAGTAATGTGACCAGCTGCAGTTCCCTTCCTGCATTTCAGAAGCTCTGAGTGCCCAAACATTTGCCCCTCTATATAACTTCACACAAAAGATGCAGTTGCCCAAGAAGCCTCCACCATGGTATGTACTCCCCAAAGTCCAAGATCTGCCATTTAATTACAATTCAGCCATGAAACCTCAAGTACTTTAGCATATTATACCAACATAAAACAAATCAAATTCCAATCCTAGTTAATAAAGGTACTCCTACAAAATGCAAAAAGTATATTCTTATAAATGAAGAACTGAAGTATGTAACCTATAGTTTTAAAGAGACATATTCTACTCCATTAAGATAAGTTTTAAAATTTCCTAAAAGAGTTACTATTTCCTCATAATCTTACCAATTGGAAGAAAACCCAAATGAAAACTTGTTATAGCACACAGAGATTTAACTGTATTTCCAAACTTACCCATTTAGCAATTGCTAACTGCTAATGCTAACTGCTAACTGCTAACTGAAAATCAAGAATGAATGTTTTCAACGTCTGGTACATACAGGCTGACATGACTTACAACAATGATTGTGAATTATACCTAAAGAATGATCTTAAATTCTGATCTCTAAAAGTTAAGTCTTAAAGAAACATATGGTTCTGTCAGTTAGGTAGCTCTGTCATTCTAGTATGTAAGTTTCCTAAGGGAAAGAGGGAAAAACTAATGAGAACACTTTAACAGCCTGGTTAATGCTTACCTTTCATAGGAAGTAGCATTTTACAAGAGGAAATAACAGCAAACTGAGCACTAGCCTGTGTGTGAAAATCTTGGGAAGATTTTCATTTTTATTGAAAAAAAAAAAATCTACCTCTAGCTTCTCTCTCTTCCAGGTCTGCACATCTCTCACTGAAAGAGTAGTGGTTTGAATGACTAAACCTTAAGGTATTTCATTCAAAAGCCACAAAGTAATAATGTTAAATTTGCAAAAATTTTAAAATAGGAAGGCACTCTTTCTTCCTTTTGATGGACATTTTTCTATAATACAACAATCAACTAAGAATGATGTAGAAAAGATTAGCATAAAACTCCAGTAGAGTGTAAATCAAAAGTGATCTTTAGATTTTAAATCCCCATTCCTGTCCCGTACTGCTTTCATATGACATTTAAGGGTTGGATGGTCAAAAAGGATCTCCAAAGGGATCTTTTAAATGACTTTTTTTCCCTTCAATGCCAAAAACCTTTTTAATTGAGAGTAAATGCTTTAAAGCAAGTAAAGAATTATCTGTCACAATTTACTAGTCAAGGAAAAAAATTTGCTTCACACTGAAGTTAAAACTGCAAGAAACACTGACCATCTAAGCATAGCAAATGAATATGAATTATTTAACATTACTATAACCTAAATAATCTAGTTCTAAGTAGTCACAAAAATCAATGCTTATTTCATTGTCATTTATACAAAACAGACATATATTATATTACAAAGAGAGAATAGGGCCTCCAATCTCCTTTTAAAGGATGTGATACTTTAAATTAAAAAAAAAAAAAAAAAGCCTGAAAAGCTACACATGAAATTCTTAATCTACAGAGGAGAACAGAGGATCTGTGCTGGGAGAAGGGAGATTGTCAAAACAGTTTTTTAAACCAAGAAGTTACATTTTCAAGATTATATAACAAATTGTTAACTGGACAGTAAAAACATGGGCTTAGGCTTTTGTTTTGTTTTGAACACAAGTGTTTATCTTATTATTCTTCAATTAAAAACAAAATAAGAAAAGAAAAATAATTATAAAGAACCACAAAGAAATACTTTTCATTGCCCTGAAGCTTATCAGGATGAACAGGGAACAGAGGGGTGGGAAAGAGGAGGCCCAGAAGTTGAAGGGAACAATGCCCAGTAAAATCTGAATGAATAAGGACAGGCTTTCCTGATGGCTCCAATGCCCTATGCATCCTAACGAAACTAAAAGGAGGTAATGGCAGTAGCAAAAGGTTTAGAGATTGATAGGGGAGGACAAAGAGTGAGGAAAATGCAAAAACACTTGCACACACTGAGTAAGAAATATCATCTCCAGAAAATATTAATACTTACCAGTATGTACTGTAGCTACTGCAATCCATACATACTGTATGCTGAGGTTTATCTTGCTTTTCTGATTTCTTATGATTAGTTAAGGGTACTTGTGCATCTTCATAATGTTTTTTTGCATGGCCATTCACATACCTTACAAAAACCAAATAAAATTTTATTTTAATCTACATATTGCTTTGGAAGTTAACACATGATAATAAAATGAGAATGAGAAAGAATTCCTCCTTATAAGAGCATTCAGTCCTATAAAGAGCATTCAATTAGTTAGTGATTAAGTGGAGTGCTTAAAATATGCTTTTTTGCAATCAAACATGACAGTCGACTTTTAATTATACAGAAGATTAGGGCCAGGCAAGGAAAGGCTCATCTATGCAAATCAGTTTCAATATCACAGATATTATCACTTATCAATCCCTTTGCTGATAGCTTTTTTCCTTTTTTTAAGATTTTCTCAGACTGCTAACCAACTCAGGTTATTCTCAAAGGCAAGATTTGAAAACTAAATCACTCTTAGACTGCACTTGGGCTGCTGTGCTTAATATAAAAGGAGAAAGTCAGATAAGGAAACAGGCATAATCTTCTCTTTCTCATCAATATAGCTTTAGATATTTTATTCAACTGCCTAAATAATTATCTCCACTCATATGGAAACACATTTGTTTAGAAACATACAAAGTACAAATCATCTTAAGCTTATATAAACCATTTCTTTACATGGACAAAGATAATCAAAGGTTGACTCTATTCATAACAATTTTCTAACACTTTCCAACTAGACTTAATAAATCAGTACATTACAGAAAGCAGAAGGAAACTGAAATAATGCACAGGGCATACACCCAAGTTCCTCTAAACCTCCACTTAATTACTGTATGATGTTGTAACTGGCCAGTACTGTGAAGACCCTTATAAAACAGAACTTCCCAGTTCCTAGAAAGTAGTAAATTTACAGACGGCAAAACCTTATTGAAAAGTCAGTCAAAACAAATGTTGGTCAAATGGTACCAAAATAAACATAGAGAGTTAAAGTTTTGTCATGAGGCACCTTCATTAGACCAGGAGCAACACTCACCTTGGGGAAAGCAGAACATCTGGGGTAAATAGGGAAGACAAACTTCAGGCTCAGCCTCGGCCCTAGGAAAGCTGGAAGCATCAGAGGCAATACTAACCTCAACTTAGATTTTGATCATATTTTTCCCCATTTTATTCACTATAGTAAACATAACGAAAAACCATGTGTATATGGATCCTCTGTCCACAAAAGTAAACTAAAATCAATTTTAAAATAAAATAATGGTTAAGAGTATAAACCCAAAAATTACACTGCCTGGGTTCAAAAGTAGCTTTGCACTTACATTTTCTCATCTGTAAGATGGAGATAATAGTACTTAGACTTCATGAGTTCTTAGCTGATTAAATTAAGAAATTCATGGATCTGAATGCATAAATGAATGAATGGATGTTGGTAATTATTTTACTCATGTATTCCTTTATATGCTTAATTACTATTTATTCAGAATTTGTACAATATAATTGTTTAGGAAGTGGTCATATTAAGCACATGTAGGTCAAGAAACACCCAACACATAATTTAAAAGGTAAACTCCAAGGCATTGTGTAGGTTCCATATCTAATCAGCTCAATTTCCTATGCTTATATAATTCATACTGTGCCATGAGAAACAAAAGTAGTAATTATAATGAGCACCTTCAAAATCAAAGAAAAAGCAATACTAAACAATATAATCATAAGGCATCACTACTCTCAGGTCTTCAAAAACTGATCATCTGTACATAGTACATAGAGGTCATTTAATCACCACACTATAGTCTCAATGTACTAGATGTTTATTGTAAGCATTGTAAGCAAGAAGTATATTACTGTTGATATTAATATTATATTATTGCTGATAATTAATATTATATTACTGCAATGTTTTGGCCAATATTCAAATATACCACTCAGAAGTTACCAATTATGTATAAACTGGATAAATATTTCCCTCATCTAATTTTAGATTTTAACTGAACAATTTGGTCTAAAAAGGAAAACCATCAATATATATGCCACAGATTTCTAACCACAATCATAAGAATTTGAAAAATAAATGGGATGATGTTGTGAAGGCCGATGGAATATACAACCCAAATATGCTACTGATAAATTGAAGGAATATTCAGCTTAAGACTTTCTGCAGGAAACTGGTCTACAATTACTGAAAAATCAGAATCCCTGGCAATCAACATCCAGGATCACATGAAAAAAGAAAATTAATCAATCAGCTATGTAAAAAGAAGATCCAAATACAAGCTACTCTCACTGTTTAATCTACTTAATCATATTTCTCTGAAACTATGCTGAATTTCTAAACTTAAGACTGCTTACAATTGGTAACAGACTACCTGCAGAGTCTAGAAATTTTTCAATTTATTTTTCCAAAACCTACTTAGAGAACTATTTGCCCCTTGCTATTAAGAACATTAACCTCTCCAATTTTTGAGAGTCTGTAAGGTCTTTTTGTTAACATAGGACCTTCAAGATTTAGGTCGTAGAGCACTATGAGACAACTAGAGAACAGAACTATATAAATTTTATTGCATTATAATTCTCACCTCTCAAAATCTAGGAGAGGAATCTGTCTCTTCAAATGCAGAATTTAAGTGCTTCTACTTGTCTTCTTTTAAAAAAAAAAAAAATGTTATCTGTACAAAGTATTTTCAGGTTCCCCAAATCCTAGAGATTTCAAAGCCACAACAGCCACAATTAGGATATACAGTTAACATTTTACAAAGGTACTTTTAAGTGTACATGGAAAAAAAATACTCAATTCCATGACTCAAAATGTGAAAAATCAAAAGTTAACTGAACACAGATGCTTTATTCATGCAATGAGGGTTTAAAAATAATGGGGAAATAGTCCTAACAAATACAATGTAGATTTCAGCGTGTGTGACAGTTTGATTTCCTATTCTCTTGCTGCTAAGCTATTAACTTCTAAGTAAATTCGAAGTGGATTTTCTAAGTTAAAAGAGCAATAGAAATAAACGTGCTGTCAAGCTGAAAGAATGCAAAGGTTGAGGGGCTCCTGGGTGGCTCAGTCGTTAAGCGGCTGCCTTCAGCTCAGGTCAGGATCCCAGGGTCCTGGGATGGAGCCCTGCCTTGGGCTCCCTGCTCAGTGAGAAGCCTGCTTCTCCCTCTCCCACTCCCCCTCCCTTGTGTTCCCTCTCTCCCTGTCTCTCTCTCTGTCAAATAAACAAAATCTTTTAAAAAAGAAAAAAGAATGCAAAGGTTGATTTTTGGGTTTGAGTTTGAAGAAAAAAGTTACTAAAGTATTTATGTAACATCATTTTGAAGCCAAGAAAGGGGAGGAAATGCTCAGGCTTGAACAAGATTTGGGGGGTAGGAGATGTTAAGGCCCTGAAAACAAAAATGTCTTAATGAACAATGAAACATTTGGTACATTTTAGGCAGCAATAGATAATGAACTCTATTAACAAGATCATTTTCCAGGGAATTCCTGTATCTATAAACATTCTGTTGTTTTGTTTTAAGAATGATGTGATATCTGGAATTTGATTCAGAAATCAGTACAGTATAGGTAATAGGTGAAACAAGTTTGGCAAGGTATTAATCACTGTTGAAGCTGGGTGATGAAAATCATGGGGTTCAATTATATTATCTCTATACTTTTGTATATGCTTAAATTTACCCTATTAAAAAGTTTAACAAACAACCATAATGTAAACTTTTATTTAAAGAATTCAAAGTTTCCTCATTTCATCTTTTCAATCAAATATTACTAGATTATCTGATCATCAAAATTAATTCTTCTGAGTACCAATATAAAGGTTTTTCCCCCTAGATTTTTCTCTGTTGTAACACTGAGCAAACAAACTATTGGGAAAGGGAAGACTTTCAGAGAATTACATACAATAATTAAGCAATGGTGCTAGTAAATCCAAGTCACTAAAACTTTGACATAAAGCTTAAAGGCAAATTGAAAAAAGCAAGTAGGGTAGTGAAGTAATGTCACCTACCTTCCACAATGGACACTTGAACAAGTCAAACAGACCCAGGGGCTTTTGTTGGAGCGGCACACTAATAAAAAGAAAAATACACAATATACCAATTGTATCATGTTACTTCCCAGTTTCTCCCCTAATCTGTAATATCATATCCTGTGATTAAGTTATAAATTCCATGGCTGCTTAGGTGTACTGAAATCACAAATCTCTGTTTTGTGAGTGCATTTACACAGAAAGGCTGCCTAATTAAAGTTATATTAAAAGAACTGAAATGCATGTCCACAACGGCTGCTCATTTTAATTGTTGGCTCAACTCAAATACTTCAACCACAAGTTAAACACATACACACTTTTTTCTTTTATTACTTATTTCTTTTTGCCATGGTCTCCAACAAGCTAATGACAGTCTATTTTCTCTTAAAAACATTTTTTTAAGTCGAATTTTTTAATCACACGTCTTTGCCAGGCAGATTATATACTATTATAAATGACAACTTTTTCAGTTTACTTAATGAGAGGCATAACCTAAAGATACAATTAGGAAAACTAAATCCAGTTCTTCCCAAATTTACGTCTTGCTTGCATGAAATACAATTCTAAATTTGACAACTGCATTTAATTCTTGCTGAGGATATAACCAAGACATTAATTATTTTAGTTTTAGTATTACAGGGATGAGGCAGATAAGAAAGGAATGAAAATTTAAAAAATATTGATTATAATTCTGCTTGCAGTTTACTCATTCAACCTAAAAAAAAAAAAGCCCAATAAATATAGGAATGATTTTCAAAAGGGAAGGGACATAAAAATCACCTGAAAAGCTATTTCAAAACATGTATGTTCTACTCAGGCAAGATATCTACATTGGGATCGGGACAGAGGACAAAGAACATGTGTATTTTGGGAAAAGTAGCTTCCCCAGTGACTACCTAATACAACGCCCTAAGAACCACAAGTCCACATATGAGGGGTATGGGAGAGGCACCACAACACAACCATAAATTCAGGAGTATAATAAATTCACTACCTGGCATGTAGTATGTGCTCAATAAACACTTGTTGAAATTTCAAATTTCCTAGTTTCCTAGTTTAAGACACCAAGCTCTTCCAAGTTCTGGTCCCTACTATACTGCTCTTGCCTTACAGGCCTTTCTCCCTGTAAGAAAAATTAACCAAAATTGGAAATAAGGTTCATCAAGAACTGTAAGCCCTTTTAATGTATAATGAAACATTGTTTAATAGGTCCTCCCAAATATATTTAATTATAGTTTTATCTGTTTACCTTTGATTAGGACCCAAATTCTATGAAGTTAATAGGTTTTTGGGTTTTTTTTACAGATTTTTATTTGGTAGAGATAATATCTCTCCAGCACCCTCCAAAGGTAATGGTTTTACCACCCAGTAGGTCATTAACCAATTTTATATTGAGTTTATTCATTTCAATGTTCTTTCTTCAATACCTGCATTCACTCAATTCCTCATATGCTTTTAGAATCAGCTTTAACATCCTGCTGGTTTCCTCATTAATGAGTTAAATAAATCTCTGACATACATTCATTCTGTATTTGTCTGGGAGGGAAGAGGTGGGCAAGGAAAACTAGGAAAGCACAATGATACACAGCCCAAGAGATGCTGCCTGTCTGGCCAGCGAAGGGCCCTATTTTTTTTTATTTTTTTAATTTTTTTTGACAGAGAGGTCACAAGTAGGCAGAGAGGCAGGCAGAGAGAGAGAGAGAGAGGGAAGCAGGCTCCCTGCCGAGCAGAGAGCCCAATATGGGGCTCCATCCCAGAACCCTGGGATCATGACCTGAGCCGAAGGCAGAGGCTTTAACCCACTGAGCCACCCAGGCGCCCCTCTAACTATTTTTGAATATGAAAATTGCATGGTAAAATTCCCTTCTGGCAAGCCAGGGTCCTACCTGTCCTTAGTATATTCACACATTTACATTAACTGCCGGAGTCATCCTGAAGGCATTTGAGTTTTTTACTCAATTGGGTCCAGTTTTATTATATTTGCATGTAAGCTACATGACTGAAAGGCTAAGAACACCTTCCAAACTGCTAAAAACAATTATTATAAGCAGGTACAAGAAAAGACCATATGTGAGAGGAGACTGTTGGCTTTTTATTTGTACACCCCTGTGGTATTTGACTTATACTAACAAGAATGTGATTTTTTTTACAGAGGAGCACAGAGGAAGGGAAGGAAAAATAAAACAAGACAAAATCACAGAGGGAGACAAAACATAGGAGACTCTTAATCATAGGAAACAAACTAAAGGTTGCAGGTGGTGGACATTAAGGAGGGCATGTGATGTAATGAGAACTGGGTATTATAAAAGATTATGAATCACTGACCTCTACCTCTGAGACCAGTAATACATTATATGTTAATTAACTAAATTAATGAATTGAATTAAAAGTTTTAAAGAAATATAATGTTTTATAGTTTAAAAAGAAAGTTCTATAAAGTATATTTAAAAAAATAAATTAGAGGGCGCCTGGGTGGCTCAGTGGGTTGGGCCGCTGCCTTCGGCTCAGGTCATGATCTCCGGGTCCTGGGCTCAAGTCCCGCATCGGGCTCTCTGCTCAGCAGGGAGCCCGCTTCCTCCTCTCTCTCTCTCTCTCTTCCTGCCTCTCTGCCTACTGTGATCTCTGTCAAATAAATAAATAAAATCTTTTTAAAAATAAATAAATAAGTAAATAAATAAGAACACATTTTATTTGAAATAGGTATTCACAGTTTGAGATAATTTGGAGGACTGAAAAGAATATTATTGTTTTGTTTCTCCAACAAATCTTTTTTTCTCTAAGGAACGCCATAATTCAATCTGGAAAAAAAAGCTGTTGAAGTTTAATATTAACCTGAAATAAAAAATTACATTACAATAGTAAGTTTAGGTTCAAGTTTTTAACTATCTAGAGTTTGTTTTCATTTTAATTAAGGAAGATTTTTTTTCCTCCTTTAAATGAGAAAAAGAAAATCTAGAGCAAAATCACTACTACTTTGGTGTGTTTTCTACCAAGTGTTCTTTTGTTCCCCCTTATAGTTAGAAAAATACAACACATACCACATACAATTTCATTATCTAATTTCTCCACTACCAATATATTATTTTTTAAAAGATTTTATTTACTTACTTATTTGAAATAGAGGAAAAAGAGAGAGCAAGCACTAGTGGGGGGCAGAGAAAGAGGGAAGAGAATCTCTACTGAGCAGAGAGCCCAATGCAGCTAGATGCTAAGCTCAGTCCCACGACCCCAAGATCATGACCTGAGCTGAAGGCAGATGTTCAATCAACTGAGCCACCTAGGAGTCCCTCCACTGTCAGTATATTAAATGCATTTCTGCATGTTATTGAATTTAGAACAGTGTACTCTATATTTAGTCTTATAATATCTCAGTTGCCTCAAAAAGTTTGATTAATTTTTAATTTCTCAATTTCAAATTTTAAAATGGCACCGTGAGGTTGAGGGGAGAAAAAATTGGGGAATAATGGCTTGATAGGTATAGGGTTTATTTGGGGATGATGAAAGTGTCTTACAACTAGACAGAGGTGGTTGTAGATGTACTAAATGCCACTGAACTGTCCACTTGAAAATGGTTAATTTTATGTTTTATGAATTTTACTTCAATAAAATAAGTAGTTAAATGAACAGGTACTTTAGACAGGCATGAAAAAAGAGAGTAAAAGGGAAAAAGTATTGACTTTTAAAAACATGCAAACAAGTGACTGCGCCTTTTAGTAAATCTCAAAAGTTCCCTTTCTGAGTTAAGAAACCGGACTTCTTCTATCATGAATATTTATAATAAGAAAGTTAAAAATATGTGATAGGACAGTTGGTCTTGGCTATTTAAATGACAGTACTTTCTGAGAGCTTAATACTTTTAATACCAGAAAGACATGTGAAAGCTAAAAAGCTACATAGAATAGGATATGATACATAGAATAGGGTATAATGAGGCATTCTGAAGCCACTTAATTGTACTGCATTGGGGAATATTCACCTTATTCAAATTAAGAACCTTTGATGTACTCAAAACAATATAAAATAGGATGAAAAATATTGGCTTTATTCAGTTATTGTTAATATTCAATTATTGTTAAGAACAGAACAGGGCAGGGTGCCTGGGTGGCTCAGTGGGTTAAGCCTCTGCCTTTGGCTCAGGTCATGATCTCAGGGTCCTGGGATCGAGCCCCACCTCGGCTCTCTGCTCAGTGGGGAGCCGGTTTCCTTCTCTCTGCCTGCCTCTCTCCCTACTTGTGATCTCTCTCTGTCAAATAAATAAATAAAATCTTAAAGAAAAAAAAAAGAACAGAACAGGACATAACATGAATAAAAGACTATCATAAATAATCTTAAAATTATTCATTTTATCACCTAAGGGGCACTCTCTTATAAAAGGTAGTCTCAATTTATACGAAGATGAGTTTCAAAGGTTTATCTGTAGGATGAACATATTTCCCATGGAAACAGCATTAGAGGTTTCCAGGCTCTTCTATAAAACTCTATGTGAACTGTAACGTAACTAACTAAAATGTATAGCTGACCCTGGAACAATGGAGGGTTTAGGAGTCCCAACCCCCGCAGAGTTAAAAATCCACATATAACTTCTGACTCCCCCAAAACTCAACTACTAATAGCCTGTTGTTGACCAGAAGATTTACTGATAACATAAATAGTCCACTGATACATATTTTGTATGTTATATGTATTAGATATCACATTCTTAGAATATAGTAAGCTAGAGAAAAGAAGATATTAGGAAAATCCTAAGGAAAAGAAAATACATTTACAGTATTGCACTATATTAATTGAAAAAAATCCACATATAAGTAGACCCATATAGTTCAAACCTGTATTAAGGGTCAACTGTGTATATGTATTTTTTTTAAAACCACACATGGTCAATAAAAATGTTTTTAAGCTTTCCGGTAAAATATAAAAATATTAAGCTGAAGGTTTTTTTGTGTTTTTTTTTTTTAATGTTAAATGTTAGAACTTGACAGAAAGAATTATAAGGATGGGAACTTAGAGAAGTTCAAAAAGATAAGTCTAGGGGCACCCGGGTGGCTCAGTCATTAACCGTCTGCCTTCAGCTCAGGTCATAATCCCAGGGTCCTAGATCGAGCCCTGCATTGGGCTTTCTGCTCAGTGGGAAGCCTGCTTCTCCTTCTCCCACTCCCCCTGGTTGTGTTCCTTCTCTCTCTCTGTCAAATAAATAAATAAAATCTTTAAAGAAAAAAAAGGTAAGTCTAAGAACTTATTAGGGCTCTTTTTATTAGACTTAATCACACTTCAAGGTGATGGTCACAGCAAGAAAGCTGGGCAGTGTATTTCTCATACTGTTACACTTGGCCACAACAGGATCACTGGATCTCATAAACAGAGTTTTGCCTTTTACTTAGAATATGTTGCCAAAGTTACTCTTTTTTCCAGCAATCTCTCCCATTTGCTTTGATTCTTCCAACCACAAACTCAGTGTCCCTTTTCTAAGCTCAGGCATCTCAGCCCAGAAGTTGGTACTAACTAGGCTCCTTCTACTCTCCTCCTTCTGCTATGGCCTTAGAACCATCCTCTGGCCCTGTTCTCACCTCAGCCACCAGGTCTGCAATTTGGCAACAGGGCCTTTTTGGAGGAAGAGGAGAGTCTTGATCCTCTCCTGAACTAGAGCCCACCTTTGAGAAGGTAGAGACAGTAACACATATGGTGGGCAGGGGAGAGAGATGGAAGAGCACCAGCCTCTAAATCATGCTAATGCCATGAATTCCTCCTAAAGTCCCTAAAGCTTTAACTCGCCTAGAAACCAGGAAGTGAGAATTGACAGGGCACAGAGGTAGAGGGAAGGTATCCAAATGATCTACAGACCAAAGTGGTTTTATTCCTTACTATTTTTCTAAAAGGAATGGCAGTATACTCCTTTTATCAAGAGATAAGAAAGACTGCAAACTAGGGAATCTGTGTGTACCAGGGCCTATTTACACACAGATGTTTTCACGTTGCGTTCAAAAGACAAAGAGTTCATAGGAGAAAACAGCATCTACACTTTCCACCTAACCACTAGTCTTCAATCCCCTTATTATTCATTAAGAATCTAACAATATAGAGTACATATGATATGTAAAGCCTATCAACATCTCTCCTGGAATTCTTTTTTTAATAAATTAATTTATTTTTGAGAGGAAGAGAGGGAGAAAACATGCACAAGCAGGAAGAGGAGCAGAGGGAGAGAGAGAATCTCAAGCAGACTCCAGAGTCCCATGAGAGGCTTGATCTCATGACCCTGAGATCATGATCTCAAAAACCAAGAGTTGGACTCTCAACTGACTGAGCCACCCAGGCACCTCTCTCTTGAAATTATAAAGTTTTGTTTCTTACCAAACATCAAGCACCAATGCTTATGACACAACTTAGTCAGTGCCTCTACACACAAAATAGTTCAAGCATACAGCACTGACACACAAGCCACTTACAGTGCATCCATTATGCAATTGTTGCTTCAACTGGTAGTGAGAGGCTCTTTATCTTCTTAAGAATTCAGAAAGGTGAGGATCTGATGACCAAGATTCTAGTCCTGGCTCTACCACTACTAGCTATAGAACTGAGAACATCACTTCTCTTCTGGGTCTATTTCTTCATTGTAATATGAAGACTAGGCAATAAGCATATCCCCTCTAATCATATAATTCGTCAAAGAACATAAGGGATAAAATAAATGAAACAATAATGTCATCCTCCCCTACAGACAAACGTCTTCCAACTCCACTCTCCACTCTCCACTTAACAGAAGGATTAATTGCTAATGTAGTGTAATTTTCTAAACCAGTGATTTTCAGCTTTTTTTTTTCCTGCCTTGAACCACTTGAGACAAACACATTCCCACCACATTGCCCATCAGTAGCAGCAACTCATCACAGCTGTGGGGATGGAAAGTGTGTGGAATCACTGAACAAACATGCTGCTATGACAGTAAAACTCAGAACACCACTCCCTCAACACATACAAAATTTTTAAAGCTCAACACTCTAAAACTATTACCAAGCCATAAGAAAACATTAATAATATAGTTTTGTTTTGTTTTTTTAAAGCAAGTTCATGGGGCATCTGGGTGGTTCAGTTGGTTAAGCATCTGCCTTCAGCTTAGGTCATGATCCAAGGGTCCTGTGATGGAGCCCCACATCGGGCTGCCTGCTCAGTGGGAAGCCTGCTTCTCCCTATCCCACTCCCTCTGGTTGTGCTCCCCATCTTGCTGTGTTCCTCTCTGTCAAATAAATAAGTAAAATCTTTAAAAAAAAAAAAAAGGCAAGTTCACTTTTATCTAGTTAATATTCATCCAAGACATATTATGGGCCAGGCACTATGGCAACCACTTCAAGAATATTACTTCATTTAATCCTCTAAAATCCAGTAAGGAATACACTATACTTTGGCCTGTTTTACAGATAAAGAAACTGAAGCAGAGACAAGTTATGTAACTTGCTAAGTTAGTAAGTGACAGAACTAGAAACCAAACTCTGTTTGAAGGCATGGACTGCTGTAAAGCAGTAAGTCCAGAAGGTTGTCATTTTTGTTTTAAAAAGATTTTATACTATGTGTTTCTGTGTGTATATTATATGCCTCTATATAAAATTTTTTAAAAGTCTGGAAGGATATATGGTAACTGTTAATGGTTATGTAAAAGGAATGGGTTGAGGGATTGGAGACACATGGACCTACTTTCCACTACAGTGATTTTTTTCAGAAAACATTCCTTCTTTTATAATAAAAATTTAAATGGCTTATATTTAAAGATACTGGTATTATAAAGTTGTCTTAATGAAATAGACTTATTCTAAACTACTAACCACGAGTGGTAAGTTAAACCAAAGTCCAAGATTTTTATAACTCTATGGGTTTGTAAAAATATAATCAGTGAAAAGAAAATTTTTGCAGCTCTTTTTCAAAACACACACACACGCACACGTATACACACACTACACAAAAGCATCAATAGCAAAAGTGTTATTCCTCTTAAAACTAGAGAATAGGGCAGTATTATCATAAAAATTCTATGAATATTTCAGTAAACATAAGTAGAATTATATTCTAGAACTAACCCAACTAACCCTCCAACTGAGATATTTTTAGAAATTTAAGAGCAAGGCACATAATCTTCTTTATACCATAAATATTATCTGAACCATATGCTCACAAGCCTATTCCATGCTAAAAGTCCTGAAGTCTCTCCTATCTTCAACTTGAATCTTCTGAAATTACTGGGGAAAGAAGTAGGTAAAGTCAGATAAAGAGAGAGCAGGAACTGGGCCATAATATAGTCCAGAAAAGAAGAAATCCAGTTATCTTAAGCAACTGCCAAAGGTGCCAGAGCAGTCTGAATGGAACCAAACTCATTATCTGTCGCCCCCCCCCCCATCCTCCAGTGCTGATCATTCTGGGAATGGGCATTGGGTTCCCAAGGAACAGAGAAATAGGACAGTTCTCTTAAAAAGCAACAGGAGGTGCTCAGGGCCAAAGGAGTGAGCCAATGCAGACTTTGGGAGACTAAGCAGAGGTCCAAATACTGGAGGAGGAGGAGACCAAGCATGAGCACCAAATGCAAAGAGGACAGAAATGGCAGGTTGGGACTCAAGGCCAGGATCACAGAACCAAGAGTTTAGGGACAAGGCAGGAAAGGCAATGATGAAGCAAAGCTTTTCTTGGTCATCTTTCCACTTTGCCCATTAAAACCTTTTCCACCTTCTGGCAGCTCTTTCCTGCCTCACTTCCATTCTTACTCAAGATTTAGGGGCACCTGAGTTGCTCAGTGGGTTAAGCCTCTGCCTTCGGCTCAGGTCATGGTCTCAAGGTTCTGGGATTGAGCCCCCCCCTCCACTGGGCTCTCTGCTCAGCAGGAAGCCTGCTTTCCCCTCTCCCTTTGCTTGTCTCTCTGCCTACTTGTGATCTCTTTCAAATAAATAAAATCTTAAAAAAAAAAAAAGACTTAGCAATCCATAAATGTCTTTCTGAATCATTAAATAAGTAAATTGTTTTCTGGTAAAGTCACAATTCAATATTTCTCAAATCATTCTCTCCTTTCTGTTTAGCAGCCCTGTAACAGATTAAAGATAGCCACAAAGTTTTTGACACTACTCCCATCAAGAAGTAGATCTGTGTCCTCATTCTTTGAATTTGGCAGGCTCTGTAGTTGCCCTGACCAACTGAGTAAGACAGAAGTGACTCCGTATTCATTTGCAGGACTAGGCCTTAAGAATTTGGCAGCTTCCTTTCGCTATTACTTGGAATGCTTACTCTTGGAAAAGCTAGCCACCATCTAAGGAGTCTGATCACCCAACATACTGTGAGAAACCCAAACCACATGGGTAGACCTTGGAGAATATGACACCATGGCATGGGAGGACTGGGAAAGGGAGAGCACAGAAGCAGCAGACATGCAGGTTACTAAGCCATCTTGATAGAAGACGCTCCAGCCCCAGGTACTCCAGCAGATGCAACACCAGCCAAGTTCTTCCTGAGGTATGATCCACAAAATCAGAAGCAAAGTAAAATGGTTGTTATAAGCTACTAAGATGTGGGATAGTTTGTTATACAGCAGTAGATAATCAGAAGACCACTTATAGAAAGAAGGGTATCAGTGATAGAGCAACCATCATTCACACCTGCCAAACTCACTGAAATGATTAACACTCTTGTTTAACAGAAGTGAGGATGGGAGCCTCCAAGAGGTTCCACCCATAAGAATCAAAACTATGCAAGGGCTAGACTATCCCTCTGCAACAGAAGTAGTAAGAAAGTAAAAGAAAGTAAGAAAGTAAAAGTAAAAGTAAAAAGTGGCCTATCATAACTAAGTTGCCATCATCTTTGGGACTGGATCTTTCTGTATCCTTCCAATATTTTTTTTCCTTCTAATATTTTAATAACTCAAATCCAGATGTACTGTCACTACTATAAGGCAACCTAATTATTTCTTTAGCACTCCTAATGTTGCCCTGTATTATAAAAACAACCTTCAAAATCTCAAAAAAACCACTATTTCCATAGCAACCCCAAATTCTGAATAAAGATCCTTAAGAAAGTGTCATTGGCACCCGCAAGAATTCCTTTTCTCTCCTTTAAAGCTACCAAGCCTAGCCTTCATACCTTTTCCCTCTCTGGATTATGTTCTCTAATAAGCATTCTGGGAAACCTCAGATTTTACTAAAGGTTCGATTTGAAAAACTGAACAGTTATGAATTGAGAACATCCTACTTCATTTCTGTTTCCAATTCTGTCTTTGCTCTGAGTTCTGACATACTCCTGAGCCAGCCTGACTTGATCCCTGTCTCACACAGCAATGTCTGATCCCAGGCCTCTGTAGTTGGAATCAAGAGCCCACATGCTAATAACCAGAATCCCAAGATTTCCAAGGAAGTGCTCACATTTTTCTCTTAAAGTTCTCATAAAACTGTTGCACAGACAGCCCAGAAAGAGGAAGAGAGGGAAGGACACAATGACCAGAATTCTACTCCAGATCATCTGGTGAACTAGGCAGAGGCCTTCATCACCTGCCCTTGACTCTTGCCGAAAGAAATCTTCCTTCTCTCTCTCTCTCTCTCTCTTTTTTTTTTTTTTTAAAGATTTTACTTACTTATTTGACAGACTGTGAGAAAGAGGGAACACAAGCAGGGGAAGTGGGAGAAGGAAAACCAGACCTCCTGCTGAGCAGAGAGCCCAATGCAGGGCTCTATCATAGGACCCCAGGATCATGACCTGAGCCAAAGGCAGATGCTTAATGACTGAGTGACCCAGGCACCCCAAGAAATCTTCCTTCTTTAACATAAAAATGTACCAAATGACTAGGTTACCCTCATAAGGATGTAACTGTTACTATACAGACTCAAAATAAACATGTTAGAGGTCATGTGATATAATGAAGCAAGCATGGGCTTCAGGACCAGCGATTTTAAATTTACCTTCTCGCTCTACCAGTTTTATTCTATGACCTACAGGAGCTGGTTCCAGAGCCAGCTTCCTCATCTGTAATACAGGGCAAATACCACCTCTACCTCACATGGCTGTGTTAATGATTTCATGAGACAAAAGATATACAGTGCACAGCAAAGGGCCTAACAAACAGAAAGCACCAGTGATGGTCAGTTCCTTTCCATTAAAAACACATTAGAAAGAATAAAATGGTTGGCAGGGGTCAATTCTGGTTGCTGCAATTATATCTAACAGTTAACGTATGGCCACATATACCATGACTACTAATTCTCAAAAAATTTTTTCTCTTAGTTTACACCCACTAAAAGGAACTTCAGCTAACAATTCCTTTGCCTAGAAGAATTTCATATACATAAGTCACATTAAAGTTAAAACTCAGAAACTCCTCCTATATCTGACCTAAAATTAAATTACATTCAAAACATCAAATGACTCAGATAAAATACTCAATCCTGATATGCTTATTTCAAAATTTGACTGAACTACTAAACCACCTTCATGTCAGAATCATTAAACTTTATACACCTAATGTAAAATAAATATATTTAGAAAGCAAATACAGTTCGGGTGTACATTCTGAGAGATGTGCAAAAAGGTTTAGACAACTTAGGAAGATGTTACTCAGATAAAATATTTAAGTACAGAGACAACTTAAGTATCAAAATCATACTGAAAAATACTGAACTCAGAGGTATTCATAACAGAGATTAAACCCTGATTTACCAGGGCACCTGGGTGGCTCAGTGGGTTAAAGCCTCTGCCTTCGCTCGGGTCATGGTCCCAGGGTCCTGGGATCAAGCCCCGCATCGGGCTTGATTTAATAAAAATAAAAATAAATCCTGATTTACCAATCTAACCACGCAAAACATACCTTGAGTAAACCAACACCCAATACAATGTGCTAGACCAAAGTCATTTAAAATATTTTTTAACTTTGAAGTACAGTTGACACACAATTAGTTTCGTGTCTTGTTACATTAGTTTTAAGGTATACAACAGTGATTGGACAACTCTATACCTTATGCTATGCTCACAAGTGTAGCTACCATCTGCCATCGTACAACACTGTTACAACACCACTGTGTATTCCCTATGCTGTACCTTTCACTCCCATGACTTAAACATTCCATAACTAGAACCTGTACCTCCCACTCCTGCTCACCCAATTTGCCAGTCTCTCCACCCCTCCCTTCTGGCAACCACCTGTCTGTTCTCTGTTTATAGGTCTGTTTCTGCTTTGTTTTTTAGATTCCATATGAGTGAAATCATATGGTATTTGTCTTTCTCTGATTTATTTCACTTAGCATTATACCCTCTAGGTCCATTATGTTGTTGCAAATGCTAAGATCTCATTCTTTTTTATGGTTGAGTGATATTCCAGTGTGTATATGTGTGTGTGTGTGTGTGTGTCTCCCAGTTCTTTTTTTTTTTTTTTTTTGAGAGAGAGAGAGAGAGAGAGAGAGAGAGAAGCAGACTCCCTGCTGAGCAGGAAGCCTGGTGTGGGGCTCAATCTCTGCTGAGATTATGACCTGAGCCGAAGGCAGGTGCTTAACTGATTGCGCCAACCTGGCACCCCTCTCCCACATCTTCTTTATCCATTCATCTGTCGATCAACACTTGAGTTCCTTCCTTATCTTGGCTATTATAAATAACACTACAATAAACATAAGGATGCATATATCTTTTCTGAATTGGAGTTTTCATTTTCTTTAGGTAAACAAACATTTAAAAATTTCTAATTCTTGTTTTAGCAAAGAAGAAAAAAGGAATGATTTCAACTCATATCAGATTAAATATAAGGTAATCAGCTTATTTCTATTAACCAGTAGCTCAAAATTCAATTCCTCTTTATCCACCTTACTACCAGATTCTCTTTAAGAAGCAATGTCCTTGGCTCTTAGCCTACTTTTCCAACCTTTTCCATGTCAAGACATGCACAGAAAATGATAACATCTGTATGGCACACGCACACAAATTCAAAAGGCTTCCCAGGACCATAAGTAGGATCCCCTTGGAGGCTACAGCCACCCTTGGGCTGAGGGAATCCTTATCTTAATGCATGTATAATTCATTCCTGGTCCCTCTGACGAGAAGTTGTGCTAGCCGATCTTTTACATGGTTATCTACCAATGTAGGAGGAGGTCTCCCTTCTGCCGTGATGCCCACTTATTAGAACAAACTGGAAGTTCTCAACCACCTGAGAGAGCCAGCAGCATTTCCTGGGAATCCAATTTACCATTCCTCTGAAGATCTTAAGCTTATAATATTGACTAATGCTCTAAGATCTGTCAGAGAAAACAGATGGCCCATATCCCCATTTCTACCCTGTGTATAACTGTCTTGTCCTACTGCAGTTCTGTGACTGCAGGGAGCAGCCAGTCAGCAGCACAACATGAAGGAACCTAACATGAATTAAATTAAGAAAGATGTCCCAGAAAATAGTTCAGTCTGAGTACTCAGATGGTAAAACAGCACTGATTAGTATATATAAGGAGCAATCAGTTGTTAAAATGAAAATAGACCCAGAACATATCTTATTAGCTACTATGTACTGACTAAAAATGCTTTCAAGGCCACTTCTAGCTCTCTGATTTCAAGGTTTCCCAGACAGAAAAATAATTACATTAAAATATTTCCCTTCAACAGTCTTAAGTACATTTGTAAGACCACAGCAGATGGGAAGACAGGAGCAGGCAGGCAAATAGGTTGAAGTATTATTATAAAAACACTTAAACATTATTGCTCATACAACTAAGAAGTTAAAACTTTCAATCTTTCCTGTAGATACTCCTAATACAAAAATACATTTGTACAAGGCTATTAGTTGCAGCATTATTTGTAAATGTAAAATACTGGAAACAACCTAAAATAAAGGATCCAAAACATAGGAGAATGGTTGAATTCACTGTGACACATTCACAAATAGAGTGCTATGAAGATATTAAAAAATAAGGAAAATTTATACAAACATAGAGTGATATACAGGATACACTGATAAATGAAAGAGGCAAAGTCCAAAAATATATAATTAGTCTGCTACCTTTTTAGAGAGAAAGATAAGAACATAGGAAGAATAAATCAGAATAATTGTCTACAAGAGTGGGTGGCAGTGAGTGAAAGGAATGGGTAGTAAACTTCTCAGTATAGTTTTAGCTTCTGGAACTATGCTAATGTTTTAAGCACTCAAAAAGGAAAACAAGAATCATTAAGGAAGAGGTGGAAAAAAATCCAAAATGGAAATCAAACACAAATGAACCCAACTATATGCCAAATAAATAAGTGTATTAAAAGATGGAGGGAAAGTAATTCAAATGACTTTTGAACATAATACTTTACATATTGTCAGTACATAGACAAAAAGAACCCTAAACAAATACTGAACTCTAGTTCAAGGAGGTTTCCTTTACAATGGTATGGGTTAGCATTTCTGGAATTACTTTCTCTGATTATGGCACAGAGCAAATGAGTACATATGCTGAGGATAATGGGACCCAGATTTTCAATGTAGGAGAAGAGCATTACAAATAATAAAAGGGGCAAGACCAGACCTGTGATGCTGAATTGGAATTATAAGTATTAATATAATCTCTCTCTCTCTCTCACACACACACACACACAGACATGTGTATTTATTTATATTTCTTAGCTCTTATCTGCTAAGAGATCTTAATTTGCAAACATTATTCCCCACTAAACAGAATAAGGGATACTTGGAAAAATGGCTGATTCCAAGGCTGGGGTATGCTGAGTACAAGATGAGCCTGGAGTATCTTGTGTCCAAAAGAAAGAGCTCAAAGGACAATAGGGGCATGTCCAAATTCCAGCTTAGGTCACTCCGGAGCACCAGCCAAAGCTATGATAATTCGGGCCTCAAAATAATAATGATATCAAAGAATAAAATAAATATCTGTGAGTCCATACTAATACCATAAATGAATAAACAAATAAGTGGGAGGGAAAGGAAAGCTCTTCTTTACAGAATACTAATATATTTAGAAAAAATGCAAGTTAAAAATTCAACATCTTAAAAAAAATTTCAACTGCTTGCAACTATCCTAGTAATAAGTGATTCAGTCAAGAATCATCAATGGGGGCACCTGGGTGGCTCAGTGGGTTAAGCCGCTGCCTTCGGCTCAGGTCATGATCTCAGGGTCCTGGGATCGAGTCCCACATCAGGCTCTCTGCTCAGCAGGAAGCCTGCTTCCTCCTCTCTCTCTCTCTCTGCCTGCCTCTCTGCCTACTTGTGATCTCTGTCTGTCAAATAAATAAAATCTTTAAAAAAAAAAAAAAAAAAAAAAAGAATCATCAATGGTGGGCGCCTGGGTGGCTCAGTGGGTTAAAACCTCTGCCTTCGGCTCGGGTCATGATCCCAGGGTTCTGGGATCGAGTCCCGCATCGGGCTCTCTGCTCCGCGGGGAGCCTGCTTCCTCCTCTCTCTGCCTGCCTCTCTGCTTACTTGTGATTTCTCTCTGTCAAAAAAAAAAAAAAAAAAGAATCATCAATGGTTGTTAAGTTTTTGGGTGAAAGCCTGGTGAGGAACAGGATGTATACACAAAATCTCAAAGTACCTCTCACAAGATACTTACTAATAGCAAAGGGAAAAATAGTAACTTTACAGTGGAATAACCTTGCAAATATTACCTTAATATTTGAAGTTAACATCGCCAAAAACGAGACAAACCAACCTCATAAACCTCTTAATATGATGCCCTGAGAAGACACAACATTACTTTTGTAGTATTCCTACCAAAAAAAAAAAAAAAAAAAAAAAATGCATGACCTGAATCAAATCATGAGGAAACATCAGAAGAACTCAAAATGAAGTATGCTTTATAAAAATAACTGGCCTGTGTTCTTTAAAAAATACCACAATCTCGGGGGCATCTGGGTGGCTCAGTTGGTTTAAAGTGGGACTCCTGATTTCAGCTGAGGTCACGATCTCAGGGTCCTAGGATGGAGCCCGAGGAAGGGCTCAGCAGGGAGTCTGCTTCCCTCCCCCTCCCTCTGCCCCTCCTCCAGATCATGTGTGTGCCTGGTCTCTCTCTCAAATAAATTCTAAAAAAAATTTTAAAAATGAATTTAAGAATACCATGATGTGAAAGAGAAAAACCAAGGAACTCTTCCAGATTAAAGAAGTCTAAACCATTATGACAACAAAATGAAATGCATGATCCTGGATTAGATCTGGTGGAGGTCGGCAGCTGTAACACAAAGGGGAAACTGCTATAAAGGAAATACATAAAGGTCACTATTGGGACAACTGGAAAAATCTGAATATGGAACATGCATTAACTAATACTACTCTATCAGTATTAAATGTCTGACGTTGATCAATATCCTATGTTTACTGAAAAGAAACCCCTTGTTCTTGGGGGAAAAAAACAAGTATTTATGGAAAAGGAGTACTTTACCTGCAAATTACTCAGGAAGAAAATACATAAAGTGAGGATGTGTACATAAATGATAACAAAAATGGGGCAAAATATTAACAACTGGTCAATCTAGGTAAAGACTCTTAGCTATAGAGAATAAACTGATGGTGACAAGAGGGGAGGTTGGTGGGGGGATGGGTTAAATAAGTGATGGGGATTAAGGAATGCACTTGTGATGAACACCGGTTGTAGTACAAAAATGATGAATCACTAAATTCTACACCTGAAGCGAGTATTACACTGAATGTTAACTAACTGGAATTTAAATAAAAACTTGCGGAAAAGAAGAGTAGATGGGAGTTCTTTGTACTGTTCTTAGCAATGGTTCTTTAAGTACGGAATTGTATCAAAATAAAAAGTTGAGATTAAAAAAGTTTTATTCTTTATTTCTAATTAAAAACTTTTTTTAAAAAAACAAAACACAAAGGAAAGTTTAAATTATCAATGTGTGGAGGCAAACAGTTTTATGAACCCAGCATTAACTCCACTAAATTGATGGATAATGAACTAATACAGTAAAAATATTACAACATATTAATTACAGTAGTCCAAATGGCCTTACAACTGCATTTCTTTTACATATCCAAAGTCTGGCGTGTGATTTGGCTTCCTAAACAGATTCAAACCCTCTGGTTTACCTACTCTTTCTGCTGACTCTGATAAAAGCAACACTATTTTGCTCTGTCCATAAGAGAAGGTAAATCTGAGTTTGCTCTTTTACTCAAATAGAGTAATGCAAAATTTCAGTTTTAAGGATTTGACTATCTGAATGTAACTAATTAGAACCATTTTTTATAGGACAACATGTCTTGCCCTAAAACTGATTTAAAATATTTCATTTAAAAATAGACACTAAGGGGGTGCCTGGGTGGCTCAGTGGGTTAAAGCCTCTGCCTTCAGCTCAGGTCATAATCCCAGGGTCCTGGGATTGAGCCCCACATCAGGCTCTCTGCTCAGCGGGGAACCTGCTTCCTCCTCTCTCTCTCTGCCTGCCTCTCTGTCTACTTGTAATCTCTGTCAAATAAATAAATAAATAAATAGATCTTTAAAAAAAAAAAAAAAAAGACTAAGGGGTGCCTGGGTGGCTCAGTCAGTTCAGCACTGACTCTTGATTAATGGCTTAGGTAGTGATCTCAAAGCAGTGGAATTGAGCCCCAGGTCAGGCTTGGGGCTGGGTGTGGAGCCTGCTTGAGATTGATTCTGTCTCCCCATTTCCTTCTGCCCCTCACCCAACTCAATCCCCCCTCCCAAATTCTCTCTCTCAAAAAAAAAAAAAAAAAAAAAAAAGAGACTTCAAATAAAACATGGCAAACCAACTTCTCTCTTATCTCCTCTCCTTTCTAACATCCATGAAAATGACAATAAAGGAATTAAACAGATACAAGGATAAAGAGAACATGTGAGGCAATCAAAGCACACGAGATTTCAACATGTTTTTGGAAGCCAGGAAGAAGTTAAAGGAGCAGTAATAATCTTGGTAGTGCAAAGGAGGTTACAACCTAACTGCCAGCAGAGAAGAATGCAGGTGGGAGGTGACTCTGGGCTTAGGGACACTGGGCAGAGCAGACAGCAAGGGGAAGGACAGGACTGAAAACAATGGATTTAAGGGCTGTAAGGAACAACTGAATCATGGAATTTCCTATACCCTGATGTCAGAACATCAGTGGGCAGGAGTACAGCTCCTAGAGGGAAGACTGAATAACTCAACAGAGCTAAAGAAGTTCTCATACAGGGCGCCTGGGTGGCTCAGTTGGTTGGACAACTGCTTTCAGCTCAGGTCATGATCCTGGAGTCCCGGGATCGAGTCCCGCATCAGGCTCCCAGCTCCATGGGGAGTCTGCTTCTCCCTCTGACCTTCTCCTTGCTCATGCTCTCTCTCACTGTCTCTCTCTCTCTCAAATAAATAAAATCTTAAAAAAAAAAAAAAAGAAGTTCTCATACATCATACAGACATCTTCAGTGTTACCTCCAGTGAAGAAGACAGCCTTTTCTCCCATCTCACAGTGAAGCCCATGGACAGAGCTTTTTGGTGCCTCACTCATATGAAGACAGAAAAAGATAAAACAAATCCTTGAAAAAAACTCTAGTATGAGAGAATAATTTTATTTTAAGATTTCATTTATTTATATGAAAGAGAGAGAGAGTGGGCACAAGCAGGATGAGGGCAGAGGGAGAAGGCTGTTCCCCACTGAGCAGAGAATTGATGACACAGGACTACTCAATCCCAGAACTCCAGAATCATGACCTGAGGCAAAGGCAGACACTTAACCAAGTAAGCCACCCAGGAGCCTGGAGAGAATCATTTTAAAAAGAAGAGGAAGGGGCACCTGGCTGGCTCAGTTGGCAGAATATGGGACTCTTGATCTCGGGGTCATTGAGTTTGAGCCCCACATCGGGTGTAGACACTGAAAACAAAATGAAACAAAAGAAAAAGAGGAATCCAGAGGAAGTAGAAACAATGCAGGAAGCACAGAAAAACTTTAAAACAAACAAACTGTAAAACCCTGGAGTGATAGGAAAAAATACTACAAAAACAATAGCAATGGGATATAGGAAGAAGAATGATCAGAAAAATAAGCAAAAGTTCTTGAAAATTAAAAATATGATTAAATATCCAAATTCAATGGAAGGCGTGAGGAGGAAAAAAAATCAAGGAAATATCTCAGAACTAGAACCAAAAGGCAAAGAAATAAAAAGATAAGAAAATTGCAAGTTCTATCTAGGACACCTAACATTCAATTAATAGGAGTTCCAAAAAGAAAAAAGAACAAATTAAGAGATATAGTATGGAAAGATAAGTGTGGTATCAAACATAGAGACTGAAAGCCCCTTGAGTACCCATCACAATAGAAGAAAAACTACACATGCCAACACACATCACTTTGAGATTTCAGAAAGCTAAGGATAAGAAGAATATCCTAAAAGCTTCCAAGAGAAATAATAAAATGATATATATGAAGGCACAGTAATTAGAATGGCATCAGGTTTCTCAACAGCAATACTGGAAGCCTAAAAACAAAGGAACAACACTTTCATGTCTCTAAGAGAAAAATCTTGTCTAATATTCTATAGTTGTCAAGCAATCAAGTGCAAAATTAGAATAGAAGTGTCAGACTTGCATGGGGTCAAAAATGTGCCTCCTATTAGAAGGGAGTGGGATGATGTACTACAGCAAAACAGGCTAATAAATCAACAAAGAAAAAGACATGAGATACAAGAAATGAGAGATCGAATACAAGAGAACAGCAAGGGAATCAGAGGATAAAAACTGTCCAATAGGCCTAGAGAACGATTAGTTCAAACTGGAGGAAGAGGAGTCTGCAAAGGAGGTGTTGGGGGGAAAACAGCACTAAGAGATTGTCTATACACTTAAGTGCTTGGAAAATAATATTCATAGACATACAACAGATTTATAAGTATATTTAGGAGCAAATATGTAGAAGGTAAACTTTTTTAAAAAGGCAATTATTGGGGCACCTGACTGGCTCAGTTAGTAAAGCATGCGATTCTGGATATCTAGGGTTGTGAGTTTGAGCTCCACACTGAATGCAGAGATTACTCAAAAATAAGATCTTAAAAAAATTTAAAAATAAAAAGGTAATTATTAACTCAAGAAAAAATAAAATTCAAGAAAACGTAATCTCTATGTTAACCAAAACCTGTATTAGAGTTATAGTAAGAAATGGAAAAGGGAGAAGGGAGGATGGTACAAACACATTAATGTCCTCATTTACCACAGCAAGATGTGAAGGGATAAAGCCTAAAAGTGATAAATTTTAAAGAAATAAGAGTGTATTACTTAGAAGTTTACAGACATTGAGGCACTTGGGTGGCTCAGTCAGTTAAGCATCTACCTTTGGCTCAGGTCATGATCTCAGGATCCTAGGAGGGAACCCTGAACTGGGCTCCCTGCTCTGCAGGCAGTCTGCTTCTCCCTCTCCCTCTGCCCCTACCCTCCCACTAACGCTCTCTCTCTTGGGACGGCTGGGTGGCTCAGTTGGTTAAGCGGCTACCTTCGGCTCAGGTCATGATCCCAGTCGCCTGGGATGGAGTCCCACATCGGGCTCCTTGCTGGGAAGGGAGCCTACTTCTCCCTCTGCCTCTGCCTGCCACTCTGTCTGCCTATGCTCGCTTGCTCTCTCTCTCCCTCTCTCTGTTTCTCTCTGACAAATAAATAAAATCTTAAAAAAAAAAAATCCTCTCTCTCTTGCTTGCTCTCACTCACTCTCAAATAAATACATTAAATTAAGCCTTAAAAAAAGTATACAGGTATTTACCTGCATAAGAGAGAAAAACTAAATAGACTTTAGCGTGGGTGGTTGTGGACAGTACGACTGAAGGTGAAGGGGTGGGAAATCGCTGCTGTGTTTTAAACGTTTTGATACTGGCGCACCAGGGTGGCTTAGTCAGTTAAGTATTTGCCTTCAGCTTAGGTCATGATCTTTAAAAAAAAGAAAATAAACTTTCTGATATGATCACTTAACTGTGTCTATGTATTACTTTTTGAAAACATCAATTAATCTTTTTTTTTTAAGATTTTTATTTATTTGAGAGAGAGAGAGCGAGCACAAGCAGGGGTGAGGAGGTAGGAAGAGGGAGAAGAAGCAGGCTTCTGGCTGAGCAGGGAGCCTGATGCAGGGCTCACTCCAGGATCCGGATTTTGACTTGAACTGAAGTCAGACACTTAACCCCACTGAGTCACCCAGGAACCCCATGAATTAATCTTTAAAATGATAAAATCCTATCAATTCATGCAATTGCTCACACCATTTTTTTCATCTTAAAAAAAAAATATGCCTAAAATCTATTACATGGCACTGGGTGATAGACGAAGTGCTGAATCACTGTATTGTTTATCTGACGCTAGTATAAAACTGTATGTTAACCATATTGGAATTAAAATTTTTCAGGGACACCTGGGTGGCTCAGTAGATTAAGCATCCACCTTGGCTTAGGTCATGATTCCAGGGCCCTGAAACTGATTCCCGCATCAGGGTCCTCACTCAGCAGGGAGCCTGCTTCTCCCTCTGCCTGCCACCCCCAGCACCCCCCCACACTATCTTTCTCTCTGACAAATAAATAAAATCTTTAAAAAGGTGTTTTTTAAATCTCTCACTTGGCATAAAAATTACAATAGCACTTTATCATTTTGAGGTATGCTAGGCATCAACTGAATTCCCTGTGTACTACAAGCAGAATTCGCAGGGCTAATGGTATGTGTCCTTTACTACAGTAATTTCAAAACTGGCCAAAATGTGTCATCTATATATTAACAGATCCAGTTACCTACAGAGCTAGAAAAGAGAGAGCATCTGGTCCTGCTGACTTCCCACATAGAGGCAAATTCTGATCCATAAGGCTGGTCTCCTCATTGGCTCAAGCATTTTATTCCATTTTAAAATTTCTGAAATCACTTTTCAACATGAAATGAAAACAACATATGGAAGCAATGTATGTGAAACTACATAATCCCCAAAACAGTAATCACGAATCTGACTTCTTCAGACCTACTTTGGTGAAAAACCTAATGAAGTTACTATGCTATATCTACTCTACCAGCCTTCAACTAAATACTGGAACTGTGCCTCTAACTCCAAATGAGGGGAAAGGGTAGTGAGGAGGAGGCTTAAAACTACTAAAGCCAAGGCAGATTACCAAATCAGAGTCAAATGGGCCACTCTGCTCCTGGAAGACCAAACACAAATAACTAGAAAAATCACCAAGACTTTATATTGCTTTGAAAATAACTTCCCCTATAAAGCAGATTATGCAAAATGAAAACAAAAGCCATGGATCACTTAAGAATAATTCTAACATCCAGTATTTCCATTTATTTAATATAGCAAGATCTGACACTATTCTGTACTTTTGCCAACAGCCTGAATAAACAAATATATGGTTAAACAGTAGCAGCACCTTCAAAAGAAATAATAGGTCATAAATGTAAATACCACACAACTATTATTGCAAAACAATAGTAAGTATATGCAATGTAAGATTCATATATATATACATATATGTATATATATATGTATATATATGTATATATATATGAATGAAGCATTCCCACCCATAAATAAATAAATAAAAGGTTTAGGAACATCTCATTATCGAAGACTTTACTCAGAGAACAATCGGTTTAATGTCTGCATTGTATGACTCTCCTCCCTTTTTTGTGTGATAATATAATAAAGGAAAGCACAAAGCCATGGGGGTCGAGAATACCACACTTGTATTTACTGGTGTGCTAGGAAACTCTTTATTGACCTGAAGTCAATGTGACTATTTATGAAGAAATGGAAAGAAAAAATATAAATCGGGCACATACTTATCTCTGCTTAACAGGCTAGATAACGAATATTACAGAAAAGAGGAGGGGCACCTGGGTGGCTCAGTGGGTTAAGCCGCTGCCTTCGGCTCAGGTCATGATCTCAGGGTCCTGGGATCGAGTCCCGCATCGGGCTCTCTGCTCAGCAGGGAGCCTGCTTCCTTCTCTCTCTCTCTGCCTGCCTCTCAGTGTACTTGTAATTTCTCTCTGTCAAATAAATAAATAAAATCTTTAAAAAAAAAGAAAAAAGAAAAGAGGAACCTGAAAACTCTTATGGCTGTTGTGATTTTTTTTTTTAAGATTTTCTTATTTATTTATTTGTCAGAGAGAGAGAGAGAGAGAGAGAGCGAGTGTGCACACACAAGCAGGCAGAGTGGCAGGCAGAGGCAGAGAGAGAAGCAGGCTCCCTGAGGGACTCAATCCCAGGACCCTGGGATCATGGCCCGAGCCAAAGACAGTGGCTTAACTGATTGAGCCACCCAGGCATCCAGGTTGTTGTAATTTTTAATTTTTTTTTACAATCAGTAGACACAAATTTAAAATCTGACCCACATTTCCCCCCAAATATCTATTAATTGTTCAAAGAAGAAAAAAACCACAAAAGCCTAAAAGTGTTTGTTTTTTTTTTCAAAGATTTTATTTATTTATTTGTCAGAGATCACAAGTAGGCAGAGAGGCAGGTGGGGGCGGGGGGAGAAGCAGGCTCCCCTGTGAGCAGAGAGCCCCATTAGGGGGCTGGATCCCAGGACCCTGGGATTATGACCTGAGCCCAAGGCAGAGGCTTTACCCCACTGAGCCTCCCAGGCGCCCCCTAAAAATGTTTTTAAATGAGCTTCAGAAAAGACTACAAAGCATTTAAAATAACTGAAATGAAACTGATATAGTACATAAAGCTCTCAGAATTAAATTCTCATGTCATGAATGTTGAGATCTGGGAGCTACTGCACACATACAAGGTGAAGCTTGAGTCCTTAGCTGGTACAGAGCAATGTGGCCAATGTTAATGCATCTCACAATTAACATTCAAAATAATTCAGGTGTAATCTAAAGTTAATCTTGATTAAATCAAAGGACATTTTACTGTGTGGAACTAAAATTAAAAATCTTCAATCAATAACCTAAGTACTAGTGTCCCAGAGACTCTAAGTTTTAAATAGTTTTTTTCAAAAAAAAGTATTATATGAGAGCATTTCTCTAACATGTTATCTATCAATATTCCCAGGGAAACTTCTACGGCAAAAATTGCTTCCTTGAAATAGCAGTATGATCTTCAAAAACTTTGCTTAAAATATTACCATCTTAATATTGTGCAACAAATGCTCAAAACAAAGGAATGGATAATAATCTACTATTTTAAAATGGTCAGTAAGGACAAAAATTTAAAGAAGCTAAAACAGTAAGTGCAGCATCTTACAGTCAGTTAAATTAAACCTGCAGGAATATGATAGTTAATCACCAGCCGGCTCTTCCTGGTGATGAGAGTATAAGAACAGTCGATTACAACATTAAGAGTCTTCAAGGTGGGTCAAGGATAAGCAGGCAAGCAGATTTCTATAGAGCAGGCAAGCAGATTTCTATAGTTAACCTTAAAGTTAACTACAACAAAGAAAAAATATGAGCACTGAATGTCTACTCAAAACAGAAAACAGACCACTGATAGAGCTATTTAATCCTAAAGCAGAATACAAAGTCTTCAGGTAAAATCCAGTAGATTATATTTTTTCAAACACATGAGCTATTCACCATAAAAATAAACTCTCAAGAGCGCCTGGGTGGCTCAGTCAGTTGAGTGCCCACTCTTGGTTTCCACTCAGGTCCTGATCTCAGGGTCATATGATGGATCCCTGAGTGGGGCTCCCCGCTCAGTGCAACATAAAGTCTGATTAAGACCCTCTTCCTCTGTCCCTCCCCCTCCAAGCTTGATTGCTTGCACTCTTCCAAAATAAATAAATAAATCTTTAAAAATAACCCCTCAATTCTCACCTAGCATTTATTAATCATGAAGCACTCAGCTCACACAAACATTAGGATAACTACAAACTTCATTTTTTAATGTCCAAGTTTAATTTCAAGAATAGTTTTCAAAATGTGAAATTGCCTCTCTAAGCTCATCTGCACACATACATACTTGTCAGTATTTAAGAAAGGGAAATCTGTTTTAAACTTTGTACTCTAAAGACTATAATTAACTTTTACAAGAAATACAACTGGAAAATCTTAGAATATAACTAAATGGAATCAGCAAAGCACATTGGCCTAAAAAGAAAGATTCAAATAACCTCTGAGCTACCAGAAGCAAAAGAAAAATTCCCTATCTCAAGAATTCCCTCCCTTCCCCATCCCACAAGAAAATACCTCCAAGAAGAATCTCCTCTCCTAGAAACAAAATAAAAAAATGAGAAGGGGCAAGAACAGCAGCACATTTAAAAAATAACCAAAAGCTAACCACATTTTATACACAGCTACATTGAGAAAGCTCGTTTATTGTATCTGAACTAAAGTAATATGAATTTCAGCCAACAAAAAAAATTAGATCTGTGAACTGTAATGAAGTTAAGAAATTCAAAAACAGCAGTTTTCTTCCAACCGTATTACCAATCTTGTTCCAACTTGCCTTTACTTTAATCAATAAA
This sequence comes from Mustela nigripes, assembly GCF_022355385.1. Lineage (NCBI taxonomy): Eukaryota > Metazoa > Chordata > Mammalia > Carnivora > Mustelidae > Mustela > Mustela nigripes. Next base: position 43,231,178 of record NC_081569.1, on the reverse strand, counting down.
CAGGGAGAGGAACTACTAATCAAATACAGAATTTTAAAATTATTTTCAAATTGTGGAATTTAAAACGTATTTCATGTCAAAATCTTCAAAGGAATTATTTTAAACATGTTTCCAAACACTTTAAATCCTTTAGATTATTAAGCACTAAGTTACCGGATGACAAAATAAAGACCCTGCTTTTTAAAAGGCAGGCTAAAAGTATGGTTTGAATGGTATTTGAGTCTAAGCTTTGGGCTATCTCTAATACCCCCAAGCATCTTAAGCAACTCTCTTAATCTTTGTCTCAGTTTCACAATCCATAAAACAGGAAAAACTACAAGGATGGGCAGTTAATTAAATTAGTCAGGATTAAACGCTAGCAAACTTCTTTGAAGTTACTTTATGTTGTTCTCCATTCTCCTCCTACTCAGTAAAACTAATAGATGAGGAAACATCTGGAATTACTATAGATACTAAAATCTGCAGACTCACAGCAGTTAAAAGATGATCTCTACATACAAGTTTTCAAGTCAAAGATCATTTGAAACCCCAAAAGATTTCAGGATACAATGGCAATGAACAAGTTTTAGGTAAATTTCCTTTCAATCTAAAAGATATCTACCCTTATCTACATTCTCAAATCAGACTTATGAATCACAGAGCACCTTGAGAGGTCCTGGCACAAATAAAATTCTAGGTAAGATGAAGAAGCTGTTATTGATATTAATGCTATTCTCACCATTCTAAACTGTCAATCAAGGTAAGCTTCATGACAAATATACCCTCCAAAAAGTACTAGCCCCTGCTGAGAATCTAAGTACGGCCTTCTAAGCCATCTGTCCAGGAAAGCTCTATTAAAACACCCAGAATGCAGTTGCTCTAATGTCTAAAGGAGCTATGAATAAACATGAAACACTAAAATATATTAAGCTGTATACATTTTCCACTTCAAGCACTGATAAACTACCTACCCAACTCTATTCCAAGGCCTAGGTTGAACACAAAATCCATCGTAGGTTGGTGGGAAACTGTAGCCTAATCAAAGGGAAATAACACTTTTTTTCAAAGAAGGAAAAATATATAAAATAGCTCAAGAAACACAGAAAAGCTCCAAAAGAAAGAAAAAACAAAGTTAGGGGAAAATGTACATGTAAATTACTCCCTGATGGAAGAGGTACTCAAGTAAATTTTAAAACAGGAATTTAAATTACTCACTGAGCTACAAGCTAAATTACTCACTATTCTGCTTACTGAGCTACAAATACTATAAAACATATTTCTAAATCTAGTTTCAACAATCCAAAAATGAATCTATTAAATTCCAGTAAAGAAGGAAACTGCATAAATTGGGGGAAAAGTAGGATGTTATAAAAGCCTAAGGCTAATCCTATAAAAGCAAATAATGATGAGAAGGAATTATTTTGAAAATAAATGAATAATGGGAAACTTAAACAAAGAGTTCACATACTCCCCTCAATTCCATCCTTACTTCTGCTTTGGACATGAAGGATATTCTTTGTATGCCATTTTTTAAGAATGCCATTTAGAAAATGACTTCTGATCAGTGTGTCAAAACTTCACAACAGCAAAATGTTAGGCTCAATGCCTAGACTACAGCCTCTTCAAACAAACACATGGAGCACATTCTAGACTCTAGATCTTTCACATCTACCACCAATTATTTAGAGACTTTGCTGAGGCTGGTTTAAGGTTCTGGGGGGAAGGGGCAGCACTGCCAGTAAAACTAGAAAAACAATTACATTTGACTTAAGCTTACAATTCTTACCAATGAAGTTTAAGTTCTTCAGAAAAGCATATATAAAATTCAAATGTTAACCTCCAGAATTAATATGATAAAGTATCACCTGTCCATTGATTTTTAACTGTCCCACCCACATGTACACTAAAATGTTCACCAGCCCATCTATAAACAAAGAATGTCAAAAGAATTCAATTTCATTATGGTAACATTGCAGAAGGCCACTTGCTCATAATCCAGTCAAAGTTTATGTTACCGAGGAAAACACTGGGAGAAAGGACTGGTGAAAGCATTCTACGGGAAAGTTCACTTTGTGTTTATTTTCAGCATGGAAGTTTAAGGCCATTCCAGCCATGATCTAAATGGAAGAAAAGTTCCTTCATTCAGTAAGCAAATATTTACTGAGTGTCTTGTTACATGCTAAGCACCTAATAAATATCTCAAACAGTGCTACCAAAAAGCAGTAAATGCATGTGACCTAAGGATGAACAAATGAGTGATCCTATTTAGAAAATGTAATCTACTGGTCAAGAGTCTTTTTTAGATGGAGCGTTGTGAGAGAAGTATGATACAAAATAACCTACTACTGGATCAAGGTAATTTCTCACCTTTATCACAAGCTTTACTACAAATTACATATTTATTACCACTGGCAAGGATCAATAGCCCCTCAGCTTACCAAATGGAGCGTCCAAAATTTTAAAAAAAGGCAGGATTATCTCTAATATCCACCCCAACTTACTTCTTTTATATTTACTTTTCCTGGGTAGAACAATGTGAGGGCAACTGTTTACTGGAAAATTAAAGAGGCATTCTCAGCTCTTCGAAGAATTAATCAGGGAAAATTCTCATGCCTATGCTATTAAAATATCTCCAATTTAATCGGCTATTTTATTTCACACAAACCCCCGAGGTCCAAATGCTTATTCTTTGGCTTTCTTTAGTTCTTAAAACAGTTGTGTTTAGGGCATCATTTTAAACAATTTGTGTTCTTTCCCCTGTATTTTACCACTGGTTCAGTCCTTCTACCCACAAAAATAAGAAATGCCCAAATCTCCAGCTTCTGAAAATAACATCTGGTATGTGCACATAACAAAACTCTTGAAAGAATATCCCAGTTTTTAGTTAAAAATTTTCACTTAAAATGAGAATACCTTTAGCAAAGATTAGACATAAATCAGTTTTTACCTTATTAGGAAATTGCTATTTTCAACATTTACCTTAAACCACAACATGGATTTATCTACTAACCTGTTAGCTTCCTGTCTCTCATCAACGAGATTAGACTGTAACTTTTTTTTAAATCTTTTTTTAAGATTTTATTTATTTATTTGACAGACAGAGATCACAAGTAGGCAGAGAGGCAGGCAGAGAGAGGGAGGAAGCAGGCTCCCTGCTAAGCAGACAGCCCAGGACCCTGGGATCATGACCTGAGCCAAAGGCAGAGGCTTTAACCCACTGAGCCACCCAGGTGCCCCTAGACTGTAACTTTTTTGAGAGGATGGGATGATGACCCCAACAGAGCTAGATCTGTTCCCAGCTAATGTATTTTTAAAACTCTGTCTCTGCAAAGACATACATGTTGCTAGCCTTTAGGATTTCTCTAATTTTTTTAAGCTATTTTAATTACTGCAGTTATCCTTCACTGCTATTACAGATGTATATTAGTAGATTCTCAAAGTGTGGGCCAGGACCCCTAAGAGTTTCCAAAACCCTGTGGGGGGCGGTATGTGTAGTCAAACATTTTCATGAATAATATTAAGATGTTACTTATACTGTTTACCTTCATTCTCTCACAAGGGTGCAGTGGAGTTTTCCAGAGTCTACATGATGTATGATACCTCAAGAGACTGAATGCAGAAGAAGATATGAAAATGCAGCTGTTTCCTATAAAGCTAAACAACAGTTACAGAAATGTAAAATAATGCCACTCTCCTCATTAAATTTTTATTTTGAAAAGTATAGTGATTTTCTATAAACCACTATCTCCATTAACAGGTAACAGATTAATTACTGTTATTTGTAAATGATTTAATAAAATACATTTAAAAATTTTGTTTTAATTCTAGTACAGCAAATATCAGTAGATATAAGCCATACAAAGGTTGAGTTCTCAATAAGTTTTAGGTATAAAGGGGTCCTGAGAACAAAAATCTTGAGAAGCATTGCAATACACAATTACATAACCTAACACACAGTGCCTTCCATAGATAAGAAGCTCAAGTCAATCCTGAAGTATAATTACTTCTTACACCCCCTAATCTTGTTGAGTAATATATCTCCTTGCAAGCATAATTCGGCATAAAGCCAGTCTGTCGTAGGCCCTATTTAAGGGCCTTTAGATATTTAAGTATGAGGAGTCCTATTTATAAAAATGTTCTGGCCTATAATGCCACCTATTACTTCCATAGTGTTACAAGAGTTTCCCAACATCTTCACAAAAAAATTACTTTGTTCATCTTAGCAGCAACCTGTGAAGTAAATGTGAAGTATTACTCTTTTTTTTTTTTTTTTACAGATGACATAAGAAACTGATGCCCAAAAGAAAAAGAACTACTTGTCCGAGGATGTATTGCTAGCTAGGAGAGCCCAGGATGTTGGCCTTTTGCAATTTGCTTGTTTGCCTTAAGGCTGTTTCACCGTGGTATAATTGCAGGCTCCCAAAGAAAACAAGGCAAGGGCATTACTTTTATTGTCCTATTGCCAAAACAGGGATTTTTTTTCTTCCCTTCTTAATAAGAACGTAATCAGACTCAATACCCGGTCACAGCATTATTCAACACACTGGCTACCCTTTTGGTCCACTACTCAAAAAAAAAAAAAAAAAAAAAAAGAAAGAAAAAAAAAAAGAAAGAAAGAAAGAAAGAAAAGAAAGGAAAGGAAAAAAGAAAAGAAATTCAAGAGTGTTAGGGAATAAATGCCAGAATACATATTACTCCAAGATGATGAATTAGTTAAGAGCTCACGAATTTACTAATCATTTAATCACTGAAACAGGCAGGCAAGAACAAGATCAAGCTCAATACAATATGAGATTATATCAAGAATGGATGCCAAGAGGTTAAAATGGGAGCCCACATGAAATGGTTTCAATTCACAAAATATGGACAGAAGAAAAAAAGCCACATAAAGTTGTTAAACGAGCTTTATTGGTTCTACAAATCCAACCACATGACTAACCCCCCTTGTATACCAATGTCAGAAAAAAACTTTGTTGTAAGATGCAAAGACGCCATCCTTCTCCTGGGAGAGAAACGACCCAATCCTTACCGCTAGAAATACTAGTTTGCTGTTGCTATCAGCAAAAGTCTCTTAGTTATGTTCCATTTTACTTTAAGTTCCTCAAGAGATACTCAGTTTTCTGCACTCTTTTCCACAAGTCAAGTGGACTCCCTGACTGACAAAGGCAAGATTGACTCACAACAGGATATCTGCCACTTGCATAAACTCTCTTCCTTTTTTAGATGCTTATGCCCAGTGAGGCCATCTTTAAATCTGATGTGAGTTTACCTAAAGCCAATAGTGCGCTGTCCCATTAGTATCCCTGAAGTATACAGATGATCAAGAGCATCATTCTTCACAAGATATGCTCTTCCTAGTGTTTACTTCCGTCATTTGTTTTTTTTAAATCTCTTGGGGCAAAAAAAATTAAAAGTTACAGTTTTAGCACCATAGCGATAGCTACAATTATAGCTAAGACACCCCCAATCAATTTGAAAAGCAATTTGATACACCTTATTTGTTTTTCCATACTCAGCATTCACTGTGGAAGATAAATTCTTAGGTGAGAGCTAATTTATACTGGTTTCTGCACCCTCATAAAAAAAAATTGCAATACTGCACTGTAAAACCAATTAACCAGTTAATCTTTAAAGGCTTCACGCAGAAAAAGATAATCTGACTTTACAAAGCCAAGCAAAGCATCAAACCTTTGAGAGCTCCAAAAAACTGCAGTTATTTCTATTCCTAACCGTAGAATACGAATACTTGTTTCTCTGTGGCGCTGCAGATGTTTCTCTCCAAGGACATAATCACCATTTAAGAAGTAACCTGTCAAAAGTGTTAAGGCATTCTCCAAAATACCTCCCCAGCTCCAAACCGCAACGAAAAATGTCACACACCTAAATCGTACCATTGCTCTTTTCCTTTATTTCTTCAAATGAACTTAAGGTTTTTGAAATGCACAATTCAAATTTTACACTACACCTCAAGCTACCATTGATCATCTCAAAGCTAATAAACAAAGACTCCAGCGGCGGCACCAGGGCCCTACCAGGAAGTAATCAAAGCAGTGTGGCTGGTGCGATCCTAAGTCGCTAGAGCAGACAATAAGAGGGCACTGGGGCTTCCAAAGAGCCCAGCCAAAGGAGTTAAGATGCCGAAGTAATGCAAAAGCTTTACATAAACCTAAGAGCTGTTGTTCAGCACATGAACCTGGGAATCCTAACCCAATTTCAGACAACCCAAAACATCTGAACGGGAACTCGAGCCGTCCCTCCAAATCAGCTGCTGGCTCAGCCTCCAGAGCTTCTTAGCCTGCAGCCTGTTTTCAAACTTCACCCTCCCAGGCTGATGAAAGATTCCGACCTCCGTCGCCCGAGTTCCGAATTCCGAGCGCCTCTCGGGGCTGAGGGCTCCCACCTGGCGTGGATCGAGTTGCCCGAGCCTGCCGGGAAGCGAAGGGAAACGAAAGGAAGCGGGGCCGAGGAAGCGGCGAAGGGGCCCAGCGCGCCCCGCAGCCCAGACAAAGCTGCGCCGGGTGAGCGGCGCTTTTCTCCTCAGTCCGAGGAGGGACGCAAGCCGGGCCCCGCCACACGTGCGGCCGCACCGTGGGGGCCGGACACCCGCCCCCATAGCCCCGCACCCAGGCCGAGCACAGCCCCCCAGAAGGGCGGGGCGGGGGGGCCAGCTGCCTGCCAGGATCCCCGCCCGCCGCTGTCCCCACGCGCTCGTGGCCCCCGCTGGCTCCCGCCCCTCTCGGGCCTCTCCTCAGCCGGCCGGGCCGTCGGGCCGCGGGAAACAAAGGAGCCGCCGCCGCTCCACCCGCCGCGCCCGCCGGAGCCCTCCTCACCGCGTACCCTCCCCAGCCTCCGGGCCCGGCTCGCCCTCACCCCTTCCCGGGTCCGCGCGCCGCCCGCCCGCGGCCCCTAGACGGCAGGCCCGGCGAGGCCGGGGCCTCGGGTGCGCGGCAGGGCCGCCGCGGGGCCGCACTCACCGCTGCAACACCAGGACGACGGGGAGCCGTTGGGGAACTTGGCTGAGTCCGGAGCGATGCAGACGCTGGAGCTGAGGTGCGGACACTCCATGGTCACGAGTAGGGCGGCGAGGAAGACCGAGGCTCGGGGACCTGGAGACGTGTGGGCGGAGGGGCTCGGAAGGCTCCGTCTGGGGTCGCTCCTCGCCGGGCGCTCGGCCGACGGCGGCTGCGTCCCGAGCCCTTGCGTCAAAGAAAGCAAAGGCTTCCGGGCGCCGGGTTTTCCCACCCGCAGTCTCCAGAAGCCCCGCTCCGAAGAACGTGGAATTCTGGGATCCGGGTTCTACCGCCACCCCCAGGCGGAGGGCTTCCGTCTTCCCAGGCCGGCCCCGCCCCGCCCACAGACAGGCCCCGCCCACAGACCGACCCCGCCCCTGCCCACTCCCGCCGGGTGGGGTCCCGGAGCGTGCGGGCGGGTGGCGGAGAGATTCAGGATGCTTTCCTGAATGACACCCCAACTCCGCCGCACTGGGCGACCGCGGCTTCTCCCTCCACCCCCCCACCCCACCGGTAAGGGTGGGGCGCCAAGCCCCGGCACGCGGGGCAGGTCCGCTGCATTTACCGTGGCGGAAGGAGTGCTCTCAGAGAAGACTGATCCTGCGTGTGTTGTGATGGTCTGACGACACTGTGGTAGAAAATCTAGCCACTCATGAAAGTGTGAAAAAGAAAATAAAATCACTCAGGCAAACAGGCACTAAAGGTCCCATTTTACACACGAAACATAAGCTCAGAGAGGTTAAGTTACCGACTCCCGGTGGCCCAGCGGGTTGCCTCGGTTCGAGAGCAGTCCCGATTTAGTGTTAGGCTCCCTGCGCCAGGTGCGATACTCACCCACTTATAGGTCCTAAACAGGTGGCCTTCAGCCAGCCACCTGGGTACTACGCCCTCGGGGGCGCCCACGAATCTGGGATCAAATCTTTTCACTGTGACTCACCATCTGCGTTACGTGGAGCACGTGGTTGGACTTTTCAGACCTCACTCACCAGTGGAGGTTCAACTGAGATATTTATGAGCCGAGGTTTGCTGAACGCGAAGTCCGAATTACCAGGTGATAAAAAGGGAAGGGATTCAACCTGTGTTAAACACCCACTATTATCTTCTAACCAAGCACTTTACACACAATATCTCATTTAAACCTTGCACCACACTGCCAGCTGCTGTTGCCGTACTCTTTTTGGCCTGAGGGAAACTGAGTTTGTAATTGGTTAATCCGTGCGGGGACTGGATCCCCGGCTCTTTGGCCTCTTTATGGAAAAGGGGACAGTGCAACCCTTAAGGGGCCGCTTGGGGAGGCATAACCGCCCCCCACCCCGCCCCAGCTAGCCTTGATCTCTGGGGAACCGCCTTGAGGACGTCAGGGGCTATTACCAATATTGCCTCGAAGTTGGGGCTTCTTGTAAAACCTGGCGAGGGAGCTGCAGGGCCAGGAGGCGAGCAGAGGGAAGGGGGAGGCTGATGTGGCAATCCTGCGGGCAGGGCGAAAGGGGGAAGGAAGGTCAGGAAATGATTAACCGGGCCGGGTAGTGGTTAGAGCAGGGCAACTCCCCGCAGCGCAGTCACGGAGGAGCCCAGGGACGCACTTCTCAAGCCTTCCGACTCCCCCTCTCCTCCCCACTCTCCCTCTGCCACCCCTCGCTTTCTTCCACACTCTCCCCTGCGGCTTGATGTTCAGTCACCTGAGGCATCTCTGCCCACCCTTTCCCCCGGTAATATTTTGAAATTAAAGCTCTCTGTCGCTTTTATTTGATTGCTTTTAGAGCAACCCCCCGTCTGGAAATTTTAGGACAGTGAGGAGTTGTGGAAAGTGCAGCCGCTCAAATCTTAGCTCTGTTGCCTACTTGATGGCCAACTTCATCAAGTGTCTGTAGCCTTCCCAGGCTTTTTTTTTTTTTTTTTTTTTTTTAATCTGTAAAACCGGAAAAATTATACTTAGCTTACAAGGAACATGGGAGAAGTCAGGAGAATTGCCACTTCTTAGTAGATAGCCAATAATTTATAAAGTCTTTTTTTTTTTTTTTTACTAGCCCCTGAGGGCATACTACACTAGGAAGGGAGTGGATAAACAATAAATCAGACCTTTGCTCAATCTGATCTTCCAGCCCTCTCTGGTTCTTCTTCCAAGGCCTGGCTAAACCAACCTCTGGTTCTCTCCAGACAACTATCCCCCCATTTAGTATCCATACCCTCTCATTTAGCCATGGAGCATGCGGTGACCCATGTCGCCTTCCATAAACAGCATGTAATGCTTCTTTTTCCACCCTTGGAGAGACTCAGTTTCCTTACCCTCTAGACCTCAGCTTATACATCACTTCCTCAGGGAGGCCTTTCCTGACCCCACTGCACCCCCAGGTTACCTCCAGATATGTGATGCCCTTGTCTGCCCTCACACTCTGCCTTTTTAAAACACTTTCCATGCATGTAATTATTTGTTTAATGTCTCTCCCCACCTTGGAGGTCCATAAGGCTAGCAAGTCTATATGGTTTCTTGCTGTATTCCTGACATAACGTGTGGAACTTGGAGGATGGCCAATAAATAAGTGATAATAATGAATGAGTGATCGATTACCAATGTCTACCATGGGCAGGAACATAGAAAGTGGCGGGTATATGTCAGGTCTTTGCCTCTCCCCTTCAACCCTCAGGTAACCTCTAAATTTCCTTTGGGCTTTGAGTTTATCATTTTAACGGGCGTGGGCGTTAAGAATGTAAAAGCACCTGAGGTGTAAACTGCTAAAAGAAGATGGAGGAGGAGGAGAAGGAGGAGGAGGAGGATAAGAAGAAGAACAAGAAGGAGAAGATGATTTACCTTAGCGTCTTCTTCTCCCAACCAGAATTAAAAACTCCTCAGAGCAGGGGCCCTAATTTAGTCATCACTGACTGCTAAAGTCCCCAGAGGGTGAACTATGACTATCAAACAGTCCAGAGAAGCTGGGCAAAAATCAGAAAGGCCCTCCTGGGGCTTTCTCTAGATTTCCCTAAAACTAGAGAGAGAACCTTCCTGTGTCTCTGAAACTCTTCGTAATTCAAACAAAACAAAACAAAAACAAAAAACAAAAACAAAAAAAACTTTGGGGGGGGGGGAACCTTCCTGGTGAGTAAATGTGTCAAACTTGGGAAAGACCACGGGGGCACACTGGGAAATCCTCTTTCTCTGTCCCTAATCTCTTCGCTACATATTACAACGTTTGGTTTTTTGCTCTTGGCTCGCATCCCTTTCGCGCTGAGGAGCTCTGATACGCTTAGAGCCCTAGTGGTCCAGCTCCCGCCCTAGGGACCTCCGCCCAGAGGATTCCCCACCAGCTCCCTCCCACCCCCGCCCCAAGGCTTGGGCGGGGAATGCGGGGCGCTCCTGGCAGAAGCGGCGGTTGTGTTTTCAAAGTTTGCACCTTTCAGAGGAGAGGAGTAGATGATTTCGACCACGCTATCAAATGTTTCCTTCTAAAAGATATATATGTATGGGGGGGGGGGGGTGTTGCCGGGAGGGGACGTCATACGTTACCATGGGAACAAGGATCAGGAAAGGTCTCAAGGTTGGTGTGACCTTCCCCTAGCCTTGTACATGATACTTGTAGCAGAATCGGGGGTCCGGAAGCAAGGATTACAAACTGACCAGGCCCTGGAGAAGACAGGTCTGACTATCCCCACGCAGGCCAGGCTAACTGGAAGCACCCAGAGAGCTGAGTTAATTATTTACCCTAGAGATTCCCCCCCACCCCCACCCCAGGAGCAAAGCCTCTTTGGGAAACCAAAGTTAGATCTAGAGAAGGCTCCGTGAATATTCGAGGCGGGAGGAGGAACAGTGCCTCAGGGACTCTTTTATCACCTGGTTTAATTTTCCAAGAAGCACTAATCTGATACTTCCTTGCTTGCTCACTTGTGTATCTACTATCAGTTTCTGCAGTTAGAACAGAGACCTTTCCAGTCCTGCTCACTGAGTGACTTCCAGCTCCTGGAATTCTGCCTGGTACCGTGCAGGTCCTCAGTAACTATTTGAATGACTGAATGATGGGAGTGGGATGGGGGGATCCCAGCAGCCTCATTCCCCCATTTCTTTCCATTTACCCCTTTTGCTCTATCGTCCTGCCCAAAATTCTTCAGTGGCTCCCCATCTCTAGCAAGATAAATCAATCTCGAAAACCCACCTGCTGTCACAGTCACCTGTCCCTCCTCCTTTGCTAAAGCTTATTTATTTATACATACATAAATACTTACTGTTCCGGCAGTATCGAAAATGGCTCCTTCATTATAGAAAACGTGCTTCCTTACACTTCTGTGTCCTTCCCTACCTGTTTGCCTTCTACCTGACCAACTCCTACTCCTTCCCCATGAAGCACATAACCTCAAGGAAGTCCTCCATCACTCACCTAAGCAGACTTTTAAGCCCCCGCCTCCAATTCCACCACCCATTCTGTCCCGTTAGCTTCATGCTTTCCGCTCAGTCTCCCTTGGGAACAGATGCTTTTTTTTTTCTCTGTGGATACTAGGCACCTCGTTCAGCAATTGCAACTATTAAGAAAAGATTGTATTTGTTGATTAAATGTTGAAAATGTTCCTTTTGAGAGTGATTATATCATTACATGAAAGAATTGCAATTATGTGACAACAGAAACTTAACATCTATTGTGTCCCAACTAGGTGCCAAATACCATAGCAAGTGGTTTACATTTCTTCTTTAATCCCCATAACAAACCTGAGAGGTAGGTATTGTCATTTTCAGTTTGATGATGAAAGAACTAAAGTTCAAAGAAGGTGAATTAAGTGCACAATTTTATACAATTAGTACTCAGTCTTTTGTCAAAGGTGATAGAATTTCACCCCTCATACACTTGTTCTGTTAAAGGATTTTGCAGTATTATGTGGGGAGTAGCTGAAGTTCCTAATAAAGAAGTCTCTTAGGCACCACAGGACACAGAATAACCTTCTGAGTAACTGAAGAAAGAATCATTTTGCACCATTGTAATAATCATTACATCACCAACATCCTTATTTGTATTGCTTTTAATGCTTTCTTTTTTGTCACGGAAATATGAACTTCACAGCACTTTCAGGAAGGTGATGAGAAGGTTCTCTTTAAACATTTAAAGACCCACTTTGTGGCTAAAGCACTGAACGATTAAGCAAAAACAGTGTGGTCCTAACACCAAACAACTGTGACAGTGAAGGGATTCCTTCTGTTTCTAGGCCTTAGTCTCCCATCTGTAAAATCAGGGAGCTGAATTAGATGCTCCCTAAGGGCCTTTCCCAAATGAGCCTCCAGTGATCCTGTGATAGCTCATGGCCACACAGGGACACTGGCAGAGGCAGGATGATCCTTGTATCTTGAGGCAGAGACTGCTGGCTGTTCACCCCAGACTTTTGTTTTGTTTTGTTTTTTTCCTCCTGGGTTCACAACTAGAAATTTCTCAGCTTCCCTTGTGACTAGGTGTAGCCATTTTTAGTCAATGGCTTCTGAGCAGAAATTGTGAGGATCAGTCTTGACCGGCAGTGTGGACAGCTGCCCAAGACAAAAATACTTCAGTGTCCAGTTTTGCTTATCAACACTGAAGGAAGTGGGGGAAATGTATTAGATCAGATCGGGAAAAAAATGTGGGTCTCTTCAGCGTCCAGTCCATTTCTTTCTATGTTCTCTCTTTAACTATTCATTCATTTGCTCAACAAATCTTGTCTGTTCCCCTGCTCCATGCCAGGCTCTGAAGATACAGGGACTCAGAGCCTGGTGCTACATGGGGTCCTCCTCTACTAACATCTTCTTGCCACTATCAAGATGGAAAGAGTTGTGGTATCACTCCTTTCCTCTTGCTTGTTCACTGCCTGACTGGGCATCAGAGGCTTTGAGTTTCAAAGTGCTGTCTAGACAAGGAGCTTTAAGCCTTCTAATTGTGAAAATGGTTTTACATGTAAAGGGCCTGGTGCTTGGCATACAGTATATCTTCAATAAGTGTTCATTTTCTTGATGGCTTGTTAAATAGGTGGAAGTGGAAGATGAAAGGTGATGGCTTGAAATCATTGACTCTAGTATAGTTGGCACAGAAGGTTAGATTTTTGTTCTTTTAAAGGGATCCATGCCAGGCCATTCAACAGATATCACTCTAAATACTGATGCTCAGGGCACATGGGATACACAAAGTGTATGAGGAAGGGCAAGAGATGAGGCAGGGCAAGAGAAACAGACCAGCAAGTAAGCAATTGCAACACAATATGAAAAGCACTAGGAGGGGAAGTACAGGATGTTGCTTAGCCACAAAGAAGGGGCTAGAACCCAAACTTGTTGGTGGAGGGAGGGAGGAAGCATCATCAGGCAGGGCTTCCTGGAGGAAGGGACATATGACCTGAGCCTTGACTGATAGCAGGTAAGGTGTGGTGGGGGGAGCAAATGCTCAGATACTTGGAGAGGATCTGACCCTGCCAGTCTGTCTGGAGAGTCATGTGGAAAGAGAAAGAAAGATGAAACATGAGGCTGGGAAGTAGGCAGAAGACAGTGTAGGGCTGCTGACTCCCCCAAACAGAGAACTGCCAACAGAGAGATGTCTGGGACCCCAGGACTCTGGCAGCTTTCGGGATTGCACTTTGCTAGGTCCTAGGAAAGAGGATAAGAGTGCAAAGATGCAGAAAGATAAGAGAGTAAAGAAAGGCACTAACAGTTATTAAACACCCGTAAGATGTTGAACTGCATTAGTCACATGGAAAATGCAAACTTAAAACCACAGCACATACCTAGAAAAAAGAAGCAAGGATTAGAATAAACATGTGACTCCCCTTACCCTAGTCATGAAGGGAGACTGTGTCCAGGAGGAGCTTACAACCCACTGAAAAGGAGAGGCTCATGTACTTTAAGAAGTAGAACTTTGATGCGGAAAAGAATCCTAGGTTTGGAGAACCTCCCTCTCTGCTTTCCCCTTTTCTTTCCTAACCTTAACTGGACCTGACAATCCAGTTATCTAGAATATTCAGCTAACCAGAAAATGAGATTCTCGAAATCCAGAACATAGTCCCCAGCCTTTCTGTAGGGTACCTGACACACTGGAAAGAACCTGGCTTTGGGGCCAGACTGGGGTCCTACTTCTGCCACTGGCCTGCTGTGTCACTTTAGGCCAGTGGCTCAACCTCTCTGGATCCTCTATAAAATGGGAATAATAAGAGTTGCTTCAAAAATGGTGACTTCCCTATTTAATTCTCCATCTCCCTTGGCCAGATACTTCATGTTTGGAAAGGGAGAAAGGGTTTCATGTATTATGATCAGAACCATTTTTCTGAAGTTGCCAACACCCATAACTTCTGCATTTATGTAATTACATATCAAAGGTCATGAACATATTTTATAATTACATTGTCTAGAAAGCTCTGCTGTGGCCGACCTGGTTATAAATTGGCAGAAGCAGGGGTTGGGGGGAAAGGCTATTTAAAATCATTATCTGAAGAACAATGATGGGAAAGTAGGGAAAAGGCCTTAGAGCCCTCTTGGCCATTCTTAGTCACCTGTGGAGTGGCTCCTACTTTGAGGCTGGAAACAGAGACCAGCAGCAGTGAGGCTTCACAGAAAATGACCCTTCTTAAGAGCCCTTTGGGGAAAAATGATTAGAGAGCTAGAAAGGTCAGGAGTTCCGCAGAGGAGGAAACTGCTCCCAGAGAGGTGTCATGTTTGCCCAGCACCCTGGAGCGTCCTCTGGTTGGCTCCTAACACCGCAGGCCTCCTCGCTCGCTCGCTGAAATCTGTGTAAACCAAGTTGGAGAAAAGTGTTCCCTTCATGTGTCCTTTCCTGTGCTCAAGATGTTGGTTCTACTGGGAAAGGAGATGGGGAAAACGCTGGAGACAGCGGTCAGTAAGCAGTCAGTATAGCAGGCTCCTCCACAAATAACTTCTAGACTCAAGCCAGTGAGCCCTCTGAAGGCAGCAGTAGCCCAGCATCCAGTCCCTGGTGTCTGCGAGGCGCTCAGGGAATTAGGTGACTCTGGTAAATCAGTGTGTGTTAAGCAGTGAGCTCAGTCTAATGCTTACTCTGGGAGGACAGAGAAGAAATTGGTAACAGCTGTTGGCTCTGGGGAGGGGAGCCGGGTGGGAGCAGTGGAGGGAAGGAGAGCGATTCATTTTTCACTGTACACCGTTTTATTTCTTTGGAGTTTTGTACTACTGGTTATCAAAAAGTTGTATTTATTCCTTTTGTATTTTATTTATTTATTTGACAGAGAGAGACACAGCGAGAGAGAGAGAGAGAGAGAGAGAGAGAGAGAGACAGCGCGCGCAAGCGTGAGAGCACAAGTAGAGGGAGTGGGGGAGGGAGAAGCAAGCTTCCCACTGAGCAGGGAGCCTGTTGTGGGGCTCAATCCCAGGACCCAGGGTCCACCAGACCGTTGTGAAGTTGAATGTGATAATATATCGACACTTTCAGAGCCTCACCAGTCCCCTTCTGAATGCTATCCGTCTGTGTATTGATTCATTTCACCCTCAAGGCAACCCTAAAGGGTACTACTCTTCTCTTCCTCCACATCTTACAGGTGAGGAAACAGGCCCAGAGAGACTTAAGAAAATTGCTCCGAGTCTCACAACCACGCAGGTGGCCTCCTCAGCGTGACTCTTCCCACTTTCACTCTGCTGCCTTCAAATGTTACATCCTCTCCATGTCAATAGGGAACTCTTCAAAATATAAACATTTTCAAGACCCCGGCGCCCCACCAAATGTCTTTACAATGGTAGGCTGCTGGATAAGGACTCCTTAAAGTAGGTAAAAAAAAAAAAAAAAAAAAAAAAAAAGGCACATGCACACACGCAATCAGTTCTAATGAAGTTAAGAATTTCGCAATCAGAGGATGTAGTTAAATTGTAACATATGTGTGATTTTCCCTTTTCTACTTTATGGAGGAGGACACCAGAAGTTCTTCAGAACTGAAGGCCTCTGAAAACATGAATAGGGTGGAGCAAACTTCTAGGTGGGGTTGCTTCCCCCACACCCTTCAAATGGGTCCCAGGCTGAGTCATCTGCTCGCATTGCTGATTCTGCTTGTGGTATCCATAGTAGGTGTTTTCGTGACTGACATCCTGATAGTAACTTGTCTGTGGTCATTTACCTTGTTTTCTTATAATTCAATCAAAGAATCCAGTGGATTCAACACCCGGGCAATTGGGTTCTTAATTTCATGGAGTTTTTATTGCACTTAGGAGAAAAATTCATCTGCACTTCCTTAAAAAAAGATTTTTGAAGTCAGAAATGAGCTTGAATTTGTAAAGGATGTAGGCCGTTATTTTGCTTTGGCTGAGTTGAAAAGACTTCTTCACCATGTTCCAGAATGTTTCTTTTCCCATTCCCTCTGCCCATCCACCATCTCCTCCTACCTCAGAACTCTCTGAGTTTCCTGTGGTCACCCCCCAAACCCAAATCAGGCCACTCCCTCCTCTCAGTCTCTCCCACAGGACCGTAGGGTCTTATGCTCAGCTTCCGCTAAGATAGGGAGCTCCCACTGCTGGAAGCAATTGACCCCTTTATGTCTCCCGCTGAGTGCCCAGTCTAGCAGCAGGCGGTGGCCAAAGGGAGGAGCCACAAAGACCTCATCTCTGCCTCCCCACAACTAGTTCTCACTGCAAACTTCGGTCATCTCTTCTTGCCTATGCTCTATCAGAAGCTTTCAGCAGCTCCCCACTGCTCCCAGAAGCAAGCCAGACCCTTCCCTGGCATCAGGGCTCCCCTAAGCTTGGTGCTGACCCACCTGTCAGCCTTGCTTCTCTCCACACTTCTGCATGGGCGGCCCTGATTGCTAATGCAATCCCGAGTGCAAGTGGAAAGTGCCCGTTTCTCCCCAGCCTGTACAAGGTCCACTAGAGCACAACAGAAGGCCTGTCTTCTAGAAACATTCTTCCCAGTACCCACCTTATATTTTTTTCTCTCTCTTTCCCTTTCCTTCCCTTTTCTTCTCCTTCCCTCTTCCCTTCCCCCCTCCCCTCTTCCCATTTCCCCTCTCCCATCCCCCCCTTCTCTCACATACACAGTGTGAATGGATCTCTCCTTTTCATCCAGTTCCCATGGACACTGCTTGTACCTTAGAGATAGCACTTATGTCAGTCTGCTTTGGAATAGAATTTTTCATGATCACACCACTTCACAGTTAGAAATTGCATCCCTAGGGGCTCCTGGGTTAAAGACTCTGCCTTCAGCTCAGGTCATGATCCCAGGGTTCTGGGATCTAGCCCCGCATGGGCTCTCTGCTCAGTGGGGATCCTGCTTCCCACCACACCTGCCTGCTTCTACCGCCTACTTGTGATCTCTGTCAAATAAATAAAGAAAACCAAAAAAAAAAAGAAAAAGAAATTGCATCCCTGGAAGGCAAGAGCTACCCCTTCCTCATTAATCTGCATATTCATCATGCCCCCAGGGTTTTGCGTATAGTAGGATCTCAATAAACGTTTGACCCACGAGTACAGCAACTTGACCATAGAGTTTTAGCTTTGGGAACAGACAGAACTGAGTTTGAATGTCCCTCTACCTCTTCACAACCACGTGACTTTGGACCTACTCTTTTTGCACCTTGTAGGACCAAAGTTATAAAACAGGGGTTATAATAGTGATGACACCACAGGCGAGGAATGATTAATGTATGAGGAACATGTAATTCTTGCCATTCGTAAAGTAGGTTCCTCATAAACACAAATCACTAACTTCATCCTCTGCATACATCTGAAGCCCTACTTCTGCCATGGAGTGGATATCTGGAGAGAAGGCTACTAGCATATTTGCACTGGGAGACAAAGATCACTTCCTTGCAATGCAACCTGGGTTTTTACACAGGGGATGGCAAGGACTGAAGGATTCAGAGGAAAGGGGGGTGGCCCCAAACTGGGAGCCCAGGCCCCATAGGAGATGGGCTACACCCTTGCTAACTAAAGAGGTCAGACAGTGCCCAGGAAATCAGCCCCTCCAGTCTCATTTATGGTACATGAGCCCCTCTAAGAGACCCTTCCCAAAGCCATCTCCACACCCTCGTGTGAGCCTGGGTAACTGGAGAATAGGAGTGACAGCTTGGAGCCTGGAGAAAGAACATTTTCAAAGGAATTTGACCAGTGTGTCTCTGGCACTGGGGTGTGGGGAACAGAGGCCCTGGAGGACAAGACTCTGAGGAACCAGGGAGACCCTCCTGTCATGGAGACACACACACTTACCCAACAACCTTCCGATCTGACCTTGGTTTCCAGGAGAAGCACCCTGGAAGGGGTGATGGGGGGCAGGGTATAGTGTAGGCTGGAAAGGGTGGGGTGGGAAGAGAGTAGTAGCCTCTGTTTGGCAGCATTCTCAGGACACATGAAGTGGGCGTTCGGAAGCATGTCAGTCTCCTGAGAATTTGGGCAGGGCCATCAGCTCTTCTCAGTGCCGAGCTCCCTCAAATAAGCTGATCTATTTCCTTCCGTGCACTATCTCTCCCAGCCTGTCTGAAATCTAGGTCCCTGTAATGGGGCAGTGTTGCAGGACCCGGCATGGTAGTGACACTAGTTTACAGAATACTCAGTGTAGGAGGGTTTGAATACCACGTGGTAGCCTTTCCTTTGGAGTTAGGATCTTGGACTGGGATTTTTGGCACTCTAATGACTTTTGGAGATCATCTAGTCCAACCCACCCTTTTATAGATAAGAAACCGATACCTTCAGAGTCTAAGCTTGCTGACCATGTTGTGTACGATAGCAAAGCACCAGAGGGAGAACCCAGGTCTCCTCACCCCTAGTCCCGGGATCCTTATCCTGTTTCTCTATAATAGTCCCATAAAGGCTTTTTGGTGTGGTATGAAAATCTGGATTTGACTAGAAAGTGTGAATCTTGTTCTAATCTCAAATTGGAACCCTGATTTACTTCTTGCTTGACTTGTAGCTTCTCATTCCTATAGGGTGATGTGGTGATGGAATCTAGAGTCATACTCAGATGGAATCTTGGGGTGAAGTTGAAGAAGGTCCAAGGCATGAGAGTGTCAGTTTGCTCAGCCTGCTCTTTTGAGTGCTGGGTAGGAGGCAGGCAAGCAGGCATTCTCTCCCTCCTTGCTTAAAAGATCTCCAGCCTAGGGTGGCTCAGTCATTAACCATCTGCCTTTGGCTCAGGTCATGATCCCAGGGTCCTGGAATCAAGCCCCTGGTTCCCCGTTCGGTGGGAAATCTGCTTCTCCCTCTCCCACTCCCTCTGTATTCCCCCTCTTGGTGTGTCTCTCTCTGTCAAATAAATACATAACATCTTTAATTAAAAAAAAATACAACTTCTGTTACAAAAAAAAAAATCTCCAGCCTCTTAAAGTCCAAAGAAGGCTGGTGAGTAATGAGACACCCCTGGGAGGTAGTACCTGGCACTTCTCCCAGGGAAAGGAACAGAGTGAATGAAAAACTGACAGCAACTCATGTGGGTTCAGAAAAAAAAAAAAACCACACCACAAATAAATGAAACTGGCATGGGTATGATGACAAGTGAAAATTCATTCACTCATTCAAGAGATTTATAACTGAACACTTAAGAAACCAGACTGGAGAAACCAGACTAAGAAGGGATCCATGTAAGTGGCCTACACTTACCTATACTTTTCCTTGGGAGGAAAACCCCCAAGTCATGGACAAGTTCTCAGTTAAGTGAAAGGTGAGGATAGAGGACAGTGGGAGGAAGGAGATCTTTAAAAACTGGTTTCGATTTGAAGAGGATAACATCTGCACAGATAACATGTTTTTTTTTTTTTTTTTTTAACCTGGAATAAAGGAGCCAGAAGGAGATGCAATTTCAGAGCCCCTTTGAATGACAAGGACTAAAGGAAAGTGTGTGGACTGCATGCGGGGTGACATTCACTTACCAAGTACTGCCTGGAGCGCCTCTGTCTCTGGCCATACCAGGCTCTTTGCTGTACCTTGCTGTGACCACATACATTCTCCCATTCTGCCTTTAATCCATCACTGTCCTTTCCCCACCTGCCTGAATAGAACCTCTTAGCAGATACATAAACAAGCTGAAAATATTCGGACAGGAGAAGGAACAATATCTTAGCAAGGACCTTAATTCATTTTCTTTCTTTCTTTTTTTTTTAAGATTTATTTATTTATTTATTTATTTATTTATTTATTTGACAGATGGCGATCACAGAGAAGCAGGCAGAGAGAAAAGGAAGCAGGTTCCCTGCTGAGCAGAGAGCCCGATGCGGGGCTCTATCCCAGGACCCTGGGATCATGACCTCAGCCGAAGGCAGAGGCTTTAACCCACTGAGCCACCCAGGGGGCCCCCTTAATTCATTTTCATACCCCAATAGGCATTTGGGGAATGCTTGATGAATGAATGAATGAATGAATGAATGTCATTGCTAAGCATGGAGGAGGCCAAGTTTTAAAATTCAGAAATGCTACAATGATTATAACTTTGTAAAAAGGACATTTAAAAATGTTTTAAAAACCCAATGAAAAGTATTAAGAGCAATGGAATGTTATAAATATGGGAGATTTTCTTTCCTCTATTTTCTGTATTTTGTATACTGAAGGAATATTTTTAATGGGGAAAAAAGCATATTTTAATCCCTTCCCTGTCCTGCTTCCTCTCTCCTCCAAAAAACCATTGTGAGAATTATAACTTCCTACCTAACATGTAAAAAAATTTCTGCTATAAAAATTATGAAGACTGAGAAAACATGACCTCAATTCCATAATGCAATCAAAATAAAATTTATCACATTACTCTGGTGTGTTTGATGATCACTGGATAGCTGGGCATTAAACAGCACTTCTCATAAAATGCTTTGATTAGTAGTACTTGAAACAGCCAGACCAGTTCTTTTGTCAGAGCGCTGGGGGAAGGGAGGCAGGCACTGGGCCCAGAGGGATGTGACTCTGTCTGCCTCACTAGGATCCCCACTTTTCTGGCAGAGAATGTGGACCTGGGAGCTCTAAGGACCTCTGACTGACAGAAATGCAGGCCCCCGAGGTTTTGGCCTAAGAGGCTCCATAAAGTAGCCTTTCCCCCAACTGGAGTAGTGTTACCCACCCAAACTCTCTTTTCATTCCCTGCCCAGGGTCTGCTTTCTATATATAAGAAACCCATCAGAGAGCACCTAGGTGGCTTAGTTGGTTGAGCGACTACCTTGGGATCAGGTCATGATCCTGGAATTCCAGGATGAATCCCACATCGGGATCCCCGCTCAGCAGAGAGCCTGCTTCTCCCTTTGACCCTCCCCACCCCATCCATGCTCTCTCTCTCTCAAATAAATGAATAAAATCTTAAAAGAAAAAAAAGGGGGGAGAGAAATCCCATAAGATCTTGCCTAAAATATCAGCAGTAAAGATTTATTCCAGCAGTGCAACCATTGCTTTTTAGAGGGCTAGAGGAGGGACATACTCATTCACAGGACAGTTGCTGAGAACCGACAATGCACCAACATAAGGAAGATCCTAAAGGTACATGATACCATTTCTTCCTTTCATCATTACCTAAGTGTTATTATTCCCATTACACAGATAATGGGGGGAAAAAAGTCTCAGAAAGGTTAAGTAACTGGCCACAACTGGGCAGAGGAGGACTAGAGGGGGACTAAAGGGGTTTGGCAGGAGGGATCTGAACTCAGTTCTATGGGACCTGAAAAGCCACTCTCCCCACGCTTGACACTGAGCACAGCAGAGCTTTCCAGGCTTGGTGTTTAAAGTCTCTGTGACCATCAGCAACCGCTCTGGGTCTCAGTCTCCCTGTTTATAAAGATACAAGGCTTGAGAATTATGTTTTCCGAGTGTCCTCCCCACACTGGATTCTTTGTTACAGTGTTACCTCTTTGTGCCTTCGTAGAAGCTCTGCGGGAGGAATTCTCGCTGAGCCTCGTTCTGAGCCACGCAGGGGACTCGGGCTTCTCCCATGATCGCCCCCTAGAGGACGTCGGTGGTGCGGAGAGAGCCAGGACTCCCGCGGAGAGGACACGCTGCTAACAGACCAACCAACGTAATCACACGGTCCGAGTCAAACTTAATTACCGCTTCAACCATTTTTTTTTTTTTTAAATGGATTTAGAAAACATGCTCACATCCCTTCCCACGCTCACCAGGGCAGTGCTACTGGAATAGTTAATGATGGGGAGCATTTGTAGCCTGAAGATCTACTGGTTCTATGAGTCATGGTTTAAAATTGGATTCTATTTTACTTCCTTCCCTTCAGTTTCTTTCAGGCTATGTGAGGCCATTTATTGATCCAGTACTGATTTTGCAGGGTTGCTGAGCTCTGACTAGCAAACCAAATATTTGTCTCCACTTATTTTTATTACAATGGTCCGTATTTGTTTGGGTAATATATGCACATGGGATAACTTTGGAAAGTTACTATAGAGTTATCAGTGATTACCATATGACCCAGCAATTCCACTCCTCAGTATGTATTCCCCTAAAGTGAAAACAGGTGTTCAAAGAAAAACTTTTATGCAAATGTTTAAAGCAGCACTATTTACCATAGCCAGGCCCTATAAACAACCCAAATGTCATCAACTGATGAAAGATAAACAAAATGTGGTTTATCCATACAATGGAATATTACTCAGCCATAAAAGGAAATGAAGTACAGATCCATGCTACTACTTGGATGACCTTAAAAACATTATGGTAACTGAAAGAAGCCAGATACATGGGCCACATATTATACCATTCCATTTATATGAACTATTGGGAATAGACAAATCCATAGAGATTTCTTATCTGTAAGTTAGTGGTTGCCAGGGTCTGGGGAAGGTGGAATGCAAGTGACTGCTAATGAGTATGGGATCTCTTTTTGGGCAATGAAAATGTTCTGGAACTAGATAATTTTTAAAAAATTTATTAATATAGGGGCGCCTGTGTGGCTCAGTGGGTTAAGCTGCTGCCTTTGGCTCAGGTCATGATCTCAGGGTCCTGGGATCGAGTCCCACATCGGGCTCTCTGCTCAGCAGGGAGCCCGCTTCCTCCTCTCTCTCTCTGCCTGCCTCTCTGCCTACTTGTGATCTCTCTCTGTCGAATAAATAAATAAAATCTTTAAAAAAATTATTAATATATAATGTCTTATTAGCCCCAGGGGTACAGGACTGTGAATCACCAGGTTTACACACTTCACGGAACTCAGCATAGCACATACCCTCCCCAATGTCCATAACCCAACCACCCTATCCTTACCCCTCCAATCCCCAGCAACCCTCAGTTTGTTTGTGAGATTAAGAGTTTCTTATGGTTTGTCTCCCTCCCGATCCCATCTTGTTTCATTTATTCCTTTCCTACCCCACAACCCTCCCCCCATTGTCGCCTCTCAACTTCCTCATATCAGGGAGATCATATGATAATTCTTTCTCTGATTGACTTGGAACTAGATAATGTTGATAGTTGCACAACACTGTGAATTTTTAAAATGAATACATTCCCAGTGTTGTGCAACAGAATTGTGTGCCACAAAATTGTACTTTAAAGTAGGTAAAAACTAAGTTTTATGTGTATTTTGCCACAATACAAATATATAAGGTTTATTTAGTTTCCCTTCCTGAAGACAAAAGCAACTATTAGCACTCTTCTCTATCTTTCCAGAGATTATTATTGTACATATGTGTGTGTATTTAAATATTTTTAGAGAGAGGGGGTGAGCAGGGGGAGGGACAGATGGAGAGGGAGAGAATCTCAAGCAGACTCGCATGGAGCCCAAGGTGGGGCTCCATCCCACAACCCTGAGATCATGACCTGAGGTAAAACCAAGAGACAGATACTTAACCGACTAAGCCACCCAGGCAGTTTTCTTTCTTTCTTTTTTTTTAAGTGGGCTCCATACCCAGCATGGAGCACAATGTGAGGCTTGAACTCACAACCCATAAGATCAAGACTGGAGATCTTGGGACGCCTGGGTGGCTCAGCGGGTTAAGTGTCTGCTTTTGGCTCAGGTCATGATCCCAGGGTCCTGGGATCAAACTCCACATCCTGCTCCCTGCTCAGCAGGGAGCCTGCTTCTTCCTCTCCTTCTATCTCTCCCCCTACCTCCTGCATTCTCTTTCTTTCTCTCAAATATTAAAAAAAAATTAAAACCTGAGCTGAGATCAAGAGTCAGATACTTAACCTACTGAGCCACCCAAGCAATCCTATCTGCATAAATATTTATATAATGTTTAATTATATGTGCTTATATATATATATATATATATAGTATAAATATATATTCTTTTTCTCTTTTTTTAGACAGCAAATGGTCATACCATTCTGTAACATGTTTTCTGCTGAAATTATTTTGGATGGGTTTAAGTCAGGCCTTATTTTTTTTTTTTTTGATGGCTTTTGATCTTTCCAAAATGATAAATGAAATATATTATCTCATTTATAATTTTTATTTTTCTTTTGAATGAGATTGAGTGCCTTTTCAAGTATTTAAGACCCATTTGTATTTTCTTATCTGAGAGTTTTGTTTTCATATACTTTGCGTGATGTGGAGTGGTTGGTCTTTCTTTTTGGATTCAGGCACTCTTTAACACTATTAGCTCTCTGGGTATGACATGAATTCCAAGTGTCAATTGTCTTTTAACCCTCCAGTATCTGTGTAACCAGATGCATTAGTTTTCCCTGTTTGAATTACCTAGCATGGTTTCTGTTTTCCTGACCGGATCTTGACTGATACATTTTGGTGATTTTTTCCTTATTCATTTGTAAGAACTCTTCGGTATAAGGAAACTAGCCAATTACCTATCATATATATTGTAATGATTTTATTAGTTTGTTTTTGCCTTTGTTTACGTGTTTATTCTTGTTCAGAAATTTAAAAATTTTATATACTCAAATTTCTCAATATTTGCCTTTACAGTTTCTGTATTTCATGGCATGTTTTCTTAATTCCAAGATTACAAGCACATTCACTTATGTTTTCTTCTTATACTTTTATGGCTTCATGGTTTACAATGAGTTTTTTATTCATCTGGAATTTATTTTGGATTAAAGAGTAAAGTAGTAATATAATTTAAATAGTTTTCCCAAATGGAAAATGGAGTTTAATCGATTGTCTGAATACGTACACACTTGAATAGCCCTTCCTTTCTCCTTTAAAATGCCAGTTTTATTAAGTGTTACATTCATATGTATACTTGGGTCTATTTCTGTTTTTCCTTCTGGCTTATTGGTCTATTTCTCAGTCAGTAACACTTTATTTGTTAACCAGAAATCAGCATTTGATTTTATGGAATCATCCATACAAATGTTCCTGCATTTGAAGTAATTCTTGGAAGTCTAAACATAAGATAAGGAGGGTGGGGTCCCTTCACGCCTAAGATGCTAGATGTGGATTCAACAGGAAATATTGAAAACTTGATTTCCTAAACCAAGGCTTCCTGAATAAATTTTTGGCTGATAAAGCAAATGCATCTTAAATGTCTGATTTCAACTAAGAGTTATAAGGCTTTTATTATTTGTTTGTTCACTTTCTGGGAGATTTTTAAAATTCTATCTTTCCACTCTTTTACTGAGCTGTCATTTCTGCTATCATATTTTTAAGTCCAAGGGCGCTTTATTGCTTTCCAAATGCTCTTTTTTGTTTCATGGATACATTATTTTCTCTTCTTTGAAGAGAAAATAGGAAGATGAACTATAGAATGAATATTTTTTTCCTCCTCTTTTCTGTCTCTGTTTTTCCCCCCTGAATTCATTGTTCTGTTTTAGCTGCTTTTAGAGACTTTTAATTATATGACTTTTGCTTATTTATATTTATTTAGGAGTGGCACAGCAAAAAGCTGATTGGAAAATGTGTGTGTGTGTGTGTGTGTGTGTGTGAGAGAGAGAGAGAGAGAGAGAGAGAATAGGGTTGTTGATGAAAAAGCTTCAGGCAGGATAACTAGGCAGAGATCCCACTGTTTATTTAGGTGACCTTCAACTGTCAATCTCTGAAGCCTTTTTTTCCCTTGGGGCCTCCAATCTCCTGCCTAGTGGGTACGTATCTGGCTGCCTGCTCTTTGGAAGCAAAGCTAGGGAAGTATGTGTGAAGAGGCGGTGGCACTGGCAACAGAGGGACAATACAAAATGGGAAAATTTGGGGGGAAAAATTGATATTTGAGATCTCCAAAAATATTAAAGTACTACAATGTGGAAGATCTATGTTGGAGACCAGTGAGTTTGCTGGTAAGAGCCTTTGGACACATGAGGTATCATGGTCCCTTGTAACTATTAATATAAGTATGTTTGAAGGAGAGATAAAACATGTATCCTTTACTCCTTCAGTCTCTGGCCACTGGTCTGCCCCTATAATCTGAAGCGTACCTTGTACAGAACCCATGTGTGTGTGAGGGGTAGGGGTGCGATGTGGCTAGAGGTGCAGGGAGCCCTTTGGGAAACAATTCTATTCATAGGAATCGTGGGTCTACTTCCCTACAACCTTTAGGATTTTGTGCTGATGAGGATTATTTCAGTGGCCCTTTTGGCCTCTATAAAGCTCTCAATCATTCCTTCTTCCCTTTTAACTGGGGATCAGCTGTGTGGGAAGATTTTGCTTTGAAATGTTCTTACTCGAGCAACAAGACTCAGTTTTAAGTACAAAATGTACTTGTTTTGGCTCTGGGCTCTCAAAACTTCCAGAGGCAAGATCTTTCATAAATGCGCTGAATTCTCTGTAAGCCTGTGTTTATTAAGTCCCGCTGTTGGCAGAGTATTTTGCAGTGACATAAATATCATTTTAAAACAGGAAGTTAGCTTTTAATCATCAGTCTGAAATCAAGTGCTTCAGAAACTGAAGAGGCTTCAGCCTGAGAATTTAACTTGAGAAAAGTCACAACAGGAAGTTAGGTGACTCCAGCTTTGCCTCTCCATTCACAGCCTTTGGTCTGTCATTCATTTGTCCTTCTCCTAAATACCTACTTTGTGCAAGGTCTCCTTTGACAATCTAGTCTGTGCCAATCAAATGAGCTACTCAGTCAAAATGCAAGAACTCTGTTAATACACAGACTTCCCACGTACAGAGATGGGGGAAAGAGGCTTTATTTTTACTGCTGGAAAATATTCTATTGTGTGAATGAACCACAATTCACTTATTCATTCTCCTGCTGATGGGTGATATTTGGGTTGTTTCCCATTTTTTTTCTATTACAAACAATACTGCAAGGAACAATCTGTCACATTCCTCCTGGTATATATGTTTAAGTTTCACTGAAACCACAGTTCTCAAAGTGTGATCCAAGGATCCATTGGGGTCCCTCTGCCCTTTGTGGGGTATCATGAAATCAACATTATTTTCATATAATTCTCCCTCTCATTCTGTCAGGCATATGCTGGGCAGGTTTCCGAAGGTTGCACGATATATCTACAATTTTCCGAAAAGGCTATTTAAAATACTCCTCCCTTTTTAAACTATGTATCTGTGTGAGGTTGTCTTTTATTAAGCAAGATAATTTTGAGATTTGCAAAACGTAAAACAATGCCACTCATCTCCCTAAATTTTGAAGTATATATAATTCTTTTTCAGAAAATGTTAATGTGTTATGAGTTTATTTTAAAATTAATAAGATTATGGGCCACCTGGGTGGCTCAGGTCATGATCCCAGGGTCCTGGGATCAAGCCCCACGTTGGGCTCCCTGCTCAGCAGGAAGCCTGCTTCTCTGTCACCCATTTCCCCTGCTTGTGTTCCCTCTCTCGCTGTCTCTCTATCTATCAAATAAATATATAAAATCTTATAAAAATTAATAAGATTAATTTTAAAAATTTGGTTTTCATTTCTAATTAGCAAATATCAATAGATACAACCCTTATCACATGTAAACAATGAATCACTAAATAAAACTTTTAAAAAAGGTACAACCCCACATAAACAAAAGTTCTTTGGGATGAGATCTTTCAATCATTGTTTAAGAGCATAGAAAAGGCCTGAAACCAAGTTCGAGAAGTTCTGCCCTGGGATACATACGCAGGAGTGAAATCGCTGAGTTGTAGGGCACGTGCAGATCCATCCTTAAGGGTTAAATCTCATGACCACTGGAGATTAAATTCAGTTTGATATTATTTATATAAAACTTCCCCCTCAAGTCCGGCACAGCTAAAATCTATATAGCTCAGAAATGCATACATATTTGCTAAAACTGATAATGAAAACCAGGGGGCAGTTTTAATCTCGAAATATAGGATCGTGGTTACCTTTAGAGAGGAGACAGAGGACAGATAGGAGAAGACAGTTTGGGCTAACTTTTTTTTTTTTAAGATTTTATTTCATTATTTGACAGAGAGAGAGGGAACACAAGCAGGGGGAGTGGGAGAGGGAAAAAGCAGGCTTCCTGCCAAGCAGGGAGATTGATGCCGGTCTCTATCTCAGGACCCTGGGATCATGACCTGAGCTGAAGGCAGATGCTTAATGCCTGAGCCACCTAGTCACCCCTGGACTGACTTTTTAAGTAGTGCTTATTATTGTGCATTATAACTTACAGATATGCTGCATTTTTCTTTTCTCTATATTATGTAATTTTTTAATTTACTGAAAATAAGAAAGTTTCTTATTCTTATTCTCAGGGCTCCCAGCCTGCTGCTGATGTCTGAGTAGAAATTCGCTCCTCTTCCCTTTGGATTTCAACCAACTGAGAAACTGACCCAGGGCTAAATGTCTTAATTGTTGGCAAAGCTGGATTAGAGCAAGTGGATACCAAATGGTTTCCTCCTCCTTTCTCACCTCATCCAGCCGGTCAGATGCAAACTGGAAGGTCCCCTGCTGACCTCTCCCCAAGTGGCAGAGCCAACCTGGGGGAGAAGGCAGGACAGAAAGGGAGCCTGCTTTCCTGGGGAGTGGAGTTCAAGTCCTCCGGATGAATCTCAGGCTAACTCCTTGGTTGCAGAGCAGGAGGCAGCAAATGCTATAGGAGGGTCAAGAGTAAGTGAGCAGGGGGTGCCTGGGTGGCTCAGTGGGTTAAAGCCTCTGCCTTCAGCTCAGGTCATGATCTCAGGGTCCTGGGATGGAGCCCTGAGTTGGGCTCTTTGCTCAGCAGGGAGTCTGCTTCCCTCTCTTTCTCTGCCAGCCTCTCTGCCTACTTGTGATCTCTGTCAAATAAATAAATAAAATCTTAAAAAAAAAAAAAAAGAGTAAGTGAACAGGACTAGGCAGAGTTATTTGCAGCTGACAGTTTGATGGAAGGATTCCCAGAGGAGACCACAAACATTGTGTCTCCTGGGAAAGATGGTGGGTTCTGAGGGGGGAAAGTGGGGCTGAAGGGGAAAAAACGGAATTAACACAGAGGTTGAAGCAGCCAGGCTGGTCAGGGGGTTGAGGTCTGAGTTGGGGCTACAGTGAGCTCATAGGATAGAACTGGTTCTTCTTCAGACACTAAGGGTATGTCTCCTGAAAGCAGTGAAGATGGGTGGGGGAGAGACATGTGTGGGTGGGCGGGGAGCTGCCTGGGAGCACGGAGAACCCCCTCCCTCTCTCCACCACAGGTGTGGGGGCATCCTTCCCACTGCCGGTTCCTGGGTGTGCACAGGGAGACCCAAGGAGGCATGGGGATCCTCCCCAAAAGTGAGGCCCACACCATACCCCCACGGGGATGGGTGACCTGAATTTGTGACCCAGTGGCCTGCTTGACTTTGGGCAAGGAGCAAAAGAAGCCACATTCAGTGTAAACCTTCCTACGTGTCAGGGTTTGGTTTTCTGTACAACCTTGTCTGTATTTGGATTTAAGGTTCACGACAGCTGTGAGGTGGGCATGAATACCTCCCATTCACAGATGAGGAGTTGGAGGGCCAGGGAGGGTAAGTAGGCACCCAAAGCCTGAGATATCAGAACCCAGGCGCCCCCTCTAAAGGTGATATCCTGTCCATTACACCGTTTAAAGCTTCTGGGCCAGACTCCCCTTCTGTAAAATGACAATAATGTCTCCGTCCCAGATTTGTCACAGAAACTAATTGTATCCTCCAGCACAGTGGTTGACTTTCTTCCCTTCCATCCCTGGCAGCTGGGTCAGGCTGTGCCCTGAAGTTGCCCGGATTAGACCTCTCTGGGCTTGGCTGTTCTTGGCCACCTTCGTGTTTGGGACTTATCCAGAGAGGGAGGAACCATTTCATATCACTAATCCTCTCCCCTTTGTTCACTCCCCGAGAGGGTAGGTGGAGCTTCCCTTCCTCCTCCCTCTCCCTCCCCTGTTTTCACTCTTTCACACCCTCGCTGAGCTCCTACCCAGATTCTCTCCGAGGCTCACACTCTTGACTTGATTCAAAGCCCATCGTTGACCACAGGCAGGGACTGAGAAACCAGAGCGGAACCACAGAGCAATGAGCTAAGTAAGAAGAGAAACTTCCCAAATTACCAGAATGGGCCCTCTTGCTGGGCCTGAAGCCTCTTAGACACTGTGGCTTCAGCCTACAGCCTCTTAGACACTGTGGCTTCAGCCGGGCTGCATTTAAGGGGCCAGCAGCCCTTATTCGGAAGGCTGGGTTTTTGTCTCCCTGTTCAATAGGGCTTGATTTTATTTAATTAGGGTTGGTTTCTTTCAACAATTAAGTGTCAGGTGGCAGGCGAGGTTAGTGTGTTGAAGCTCAGCTCTCCAGAAAACAACTTCGTTGGGGACATAATTCCAGAAATAGAGTCTACTGCACAGATATTTTAGCTGGACAAGAGATGGCATGAGAGGGAACTGCAGGCCACGTGAGTTTCATTATGACCGAGGAGTCTAGTTCTCTGCCCGTCATGCTGAGACCTCTGATGTTACCTGAGAGAGGGAGAAGTCATGGTTCCCCTAAAATGGCCGTACCAGAGAGAACTGCTCCTCCAGTGCAGGTTAGAAACTTGTGTGTTTGCACTACTGTGGAGCAGAGAAGGAGAACCATGGGGATAAAATGCAAAATCAAACCATTAAAACTCTTCTCTCCAGCTTTCCCTCCACTGGAAATTTCCAAATTTCCCATTCTCACATTCTGGTTAGTTTTTAATATACTGAAAGTATGTGTTCATCTATTTTGAGTGAGCAATACTGATCCCAAGATGGTAGGGGAGGAGTGAAAGCATCCCGGTTAGCTGGTGAAAAGAAGTTAAGCTGGTTAGTTGCCGGAGAAACTCTACATGTCAGCCAGACCTTCTAAAGAGAGACAAAAAGAGAGGAAGAAACCCCCCCTGGCAGAACCAAGGAATGTTGACATTCTTCCAACCACAGATGAGAAGTGAGCTCGGAACCCAGTGGGAGTTTAAGAAAATAGAGTTCAGGTAGAGGTGGAGGCTGCTGTGTCCATCTTCCCCTGCTGGTCGCCCTGACAATGAGACCTCAGTCTTGCAGCACCGAAAGCACGCTGAGAAGAAACCTATAAGCACAAGAGAGCTGCTGGGTCTGCATGATGTGGACATGTGGGGGTTCAGTGCCAATGGTCAAGAAAGAATTCTTGAGATGTCTTGGGTGCAAAAAGGCGGTTTAATTAAAGCACGGGACAGGACCCGTGGACAGAAAGATTTGCACTGGGGCGGGTGACTGATTATACACTTTCAAGTTGCAGGGGGAGGTTTGGGACAGCACAAGCCTCCAAGGTTATTCTGGAAAGAAGGTTTCTAGGACACTGAGGGGGCTAGCTATTATTAAGAAAAGGTCATTTATTACTGTCTCTAGTAAAATCTCAGTCATTAGACCATTCAGATGAGTATCAGTGGGCCATATACTTGGGGGACGAGTGCTAACATATATCTTGCGGGGGCGGGGAGTGGTAAAGACAAAGGACATTTCCAAAGGAATTTCTATATGTTTAAAGTAGACTCGCAGTTTCCTGAGGGGTCGGGATAATGTTAAGCTAAGATTGCCTTTTGCTCTTAGCAAAGTGTCGACATCCAGGCAGCTGAGCTCCTGGAGGAAGATCATTCTGCCTGTTCCAAGGACTTGTCAGTGGGTTGTAAGTAGAAAGGAAATTTATTATTTTTCTTCTGCCTTTGTTTCCCACGTCATACAGACTTGCTGTTTCTCCCTCCGACGTTGGTCTGGTGAGCACAGGACACAGATCAGGTGGTTGTGTATGTCTGTGGTTGCCCCTCCCCCCTTTTGCTCGTTGGCACCACTGCCGGCAGGAAACTTCAGGTACCCAGGACTGGAAAGTGTCAGCAGCTTTACCTCCTGGAGGCCCGCCCCAGGAGCTTTGATCAGAGACTTAACACCAGCCCTGTCACTCAGGCGGGGTTAGAGAGAGGGGAGCCCCAGTCCAGTCGTTAGCTAGCTAATTAATTCTTGAGCATGTCATGGAGTTGTCATGGAGAAGACAAAATGAATGAGATGAGATCCATGTCCCCCAGGTGAGGGGAAAGCAGATGCATTTATGAATTAATTGTGATATAAGCCCACATTGGGGTGGGTAGCCAGCGTATTACAGGACTGCTTTTCCCCTTCAGTAATCTTTTTCTTATGCAGGTCGTGTTTTTATACCAAAAAAACTAGTAAATTTGAAAATAAGCAAAAAGAAAAAATTAAAATCACTCCATATTACACCAGCCAGAGAGAAGCATTCATTAACATTTTGGAGTATATCTTTTCAGGCTTTTTTCTTATGCAAATATATGCATGAGTTTGAGACATATATGTGCTCTCTCTCTCTTTCCATAGATACATATTTTTGGAAACAATTATATTATATATAGGATTTTACATTTTGGCATCTCACCATACACCATGAACATCTTTTCAACTAACACATTGCCATCAACGTATGTGATGTCTACCTGGCATCTATTATTTGACTTAAAATAATGTAGCCAACCAAAGTGGAGGGATAGGAGGTTCCTGTTCTTCCTCTCGAGTCAAGGGAAGGGGTCTCTGATGTCAAAACTCAGAGAACTTGATGTGTGTTTCTTATTGTTTTCAGAGCCAGCACTGGTGTCCGAAACTCAAAAATCTAAATGGCAAATGCAGGCTGGCTGGCAGCTGATGGAGAGGATTAAGGAAGGGGCTGTGCTGGGACCAGCCTCCTGTCCCAGCGTTGCTGCCAAGAATGCGTGAGCATTTATGAGTTGCTAGGTGATTCCATCAACATAAATTTTAAAGTGGTAAAGGGGCTCAAACATTATTTTGATGCCAAGGGAACTCTTTGGGAGGCCAAGGAGGGGAAATATGTTGTCAGAACCTTGTTGTAAGGAATGAATCTACTAATTGTGTAAGACAACTGGAGGGAGGGGAGGCAAGAGGGTGGAAAGTTAGTTCAGAGGCTGTTTCCAAAGTCTGAAGATAAATGTCCCTTCCTTCCAAGGGAGCAAGAGGATCTGGGTGCAAGTGTGGCACTGATGAACTTCAATCAGTCACTTTTCTTTCCCGAGCCTTTATATCTTATCCATACAAAGGGCATAAAAACAACCCCAAGGGGTGATGAAAATGCTTAGGAAATTTCCTAAAGGTGGGGGTTGCACAACTTTGCCACCATACGAATGCGGCAGAATCATACACATTATGGTAGTTAATTCTATGTTATGTGAATTTGACCTCAATTAAAACAAAACAAAACAAAACAAAATACCCCCCCAGTGTTGTGGGGGGAGCGGCGATTAAGGGAGTCTGGTGAATTTGTTTTTATAGTCACCCTTATGTGGGCAAACATGAAACTAACTTTAGTGCCATCATTGCATTAACCTTTCCTGGCCTGGATCCTTCCATAGGCTCTCAGCAAGCAACGTACTTAGGTCCCTGTAAGGTTTTTATAGGCTTGTCGTTCTTATCAAAAATCTTATTCACCAGGCAGCAGATCATTTCAATCCTCCCTCCTCCTGGTGCTGAGGAAGGGGGTGGTGGTGAGAAGAGACAAGTGAGTGCTTGTTAATGGCTCTCACGCCCACATAACTGGTTCCCAGTGACTCTCCTGGGGCTTCCCTCACTTGAGTCATGCCATCTGGCTCTGGGCCGCAGCCTCATCCAGGTGCTGCTTGGAAGCGGGAGGCCCAGCTTCTTCACCTGCTCCATCCAGGGCCCACTGGAGAGACAGTCTCCGTGTGGGTGCTGCACAGAAGGTTTCCTTGGGCAGCACTGAGCCTGGCCACAGCCACATCTGTTTGAGGTGGAGGAATGGTTTTTCCTCTTGGAGCTCGCTGGGCTGGGAGACCACTCAGGCCGCCTGGCCTGACGTTTATCTTGCCTCCTCCCCCAACCCAACTAATGTGTCTGTTTCCTTTCGAGAGTCCTTTCTCCTATGCTCCCAGCCTGTGGCTCCCCAGCCACTAAGGGGAAGCCATTCTGCTAAATTCCAATCCAGGACTTGCTTTCCCACTCGCCACTGGTTCAGAGACACATTTAAATCTCCTTTCGTTCTGGCTTCCTGCTCCATTTCTCATTGATTCCAGGCTAACATTTTCTTTCACTGACTCAACAAGGACAGATGACACCCGCGGTGTACGGCTCCTCCCCATTTGTCCCTGGTCTGTCATGACCACCTCATGATGGACTCTGAGGAAAAATGGATGGCAGAGAGAGAAAATAATAGATCTTCTTAACTTCTATCCCCAAGCTGGCCCTTGTCAGCTGAAAGCACACCCACCGGCCCCTGAGATGCCTGTTTGCCTACACATTAGACACCCTGGCTCT
The DNA here is from genome assembly GCF_022355385.1 of Mustela nigripes. Lineage (NCBI taxonomy): Eukaryota > Metazoa > Chordata > Mammalia > Carnivora > Mustelidae > Mustela > Mustela nigripes. The sequence continues at coordinate 43,196,735 of NC_081569.1, read as the reverse complement.
TCTGGAGGGAGCTATCAGAACTATCAGTAGACAGATGTTAAAAAAAAAAAAAAAAATAGAGCTTTTCAAATGGGAACAGAAGAGACCAAGGGACTGTCTGCGGCCTCTCTCCCTTCAGCTACGGCTTCAGGCCCTACAATACTGAAATCACAACATAAGAAATGGCAGTGTTCCCTCCACCTGCAGGAACCTCCTTTTCCTCTTTTCTGCATAGAGAACTACCTCTCCTTCCAAGCCTAATTCTACAGCTATGCTAGCAGAAGTCTCACCCACCCCCTCCTCTGTGTGCCCTGAGGGGTTTGCCAAGGGTCCATGAGGTATCAGGTGTGGAAGGCTTCTGTCGAAGGCTTAGCACAGAACCCTTCCTCTCTCCCCCATGGTCGTATCCCTATGAGGGTCGCTGGACATTGTGTGTGTGTATGTGAACAGGATCTCTAAACTACATGGTACTATACTGAAATTAGTATTTCTCTGTCTGGGTTTAGTTGGTTGCTTGTACCTGCTCCTTAACTATGAGTTCATTGATGATCTATTTAAAAGAGAAAAAAAAAAAAAAAAAAAAGGAGCAGCCTCATCACCTTGCACAATGCCAGGCACAGGCAGGCTCTCGACAGATGCCTTCACACAGGTCCACAGCCTGGCTGGGGAGGCTGGCACCTGACTCTTCTTGTGATCCAGTTTGCCTTTGCCTGTCCCCAGGTAGCTCTGCAACCAACTCTTCTGAATTCCTGGCACTTCCCCCTTGCTCACCCGGCACTTGACCGTGACTCCTTTCCTACCAACAGGGCAGCTTTTCAGACTGGACCCGTTACTGCTTCCCCAGCACGGACCATTATGTGACTGACCCAGGTTTTTGTCTTAGAAAAGCAGTTATTGGACCTCATGTATGGCCCAAAGCTCAATCACTTTATACAGAAATTGGAGAGAACGTCAGTGTTATGGATTGATGGACCAGCAGGGGTTGAAAGAACAGGAGCAGACCTGGGGCAGAACCTGGCTGAGCTACTTAGTAGCCACTGGCTGGTCCCTGAACTTCTTGGAATCTGCGTTTTCTCATCTGTCCATGGGGATCAAAAAACACACTCCACCCCTAACTCCTAGGGTCACGGTGAAAAGTAAATACTATGACGCATATGAAGCCTCTGGCCTTGTGCCCGACACATGGCATATTCTAAGTATGAGTTTCCTTCCTTTCCCCTTCCGCTAAGATCTCTTCCAAGTTTAAAAGTTCATGAGCCTTTGAAACACACGTTCCCACGTTAACCTATAACTTGGGAAGGTCACGCAGCTGCCAGAAAGTTTATCTTCCCTGAGGAACAAGGATCTCAGGTAACAGATAACCTGTATCCCACATTATCCAAACAGATTTCTTATTCCCAGTCCAAAGTACCCTCCCACTGCCTCCCCAGCTCAGAAGAGGGTGTTGAAGGCCCTCAGGGTTTGCAACCATGCTCAGCAAAGTAGGTGAAAGCAGATTCGGCCCACAGAGAAGCAGCAAGTGAGTGAGAGCCCGAGGTGGGGTGGGGGTGGGAGGCAGGGTTTGACGCTGGGGGCTCAGGGGGAGGGCAGCTCCCTGACAGTAGATAAGCCTGTATGGGGAGCACACTGCTGAGCAGGGAACCCTCTGAGCTCCATGGGCATGGAGGCTGTGGTCTTGAATCACAAGCTTCCATGAAAACAGAGGGGAAGAACTGAGCTAGCACTTGCCTTCACCCTGCTCTTCGGCGGGTAGAACACGTAGACGTTGGAGATGCCCAACTGAAAACCAGAAGCAAGGAAGCCAAAGGAGTCAACTTGTGGCTGTCCTTTAGACCAGTGGTTCTAATGGGTCCCAAGGGCAGCAGCGCCAGGAGCACCTGGGTTGGTCAGAAATGCAGATTAGCGGGCCCACCTCCAGACCTACTGAATCAGAAGCCAGAGGGGTGGGACCCACCATCTGTGTTCTACTAAACCCTCCCGGTGACTCTGGTGTATGTTCAAGTTCCAGGACCACCGACTTAGCAGATACTTCTGTTGATTGACTTGAACTTTCCTTCCCACTTTGAAGCGGTGGGATATGGCATCACAGTGGAATGGTCATGAACTTTAGACACAGGAAGACCTGAACTCAGATCCTGGCTCTGCCCCTACGTGGCAGCGTGGCCTTGGACAAGTCCATCAATCTCAATGAACCCTGACTTCCTCAAGAGTAGAATGGCGGGGGGCGCCTGGGTGGCTCAGTGGGTTAAAGCCTCTGCCTTCAGCTTGGGTCATGATCCTAGGATCCTGGGATCGAGCCCCGCATCGGGCTCTCTGCTCAGTGGGGAGCCTGCTTCCTCCTCTCTCTCTCTCTCTGCCTGCCTCTCTGCCTACTTGTGATCTCTGTCTGTCAAATGAATAAAATCTTAAAAAAAAAAAAAAAGAGTAGAATGGCAGACTTGTGGAATTAGCTGGTTAGGTGTAGAGAGAACGCACAGAAAGCATCTGGCAGAGGGCCTGGCACACAGTCGGTTCTTGCCATCATCATTATCATTGTAACAGCCTTGACAAGGAAGAAGCCCCTGGGTGGGCAAGAATTCTAGATGCATTTAAGGAAAGTCTTCATACAGATCACCTTGCCCCAGAGGCATTCACTATGCTGCTCTCAGAGTGCCACTTCATATGTCCTTGTTAAGCAAGGAATGACTTAAAGATAACAATTCCTTTCAAGTTGGAGGCAAAACAAATCCCTATCTAATTTGCATACACCAAGTGAAAGCTGGACAGGAAAAACCACTCTTATCCTAATACAACCTAGCTGTTTTCTCACCCTATCCACTTTCCTTTTTCCTTTTCGTGAAGTCCCTTAAGTACACAGTAGCACCAGACAAATATTTGCTGAGTGTTACCTGAATGGACTGACTCACTCCATCTGAAAATGCCCAGCTATTGTGCAATAAAAGGAATCTAATCTGTGACCAGGTCTTTAGCCCCTCGGGTGGAACCGTGGCAGGAGTGGCCACAGTACCCACCTGGGGAAAACCTCGAAATCTTAGGATATCAGGCATGATAGGGTTCGTAAGGGACTAAGCTGGCTGGGACAGGGAATGGAGGCGGCTTTCTGAATTTAACAAAGGCCTTTTAGGATGAGGTGGCTAGTGGCTCTCCATCCCCAACTGTCCACGTGTCCATGTCTGCTTCACCCTCTAAGCCTGGAGGGGAACCTGCTCGTGTTCTGGGTCCTCCGCAATGCAGAGCAAACTGGATTCAGAGCACCTAAATGGGATTCTAGTTTGCCCCCTGGAGACCTGAACGGAATAGGACCCCTCTAGTGCCGGCCAGAAGTCATTACAAGTATCCCCTGGTTTTTGAAAGTCTGTGTTACACCGCCTTGCTTTTAAGGAAGACCTACATTAGTATCTATTTTCACAAATCAAAAGAGATCCAAAGAAGATTTTCACTTTTATGAAAAAAAAATGCACAAAGGGAGAATAGCATTTAGTGTTTGTTTTGTAGCCGGCCATTAAAGAGGGAGCGCGCACCCGAGCCGTGAGAGTGGCGCCACCTAGCCCCTTCCCTGGGAACTGCACGCAGCAGCCCTGCCTTGTCCCACCATAGCTTTGAACTGTGTCTGTGACCATCCGGTGTTTATCTTGATTTATGCAGTGCTTCTGTTAGCAAGATGTGTCTTAAGAAAGGCCCAAGAGAGCTTATTTTTGGGGTCTGGGACTGCGCCAAAATTTTTTCCCGTATAAATGGTAACCGCTGCTTCACTTTACACCATTTTGGCTTACAAAAGGTTTCATCGTTAACACTCTACTTTTGGGTAGTTGGGGAAACCTGCAATTCAAGCCCTTGACATTTTTTACCTCCAAATGCTGCAGTAGTTCTGGGCCTCCCTGGCTCCTGTCTTGCTTTTCCCCATTTATCCTCCCCACTGCGTTCGACATCTATCTCATCATTCACTGCCCCCTTCTGCTTGTAGGATAAAGTCCCAAGGTCTGTGCAGGGCATTCATTACTTTGCAATTCAGCCCCAACCTACACATCCAGCTTTCTTGCCAGGGCCTCAGCCACACCCAACTTCTGCTTGCCAGGGCCCCGTTCTTTTATTCGTCCTGGCCACTGGCTGAAAGGCCTTCCTTTTACTACTTGCCTGGAGTGCCCTGACACCTCTTTCCAGAACATGCTCAAATGCAACTTTCTGTGAAATGGCTCCACCAGTGTCCGGTGGCTTCCTGAATGCTTTCCTAAGTCTTCACTTGGCCTGGAGTTCCTTTTTCCTCCTTTCCACCCCCAGAATTCCTAGTTGCCTTCTAGACTTGGTTCTACTATTGGTTAAAAATTTTTGTAATGTGGACATAATTTCAGGCTTAAAGAAATAGTGCAAAGAATTCTCATACATTGTTCACCTAGGTCACCTAAATATTAATTTTTTGCCATATTTGCCTTTATCTCTCTGTATCTATCTATCCATCTATCCAGATATTTAATTTTGTTTCTTCCAAACTGTTTGGGTTACTTGCAGACCTTATACACCTCCACTTCTTCAATGTGTATGCTTTCTAAAGTCAAGGACATTCTCTTATCTAATCACAGATTACCAAAATTAGGAAATTAACTTCGCTGTCAATTATAACCTGACATACAGATCTTACTCAGATTTCACAAATTACCTCAGTGAAGTCCTTTCTAGTAAAGGAAAGCCCCCGGTCATGCTCTGCATTTAGTTATGTCTCTTAGTATTTAATCTAGAAGATTTCCTTTGGGGGTCTTTCATGGCACTTGACTTTTGAAGTGTTTGGGTCAGTTATTTTATAGAAGTACCTCATTTTAGCTGTGTCGGTCGTTTCCTCATGATGGGTTCATGTTGTATAGCTTTGGCTGGAGAATCCCAGAGGTGATGCTGTGTTCATCTCAGAGTGTCACAGCGGGATGTATGTGATGTCACTGTCTCATTTCTGGTGATGTTAACATTGGTCACTGGTTGATTTGTCTGACTCTTTCCCTGGCCAGTGAGGCCCTTCTCAGGCCCAAGAAGAGGGAGTTGGGCGGATTCATCCTGGCATCCCACTACCTCAGGATGTGGAGATACAGGGAAGTGAGGAACAGACACCAGCTGAGCCCCTCCCACACACCTGGCTCTGTGGCTGCTTTTCATCTATGCCTCAGAGCACCCCTGTAATTTATTTTTTTAAAAGAGTTTATTTATTATTTATTTAACAGACAGAGATCACAAGTAGGCAGAGAGGCAGGCAGAGAGAAAGAGGGAAGCAGGCTCCCCGCTGAGCAGAGAGCCCGATGCGGGGCTTAATCCCGGGACCCTGGGACCATGACCTGAGCCAAAGGCAGAGGCTTTAATCCACTGAGCCACCCAGGCACCCCGCACCCTTGTAATTTAGACCTGTATTCTTGTTTTCCATGTGTGCTCAGTGAAGGTGAGCAATTTGCCTAAGGGTACTTGAGTGGTAAGTAGCAGAACGAGATTCAAATCTGGCTGTGTCTGCCACTTTCTAGAACACTGGGAACCAAAGGCAGTCAACAATATTCATTAAATGGAAAAATCTAACAAACACCGAGATCATCCAAAAACGTTAACACCTTCCTCTATCAGTGAGGATGCTTTTTACTCATTAATCCTTTCAACAAACATTTATGGTGGGTCTACTAGGTGCCAGGCAGCGTTATAGATAATAGGAATATAGTGGCAAACGAATAGTTTGCATTCTAGCGGGATTCTGCAAATAGCAGCAGATCCCATTAAAGTGGCTGGAATAATAACAAGAAGGCTGTAGAGCTGCTCTGGGGTGATTAATTTAGCAGCTCAAAGATGTCAAGGCTAAGACTTGTGTGCTATAGAATTCTCTTAGCTTCCCCTTTGGGGAGTCAAGATGTTTGCCTTGGTTTTAAGCAAGACATCTTCAGAGGAAACAGAGGGGGCATTCCTGCCATGGACCATTTACAAGGGCAAAGAAAGTGCTGCTAGAGTCCTCGGAGCTCACTTCCCTTCCACCTCGCTGGCCAGAACTGCATGACCGGCCTGTACAAAAATCTACCTCTTGGCAAGAAAATTGGTTGGCCATGCTGGACTTGGGCAATTTAGATTTGTCCCACCCCCCCCTTCCCTCTGGACCCAACCTTCGCCAAAGTACTTGGTTGTCAGAAGTACTTGGTTGACAAAGATTGAACAAAACTGCAATTTTCTTTTAAGAAGGAATGAGGGGGCTGGGGCGCCTGGGTGGCTCAGTGGGTTAAAGCCTCTGCCTTCAGCTCAGGTCATGATCCCAGGGTCCTGGGATCAAGCCCCATGTCGGATACTCTACTCTGTGGGGAGCCTGCTTCCTCCTCTCTCTGCCCTCCTCTCTGCCTACTTGTGATCTCGGTCTGTTAAATAAATAAATAAAATCTTAAAAAAAAGAGGAATGAGTGGGGGGAAGCTGTTGAGTAGACAACTGTTAATTTTTGCCAAATCTCCCATTCACACATTTACTGAATATTTACAAACTCTGTGGCTTCTTAGAAACTCCTTTTTATACAAATATAATTTTGCCTCACGAGGAGGATCCTAGTGGAGAGGCCCAGAGGCTGGGGAGTGGGAGGGCACACAGGCCCTACTATTTGCCAACGGTTACGGAAATATTGATTTCAGTATTGTAATAACAGCATGAAAGTACCCGTGGGACAAGGCAGACATCAGCTCCCATCTCCCCAGTGTCCGTATAATGCTTACAGTATAATATCCCCACCTTCAGCCAGGCTCAGGCACTTGGGCTGCAGTTATTAACAGTAATATAAGCTCAATTCTAAGCATCTCTGTATGTACTTCTGTTTTGTTTTTTATATTTTATAATGTACAAAATTTATATATTTATTTCATGTCTTATATATTCATAAATATACATCTTCCAAAGTGGTATTCCAAGGTCAAGGGATATGATCAATTTTGTAATTTGACATAAAAAGCATTTAACTAATGGTTTAGAAATATCCTTGCCCACTTTTTCAGACTAGTGCTGCCGGGGAGCTGGGAGGCATTGGGTATGGTGGAAAGGGGGTAGGTAGGAGAGTAAGGAAAGCTGGGCTCTGGTCCTGGCAATGCTCCTCTACTAGGGGTGGGGGACTTGGGAATTCCCTGGTCTCTCTGAAGTTTGGGTCTCCCAACTATAAAATGAAAGAGATGCCATCTCTCAGAGTATCGGGCACAGTAAGCACTGATTGCCTCCATCGGCTTCTGACCTTGGCCTGAGGTCTCAGGCCACTCTGGGCACACCCTCACCGTGGCTCACCACTGAAATGATGAACTGGGGAAGGTCCCCGTTCTGCACCATAAGGAAGTGTGTAGACTGCCACCTTCTGGTGGTAAGAGTTAGTATACAGCTAAATAACTTTGGGCATCTAGCGGCTCCCCCTTGTGTCCCTCTGAAGATCTGCCCTGAGGGTCAAGCTGCTTGAGGAAGAGGAGGGTCTCCCAGCCTAGACTGGCCCTGCTGTCAGTGGTGGCTTTAAGGTGATGTCCTCCTTCTGCCAGTGAAACTCTGGGAAAGAGAATATGCTGAATTTTATTTTTTTTTAATTTTATTATTTTTTAAAGGATTTATTGGTCAGAGAGAGAGAGCGCGCGAGAGCGAGCAAGCACACAAGCCGGGGGGCATGGCTGGCTGGCTGGCAGAGGGTGAAGCATGCTCCCACTGAGAAGGGAGCCCCATGCGGGACTCAATCCCAGGACATGACCTGAGCTGAAGGCAGCTTAACGACTTAACAACTGAGCCACCCAGGCAGCCCTAGATGCTGGGTTTGAAAAAGCTGCCTGTAAGTGATGGTGTTTTTGGTTTTAGAGACTGTGAAGGTGCTGGCAAGGGCATCTTTGCAAAAATAGGAGGTCTCCATCAGTGGTTTATTAGACCCTGTTTAGAGAAAGCGGTGGTCATTCAGTCCACAAATATTTACAGAGCACCTCATATGTACCAGACAAGCGCTTTGATAAACAAATTTGAACAAAACTGGCAGGGTTCCTGGTCTCATTGTCTAGTGGGGGAAGTTTGGGGATAAGACAATTTTTAAAAAATAATATACTTTCTTTTACTGAAGACAAAACATCATCTGAACAGAAAAATTTAAAACACATTTCACATCCCAAACACTACAGCTGCTTGTATTTCAAACCTTCTAGCCCTTATATACTCAAATGCACATTTTATTTTTAGAGGTGGGGGGGCAGAGGGAGAGAGATGCCCCGGGAGCCTGATGCCCGGCTTGACGTGAGGCTCCAGGTTGTGACCCTGAGATCATGACCTGAGCTGAAATCAAGAGTCAGATGCTTAACCAAATGAGCCACCAAGGCGCCCTAGATGCACATTTTAAAAAGCTATAATCATAATGCCGAAGTTTGTTTCCGCTCACTCATAATGAACACTTCTCTGTGTTGCTTGTTAATCTTGATAATTATCCTCATGGCTACACAGGAGGCAAATGCGTGGCTCCATCAAAATCTATGTAGCAATTCCCTTAAGCTCAGACACAATTTCTTTTTCCTTTTCTTTTTCGATAATAGAAATTGCTGATGTTAACTTCTTCGTAGAGATTGCATCACTTCTCAATAATCTGGGTAAGGTTCATCCTTTGTCTTGCCATCTTACTTCTCCCAAGAGCTATTACTAATTTATGATGCCACCGATATTATATAAGTGAGTCAATTTTGCTGCAACACCAGGTACATTGAATATTTTACTTTAACACATTTTTAAGAATAAGTATTTTAAAATAGGGTCCCAAATTTGCTTTAATCTGCATTTCTTTGATACTAGTGGTCAGGTTCTTTTTTGCATGTGTATTATTTATAATTGTTCCCTTGTGAAATGTCCGTTCACATTGCTGTTAAACATTTGGTTCTTTCCTTAGAAGACAGAAAAGCACCAGAAGACTGCAGTATTGTAGCCTCGGGAGTCAGAATGGTACTTACTGCATTATTCATTGGGTTAATAAGTCCTTCTAGAATCTTCCTAAGAAAGCTCAGCTGTTCCAGAATCTAGAGTACAAGTCTCTTTTACTGCCCAGAACTACTAAGTGGGGGAAGAGATTCTGTGACACCCTTGGCTGTGCTGGATTCAATAGTGGAAATGACATAATTGCCCACTGTTTATAAAAGAATTGGACATCAGCCCAGGTTACAACAATGCAAATGAAAATTATGTGATTGGGGAGTTAATTTCGTTTCCTGCTGACTCTGAAGGATACAAAGCATTGTTGAGTGTCTCTGTTGGAAAGGTCTTTCTGCTATGGCCCCAGCCCTGGCCCAGAGAAGTGAAGGGACTTGTTCAAGCTTACACGGGAAGCTAGAACCTCTAGCTCTTGAATCCCATCATGGCTGTCAGCTATCCTGAATTTGAATATACATGAACCTGTGGTTCTCTCCCCCCAAAGGTCCACCTCTTCACAGCCTGGATGATTTCCAGAACACAGCTCTGGGAATGCTTTCTGCATTGGGAGTTGGTTTCCTTTTCCTACATAGCCTCCAACAAGAACTCTGGGCCTTTCCTCTCTGGCAACTCAAAGAACCGCATCGCACAGGGACCTGAGAGGTAGCTTAAACACTTGGCCAGAGCACAAGTCCTTCTCCTGAGAGAAGACTGGAAATGTTAGACAGGGGGCCCATGTGAAGATGAGCAATTTGACTCTGTCAGAAAGGCTTTTGGTTTAATACCTCACTACTAGTTTCTGGGATGATTAGATGAAGAAGGAACTAACATTTGATGAACTCATACTATGCCGTAGGCAATGCTTCATTTCATTTCTTAAACCACCTGTGGAGGAACAGATTTGGAAATGGAGGCTCAGAGAGGCCAGGTAATTCCATCAGACCCCACAGCTAAGATGTTCCTCGCTGATCCTCAAATGGGGTTGGATGTGGGGGGCGGGGGCTGGAATGGTCAATCAGAATTACCTAGAAGCTTCTTCAAACCATTCATGCTATGTGTTCCATTGACAACAACTTCACCCTCCGGAGCCTTCTGTAGACTCTGTGTGGCCGGGTGCCACCCCATGGATGTTCCAGCCTGGATAGGTATCAACAAACTTGTGACGTATAATGAGAGGTCGATCAAGATCCATGGAGAGGAACTAACAAAGATAAGGAAAAGATGCATCTGGAGAAATTCCTTAGGGAAAAAGGAATAGAAGAATCCTAAGGATTGGGACATAGGGGAGTATTAAGTCAAGGCCAGAGAAGAGAGTAGTCCTTGTGGGTGGGAAAGTACAAGGGGACAGGCTGACTCATGGCAGGGAAGGGTGTGGCTGGAGGAGGAGGGGCATGGAACAGGTTTGGGGGTGGGGTGGGAGAGTAGGGCATTTGTGGTAGAATCTCTGTTTACCAGCCTCAGAACAGAGAAGCAGCAGCTATGGCAGGTGAAGCACTTGAGTGAGGTTCTAAGATTTAGTGCTGGCTGTGTGGCCTCGGGCAAGTCACCTCCCCTCTCTGAGACTTGGTTTCTTCCCCTTTACAAGAGGCATAAATATAACCTTCTCCAACTAGCCCTCAGGGGGATTATGGTAACTGACTGAGGTAACTCACATGAAAGGGTTTTGTAAATTGTGAAACACTACACAAATTCGCACACGGACTATTTGGTACATTAAGTTCTAATTCATGATCATGCAGAATTTCAGTCCCTCCATTTGTTCTTGGCAAGTTTTATTGACAAGGCAGCATTTGATGCCCATTGAGAATGTGCATATTAGACCCTGGCATGGGGTAAGCCCCTGTTCATGTTCCCGTCCCCCATCCCAGCTCTGATGTTGTATCCTCAGCCCATCCAGATGGATCACCCACATAGAAGATACCCTCTGAGACTCCTCTGACTGCCCAGCTCTTGTTCTTAAGAAAGGGGTTTTGGTGAAAAGATCATTCATACAATAAAACACATACTGATCTATAACAAAAATATCCCCAGTATCCCCTGAGAAGCCCTTAATCGTCCTTCCCAGATGCTTCCCCTTCCCACTGCTATCCTCACTTTGTGTCAAGCTATATCACATGCATCTTATCTCTAAGAAATAGATTAGTTTTTCCTGTCTCTGAATTTTTATAAAGGAGATTGATTGTATTATAAGGATTTTTCTAGAACTTGCTTTTTGCATCCATGATGTCCCTGTGTTGATAGAGACAGCTGCCCTTCATTCATTTTCACTGCTGTATAGTATTCCATGGTGGGAATATACTAGTGTTTACTTACCCTACCTTACAGCAAATGGACATTTGGGTTGTTTCCAGTTTGGGAATCTGATAAACAACACTTGTAGAGGTCTCCTGTTGCATATGTGTAAAAGCTTGTGAATATCTAGAAGGGCAAGTGCTGGTTCATAGAGCATGTATGTCTTTAATTTTACAAGATAAGGCCACACTGTTCCAATTGGTTACACCACTTAACACTCCCACCAACAGTGTATGAGAATTCTTATTCTACATCTCTGCCCCTGCTTGATTGTCTTTTCAATTTCTACCAACCTGGCAACTATGGACAGGACAAATTTTGATTAGCAAGAGATAAGAAGTAGGAATGTGTCAGCAGGTAAGGTGTCGTCTCTCCACAGAAATCCCATATGACCCGCTAACCAGCTACAGCCAGCTCAGGGGCACCATCCAGTATTTGCTCCTTCTGGTATGAGTTGCATTTCGTTCTTACTAAAGAGGTTGAGCATCTCTTCATATGCGTGTGGTCCTTTTGTCTTTATCTCTGAAATGCCTGTTCATGTCTTTTGCCCATTTAGGAAATAAAGTTGTCTATTCCTGTTGATCTGTAACAGTCGTTTAGAGATTCTGGACATCAATTCTTTGCCAGTTGTATGTGTTGTAGTGATCTCCCAGTCTCTCACTTGCATCCTCACTGTGTGTGTGATTTTTTTTGATGAATAGAAGCTCTTATTTTCGTGCCATAAACCTCCATCTTTTCCTTTTCCTTTCAGTGTCTTAAGAAGTTATTTTTGGGGCTGCCTGGGTGTCTCAGCGGGTTAAAGCCTCTGCCTTCGGCTCAGGTCATGATCCTAGGATCCTAGGGTCCTGGGATCGAGCCCCAATTTGGGATCTCTACTCAGCAGGGAGCCTGCTTCCTCATCTCTCTCTACCTGCCTCTCTGCCTACTTGTGATCTCTGTCCGTCAAATAAATAAAATCTTAAAAAAAAAAAAAAAAAGAAGTTATTTTGGCAGGGGGCACCTGGATGACTCAGTTGAGCATCTGACTCTCAGTTTCAGGTCAGGTCATGATCTCACGGGTTATAAGTTCGAGCCCCGTATGGGGCTCCATGCTCAGCGGGGAGTCTGCTTGAAATTCTTTCCCTCTGCCCTTCTCCCCATTCTCTCGCTCTCAAATAAATAAGAAATTATTTTTCACCTGAGGTCAAAAAGATAATCTCCCACATTTCCTTCTGTGAGTTAAAAAAAAAAATACTCCAAATATCTTTCTTAGCACTGTTCTGTCTCCCGAGCTCCTGAATCTTTCCATAAGCCTGAGGTGACTTCTGTTCTAGCGGGTCTCCTTTCAACGCAGAGGGCTTTGAGTTCTAACAGATGCCAAGAGAAAGACTGTGCACAGAGAGGGCCGGTGGGTACGGCAGACCCGGCTCTCAAAGGCCTGTGCGCCCTGCATTCTCCAGTGGCCTCAGGCCCCTAGGAGGCGCCTCCACACCAGCTCTGGAGATCCCGGCAGCTGCCCAGCTCAGGGGCGGTGCAGTCTAGCCCTGCTGGGCTGTGCCTGGGCTACTCTTCTCTCCCAGCTCCAGGGCCAGCACTCTCCGTCGTTGATGCCCTCCTGCCCTCGCCCAGCCTCCCCCTGGGCCTGAGCCACTGGGGCTGAGGCGTCTCGTCTCAGTTTTGGAGGAACCACACGAATGCTTCCCCACAAGTCTTTCCAACCAGTTCTCCCACGTCTTGCTCTGTCTCCTTTGCTGGAGTCCCTCCTGATTCTGTATTGTCTTTTGGAGGAGCCCTCACAACAGCCCATCCTTGGGTCAGACGCTGCCCCAAACCTCTGCAGCATGGGACTGATGAGGGAACTATGGGCTCCTCAAAGGACCACAACAATTAGGGGGTCCCCAAAAGAGCACATGTAAGGTTGAGGCATGGTGCCCTTTGCCTGTTCCAATGTTCCATTTCATCGTTCCCTTTCATCTCCGCCAGTGAATAGCTGCCTTGTTTCTTCTTACCTCAGGTTTTTCCTCTGTAAGACCCAGTTGACCATCGCTGTGTCAGCTTGTGTAGGGATGAAATGAGGTAATGCAGGTAAGGGTCACTGTGCTTGGCACATAAGAGGAATCCACAATACTTGTTTCCCTTTGTCTTAGCTTGAGTTCCCCAGCAAACAGAGCCTGCAGCCAAGCTTTTGCACTGGTGCTTTATTGGGTGGCTTCACCCAGGGCCACCAGAGTGAGGGGGAGGAGGGAAGAGAGGCAGGGAGGACCGAAAGGCAGATACTGGACGGAGCTCCTGAGCTGTGGGGTAGCTGCGGTGGGGTCAAGCGAGATTTCTCTGGAGACCCAGAGGAGATAAGAGCTCCTTCCCTGCCAGCGCCTTCCTACTTTTTGTCTCTCGCTAACTGAAGTTTGCCCTGAAGGCTGTTCAACTCCTGTATTTCTGGTGCCACCCCCTGGTGGCTTCTGCGTAGCCTCTGGGTAGCCTCCGTGAGTCAGGTCAGCTCAGGTCTGGGCGTCTGAGCTGCTGTGATTCTTGCTGCAGTAGGCAGGATGGAAGCGTCCAGCACTCTGGCCCTTGTCCTTGGGGGAGGCTGAGGCAACCTGTGGCATTGAGAGTGGAAGGGAGGGGTTGCTGGGATCTTATGAGCTCACCTACAGCATGAACTCTGCCAGGACCATTTGGGCCAAGAAGCAGGGAAAGGGGTCAAGTTCTGAAAGCGGGAAGGCTGGAGAGCCAAGCAGTTGTAGGGGGCATAGAGAGTGGATCTGGTACACCTTTTACTCTTAGGTTTATGCGACCTCTGCTTTCCAGGACAGCTAGCTCTGAGCGCACCCACAGGGCTGTAGGTATGTCTGTATTCCCTAACTCATTCAACATTTATTTGCATAATACTGTTAAGGGTGCAGAGAGGAACGAAGCACGAACAAAGTACCTGACCTCATGCACTATGCAAATAGTGTATTTGGGAAGGATGCGGTGTGCGTGGGTTTTGTATGGCACCAAATGCCGTGGGGGGTTATGTTAGAGGCATAGGTTATTCCAGAGCTCAGCAAAAATCTTCTGTAGAAGGCTAGAGAGCAAATATGTTAGGCTTGGCAGGCCAGATCCATCTCTTGCAGTTTTGTTTGTTTATGCTCCTTTAAAAATATAAACACCTTTCTTAGCTTGTATGGCGGGTCCAAATAGGCTGGGGGCACTAACAAACCTCCAACCTAAATGGCTTAACACATTAAAGGTTTAATCTTGCTCACCTTACTGTCCAATGCAGCTCAGTGGCATTCTGAGCCGCTGTCCTCTGTGTGGGGTTTCGGGGACCCAGGCCACCTCCATCTTGGCTGCCATCTCTGCCACCCCGGCTCCTGTGCAGTGAGAAGAGAGGGTTGAAGGCTGGCGGGAGATCTTGAAGAAGCACACCACTCTTCTGCGGACATTTTCTTCATTAGTACTCAAATGGTCCCAACATCACAGCGAGGGAGATGAGGAAGTTGTTTTTCGGTGTGTCTAGGAAGAGGCGACAGCATCATCAAACAGCATAGTCTGCGCCAGAGTGAGGAGGAGTTTAAGACATGTGCCTGTCTCAGAGGGCCCCAGGACCTGGCTGGGGAGAAAAGTGAGCACGCGTGAAAATTTGGAGAACAAAGCGTCATTGCCCACGACACGACAGTGTGTATTCTGACCACACAAGTAACGACAACAGAACACTTAGAAGACTCAAGGGGTTCGTAGCACCAAGAAATGGAACGAAGCATGGGTAGCTGGATAAAGGTTCATGGGGAACCTTTATCAAAAACCTGAATCAGGTTTTTGAAGGATTGGTAAAATGTAGCCAGAGGCAGAGGAACAAGAACTGCTTTCCAGGTAGGGAGGAAGCAGCATAGGCAGAGGGGTCACCCTGGGGAAGGTAGCTCCAGAGTTCACACTGGTCAAGGGCGGCACTGACCAGGTCTGACAATTACTGGCCAGGTGAGTCTTGGGTGTTAGGTCTGGGGGAGGTTCCTGGGGAGGGTCTGGGAAAGGGGCCTGAGTTGGGAGGGTTGCTGCTCGGGACAAAAGCTCAGATGGCTTCTGATCAGTTTAACCCTGCTTTGGGCACCCAGGATGGCTCTGACAGGGCAAATAGACTAAACATCTGGCCTGCATTGGAGACTTATAGCAGCTGAGGATGTAAAGACAGGTGGGAGTTAAATCATGAAAGGCTTTGCTTGCCAGAGCACTTGGGATTCTCAAAGATGAATGCCATTTATTTTCAGAGACAAAGCTTTAGTGACCCACCCCCAATAAATTAAATATAAATGAATGGTTAAATAAACAATAGTGTATCTGTATAATGGAATAGTCTGTAATCATGGAGATCAAGTTCCTAATGACTTGTTAATGACATTTGTTAATGATATGGAATAAGTGTAAATAAATAGAAAACTATAGAATATAATACCAAGTCAGTAATTAAAAATATAAAGATCTTCAGAATGGAAGAACAAACATCAAATTGTAAATAGTGGTTATTTTGGGGGTGGTAGTATTATGCTTGATTCTTCCTTCCTTTTTTCCCTTCCTTTCCTTCCTTCCTCTCCTTAGAGAGAAAGTGAGGTGGGAAGGGACAGAAAGAATCCCAAGCCAACTCCACACTGAGCACGGAGCCTGATGCAGGACTCCAGCTCAGGACCCTGAGATCACGACCTGAGCCAAAATCAAGAGTTGGATGCCTAACAGACTGAGCCACCCAGGTGCACCTGCTTTTTCTTTTCATCATTGTCTTCTGTATTTTAACTTTCTATAATGAGTACAGAGCACTTTTATAATGGATAACATGTAATAAATATTTTTTACAAACAAAGCTTAAACATGCAGAGTTTGGCGAGGTGGTGGCTATGGTTTTACTCTTTCAGTACAGGGGGGATTTCATCCTCATTTCCACAGTCAGCAGGCACTGGGTGCCCACACTGTTCAGTCCACAGTGCTGAGTGCCATCTCTCCCTGCGGTAGCAGACTTTGCTGGCCACTGAGCGCATGAGTGGAAAACCCTCCTGACTTGTCATTATTCCTGTAAAGTCCTCCAGGGCACCTGGAATTCCAGTAATCTGCTGAGGCTTCTGGAGATCAGGGGTGGAGGTCTATATCAGAAAAACTCCCGATTACCTGGAGTGTGAGCCTCAGAGGCGTGGGAAGGCCACAGATGGACACAGGACTATAGGGAGTGAGAAAACATTCAGAGAGAACTTCTCAGTGCGTGGATGAGAAAATGGAGGCCAGAAAGAGAAAGGCTCTTGGCCAAGGTCACACAGCGGGTTAGTGGCAAGTAGGGACTGGGCCCAGGTCTCCAGAGTCCCATGATTTGTCATCAACAGTCCTAGGCCCTTAGAGGACTGGGTTTCCTGGGTCCTGGTCAAATTCAGTTTTTTGCTCACTTTGCAGATGTCGTTTGGGTTAAGTTTCACTGAATCATTTCTATTTCTTGTCTGTTCAGTTTTGTGGCTCCCTGAGCTGCTTCACCTAAACTCTGATCTTGTTCAAATACAATATAGTATCAAAATAGTGAAAAGATTCTGTGGAAACAGTTGGGCAGTTTCTGAAAAAGTTAAACATAGAGTTACCCTAAGACCTAGAACATGCCATTCCTAGTTACATCCCCAAGAGAATGGAGAGCTTCGATCCACTAAATCACACACCAGTGTTCACAGCAGTATTATCCAGAATAGCTGGGAAATGGAAACCTCCATGTCCATCAACTAGTGGATGGATTGACAAAATGTTCTATAATCCATACAAGGGCGTGTTATGTGGTAATAAAAAGGAAGTACTTCATGCTAACGTAGGGATGAACCTTGAGAACATCTGCTACGTGAAAGAAGCCAGTCCCTAAAGTCTACAGGTTGTAGGATTCCATTTATATGAAATTTCCAGAATAGGTATATCCACAGAGGGTAGATGAGCAGGGAGCCTGATGGGGGTCTCAATCCCAGGACCCTGGGATCATGACCTGAGCTGAAGGCAGACGCTTAACAACTGAGCCACCCAGGCGCCTGGAGTTGCTCACTTTTTATCAACTTCAGCTCCTTCAGCTGGGAAATGGGGTAAGGAAGTCTGTGTTGCAGAATATTGCATGTACAGAGCCTGGTTCTCATCCTGATTGCCTTCTGCTTTCTTTTTCTCACCTCTCCTCCTGTCTCTGGAGACGTTGTGTCACCCTGGGGTGCTTACCCTCCCTGTAGGTATAAGACGGTCTCCCAACACAAGGTTCTGGAAGTTTTCTGAGTGAGTGCTTCTCCAGCATCCCAGGCAGAGGAATCCCCTCTTCCCATAGATTTTCTCAAATTCTTTAGTTAGTGACTAGAACAAGACTTCTCATACTAGAAGCTACATTGAGTCATGTGGGGATCTTGCCACAATGTAGATTCTGAGTCACAGGTCTAGGGCAGAGCCTGACAGTCTGCATTTCTAAAAATCTCCCAGGTGATGCTATTGTTTCTGGTCCTTGAAAACACCTGCATAGCATGGTGCTAAGTCCCTGAGGATGATAAGTCAGAATAATTTATGGAGCCTTCCTCAAGTAGCAAAATTTGAATATCTCTGTAAAGGACATAGAGAGAAAAATAAATTAATAGGTGTTCTAGAACTAAAAGGCTTACAGAGATAGAGTCTGAAATACCATTGAAGATTTTTTTTAAGTCCTTTCAGCTATTCAGAGATATTTATAGCCTTCCATGAGGGCCCAGAGTTGACGTATGAAATTATAATTTGAACCATAAAAATTAGTAGTTGCAAGAAGTGTCCGCATTTCCCAAGCGCAGCTTGCCCCTTCAAATCTGCTTAGACCAAATCTAAGAAGTAGGCAGAGGAGGAGTCATTGTCCTCATTTTGTAGATGAAAAAAACTGAGGCTTCGCAGGCTAAGAGACCTGTGAAGGCCCCCAGACTGTTCCTGGCTGAGCCAGGGCCCGTAGCAAACCTCTCCTCCCTGTACCTGGGTCCTGTACTCTCTCACTTCTCACGACAAGACACAGGATTCTATGCAACTCCAGATCTTCCTTCTAGTTATGGCTAGAGGCAGCATCATGGATAAGGAAGCAAGAGAGAGAATGTCTACTAAAAGAGTATCATCAGAGGTTCAAGATCACAAAGCTAGTAATAGTTCTACCCTTCTCTCTGGTCCCACGCCCAGATTCAAGAACCCAAAAATGGCACAGTCTTGCCTACACTAAAACCAGCCTGGTTGAGGTCTAAACAGCCATCTTGTTTATATGCTCTCGTTGTTTATAGGACACAGGAAAGCCAAAGGTCCCCAGCCTTCAGCATGTCTCCAGCCTCCCTTTCACGCAGGATACTGTGGCCTACCCCCACATGGCCCCTGAAAAGTTCTCAGGCCTTTAGTGAAACAGAAACAATCTGTCTTCAGAGTTGGAGTTTATGTCTGTTAATTCATCATCTAGGTGTTCAGGAGTCCAAGGGTCTGTGTGATTTTTAACCTTGAAGTTTTCAACCTGGGAGAGGGCCTTACAAATATCCATGGTGGGCGACCTCTGTTGGGGGGGCTAGCATTTCTTAACGTTTTCTAGGTATGCTAATAGACAGCCAGAGTTGCAAGGATTTGTAGATCTTCCTCCCCCATCCCAAGGGCAGGTTCCTTCTCTGCATTCTGGCCAATGTAGAGGGGCTTTGCTCATCCTGGATGAAAAATGTCATGTGAATTCCATTCCACACTCATGGAATCATGTGTATGAAGCATGGGCTGGAGAGGAGACTGGTTCACCTTTCCACCCAGAGAGGCAGCACATCGACAGGGTTATGGGCACAGACTTTTTGGGTTTGCCTCCTGACTCTGCTGCTGTGAATCTGGACACACCAGTATGCCTTCCTAAGCCTCAGCTTTCTTACCTGTGAAATGGGGCTGTGGTTTGTTGAAGGGACCCAAGGCTGGGCAGAGGACACATTTGCATAGCCCTCAGCATGAGTGTCCCTGTAGTTTGGTAGCCTAGGCAACTCCCTTGCTTCACCTTGGTCCTTGCTGAGTGGATGCAAGGTGATTACGCATGCCCAGTGCTGAGCATAGAGGCTGGCGTAGGCCAAGTATGTAATGTCAGTTAGGAGCAGGAGCTGGGTCTGCTGCCTGCCTCTTAACTCAGCTGACTTCGCTGTATTTTATTCCACCCTAACAAATGAAATTCCATTCCTTCCCATGTAATTCAAGTCAACAACCCAATTCCACCCCTCCACCACCCCCACCCCCCAACCCAGTAGCCTTCTCAACTGGCCACAGCAACTTTCAGTTCAGTTCTTTGAACACCCCCGTACTCATACCATTGCCAGATTTTCTAACAACAAAAGTGCAGGGTGTCCAGTTAAATGCGAATTTGAGATAATCACAGAACAATTATTTTAGCCTAAATAGGTTCCATGCTACATTCAAATTTTAATTCAAAATAAATTGGAAGTATTTTAAAATGCAAAATCAGATTCGGTGTACGGTTATTTTACTTGGCAGCGCCACTACCTACTCATTATGGCTCAGGCAGAGTTGGGCTCTGCTCTCTCTTGCTTTTCCTTTCCCTCCTTTTGGCACTTAGGTTGGAAGCCTAGTTTTAAGTGCGCTCTGGCCGACAGAGCAGCTAGAAGGAGACATTGTCTCATTAATAGCTCTATCTGCACTACTTAGCCTAGTTCTGGTACTGTTTGAGGAAGATAGAAAGGAGGGAGACAGGGAGGGAAGGAGAGAGGAAGAAAAGGAAAGAAGGAAGGAAAGAAAGTTCTGGTTTTCAGCTAATCTGATTTAGTATATGAACACGGAGAAGCTCAAATGACTCCCTTCTTTGTGCTGAACACTCTGTATTTTTAATAATTAACATGCCCCCAGTGTTCGAACATTCACAAATAGCTTATACACATCTTGTTGAATCTTCGCATCAAGGCTTGGGGTCTGGGTGGCTCAGTGGGTTAAGCCGCTGCCTTCGGCTCAGGTCATGATCTCAGGGTCCTGGGATCGAGTCCCGCATCGGGCTCTCTGCTCAGCAGGGAGCCTGCTTCCTTCTCTCTCTCTCTCTGCCTGCCTCTCGGTGTACTTGTAATTTCTCTCTGTCAAATAAATAAATAAAATCTTAAAAAAAAAAAAAAGAAAAAGACTTGGGGTCTTGTTTTTAACCCCAGGCAGTAGACGTAAGTGGTTGCATACTCACCAGTTGTTCCAGGGGTCCCTGTCCGCCTTCTCGGTGTGACTCCTGGACCTTGGCTTTGTTTCTACTCTCCTCCTTCCTGGGCCTCAGAGAAGGCGGACTCCGCTCCCACTCCCCGGTCTGGGAGCAGCACAGGTCATGGGGGGGAGGGGCACTCCCTTTGCTAAGTTAGGCACCGGGCGTGGTTCTCACAGATGGAAGCAAAGCTGTTGAGGGGCTTGGAAGAACGGGGTTCCCCTTGCTCTTCGTAGAGCTGCTGTTCTGCTCCTTGGCTGCTGGACGGTGTTGTGCCTCAGTTTGAGGAACAGTTATTCTGAGCAGAGGCTGGCAGGGTGGAAAGATGGAAGGAAACTGGGTGTTTGACCAAAGCCCGGAGACGATAAAGCCCACCCGGACCCTCCTCCCTCCCACTTCTCATTATATGGCTCGTTATTGCCTCAGCTGTTTTGAGTTGGGTTTTCTGTTCTTTGCAGCTGAAAACATTCTGCTTGACATACTCCCTCTTTTGGGTAAAAACAAATTGAGACATAACAAGGGAAATGACTTGCCCTGGGTCTTACAGCTGGTTAACTCCATAGAAGGGTCCCCCCCAGTACGTGAGCTCAGGTTCAAGGCTGTCTTCACTATGCCTCATGCCCCCTTGCTACTCCTGGTCACTCTTTGGGGTCTGCCACCATGACTCACATTCCCACTGTTCAGCTCTCTCTTTGGGTAAGATATTGAGGACTTTTGTAAAAATGTGACTTCATTTGTGTTTTACTTCTGAAGGTGTCTGCAATGTGGCTGATTGTTTGCTCCCACCCTGCGCCAGAAGTAAAAACCAATCCATCTTATATCAGCAGATTACCATGTGGACACACTCACTCACATAGATGACTTTGCTTATAGCCCAAAGAGGGATTTTTCCCTTTTAGAAAATACTATTCCCTAAAAGGATGAAACATTTCAAAAGTGTGTATTTTCTTAGTAAGTAGGAATTACCAATAATTTTTTTTTTTTTAAGTTCAATGAATGCATAGGGCTGGTCACCAGGAGATCTGAGGGCTTTAAATTTGCTTTCAGGTCTCCCTTCCAATTGTATTTTTAAAGATTTTATTTATTTATTTGAGAGAGAGAGAGAGAGAGCACAAGCAAGGGGAGCGAGAGGGAGAAGCAGACTCTCCCTCTCAGGGAGACTCTCCCTCCCCAGGGAGCAGGGAGCCTGATATGGAGCTTGATCCCAGGACCCTGGGATCATGACCTGAGCAGAAGGCAGATGCTTAACTCACTGAGCCACCCAGGTATCCCCCCTTCTAATTTCTTCTTAGTATTTCACAAACTGTATATGTGCCAAAACACAAAGATTTCATCCTCTTCTGCAGAGAATTAGAAACACTTTATTTAAAAAATCAACTTTTTTTTCTAGTAAGAAAAATAGTGTGATGTCAGGGATTGTGAATATAATTAATGTCACTGAATTATACACTGAAAAATGGTTGCAATGGCACATGTTACATTATATATATTTTACCATAATTAAAAATTTAATAATATATCAAAAGCCTTAAACTCCATACTTTATATGGGTGAATTATATGGTATGTGCATTATATCTTAATAAAGCTGTTAAAAAAGTGAAACAGACTATTATTTCCATTAAGAAAACATCTCTTTCCTTTGACATTTACGCTTCTGAAAGGGTGCCCAATTGCTAAATAATTTCAAGGGAACCATGCGTGAGGACCCATTTACAAACGTCAGTGATCATTATCACAGCCTTTCTAATGACTTTTTTGGGGTAATGTTTTTTTTTTTTTTTTAAGATTTTATTTATTTATTTGACAGGCAGAGATCACAAGCAGGCAGAGAGGCAGGCAGAGAGAGAGGAGGAAGCAGGCTCCCCGCTGAGCAGAGAGCCCAACTCGGGCTCGATCCCAGGATCCGGGGATCATGACCCAAGTGGAAGGCAGAGGCTTTAACCCACTGAGCCACCCACGTGCCCCATAATGTTTGATTTTTATATAATTTCAAACCTACAGAAAAGTTGTTAGAATTTTACTTGTTTTCAAAGTAATATATCACATATAGGGGCACCCAAAGAGGGGAAATTCAGACAATCTAAAGTAAGTAGTATAGAGTCAGGAGACAATCCATCATACAAAATAACCACAGCTTTTACGTTTTAGTGCATGATACATATTATGTATATAATATATTATATATATATAGACCCTTTGGAAATTTATGGGCACTGGTTTTGTGGCATGTTCCTTAATTTGAATTTGGCTGTTCTGTCAGGGTGAGGTCCAGCTTATGAGGTTTTATTTTTTTTTTAAAGATTTTATTTACTTATTTGAGAGAGACAGAGAGACAGTGAGAGAGCCTGAGAGGGGAGGTCAGAGGGAGAAGCAGAGTCCCCATGGAGATGGGAGCCTGATGTGGAACTCGATCCCAGGACTCCAGGATCATGACCTGAGCCGAAGGCAGTAGCTTAACCAACTGAGCCAGTTTATCAGTATTTGGTGGAAATAGTGTAGCCTTCTCAGAAGGCACATGAAGTCAGTTCTCATTGCTGATGTTCGCTTTGATCAGTTGGTTCTAGATTTCTCAACAGTAAAGGGACTCTTTTTGCTTTGTAATTAAAAATACACAAGTCATTGGGGTACCTGCCTGGCTCAGTCGATAGAGCATGTGACTTTTTTTTTCCTTTTATCCCTCTTGAGCATGCGACTCTTGATTTTCAGGTTGTGAGTTCGAGCCCCGGGTGTAGAGATTACTTAAAAATAAAATCTTAATTTTTTTTAAATACACAAATCATTTATTAGTATAATAGTTATAAAGTGGTGATTTTCTTACCTACCATTTTCTCTACATTTATTATTTGACACAAAGAACTTTTCTTCTCCTGTTTCCTCTCCCTCAACTATCTATTTGTATATATGTTTGCATTTATTTATTTATTTTTATAAGAGTTTATTTATTTATTTGACAGACAGAGATCACAAGTAGGCAGAGAGGCAGGCAGAGAGAGAGGAAAGGAAGCAGGCTTCCTGCTGAGCAGAGAGCCTGATGCAGGGCTCAATCTCAGGACCCTGGGACCATGACCTGAGTCAAAGGCAGAAGCTTTAACCTACGGAGCCACTCAGGTGCCCCATATGTTTGCATTTATAAATATCAATATGGGCTAGATTCATTGGCTAGGTAATACGTTCTACTCTTTTACAGTTATTATTTATTTCAATGCCCAAATTGTCTCTGGTTTGTCCAGTAGTAACCTTTTTACTCTGGTGGTTGTGTTTTTTTTTATGCCCCTATCGGCTTTTTAAAATTAATTGTATTATTTTCCACGAACTAAAAAATTTTAAAACTCCCTCATTTTCTGACCCTACAAGATGTTCCCTGTCCTAGTCCTGGAGTCAACTATGTCTCCAAGGAGTCCTGGTTCCTTTTAGTGGAGAATGGTTTTTAGAAACCAAGATTTGGTGCTGGGCATGGTAGAGAATGTATTTTAGAAAAATAAAACAAGACTCTGCAGCTCATGTCGGGGAAGTTGAACAGGGAGCCAGACAAAAGGCCTTCTCCCTCCCTTCTTGTCTTTCCCAGCGATAGTGGCGTTATGCTCATGGACACTTGTTCCTAGCGCTGGGCTAACTGCAGAAATGACAGAACCTTCTTTGTGGCCTCTTGGCCTCTTTCGCTGCCTCCTGGCTATTAACGTCCCATGGGGTCCTGCCTTTGGTGAACCTGAAAGCTTGTCCTGCTTGGAAACTTTCCAACCTTCCCTAGAGCCAAAAAAAGTCACCTCCCCCTGCCCTTTTTCCAAGGACTCCATGCTTTGGAAATAGGAATAAGAAGATGTGGACACAAACTGTGGTTCCTCTACCTGTGTAAATATGAGCAACTCAAGGTCTCTGGGCCTCAGTTTTTGCATCTTTAAAATGGAAGAATAATGTTTACAATCATGCAATACATTGATGTGGAAGTGCTCTGTGAACCATAACATGTCCATAAAAAAATGTAAGGGGCTATTATTACTATAAATTAATCCTTCTGATGTATTAGTAGCTTAATGAGTGAGTGCTCACAGTTATCGAGTCAGCCTGTTGAACTGGGGATCCCTTTGAAGCCAGAGACCTCAGGTCTGCCATTAATTGCTTCTGTGCCCTTGGGGAAAATCACTTACCCTCTCTGGGTCTCCATTTTATCATCTATAAAATGAGAACACAATTCCTACCTGTTGTTTGTTACTGGGTGTCTGCTGAGCCATAGGCCCGCTAGAGTGGGTTGGACTGGAGTGGGAAGGGCTGGCTGACCAGGGCGGGAGTGGGAAGGTGAGGGAGGAGACGGTTGAGGGTTGGGGCGACATCACTGCTTTAAACTCTCTGGTGATTCCAGTGTGAAGTGAATTAATAAACCTAACTGCTGCCGTCCCTTCTCCTCTCTCCCTTTGGGGTCATGACCCCTCATGGTGACAACCCTTGGCCAGGGGGCAAGGTGGTGAGGAGGACACCCCCGTACAGGCAAGCCTTTCAGGTTCCCTCAAACATAAACAGCCGCGCATCGGGACTGCCTGATTCCTGAGAGTACTTAGGTCGAAGTGACATAATGTCCAGGCCTCCATCCCCCTCCCTCCGCCCCCCTCCAAGTACAAAGGATCTTATTTTTAAAAGCTCTCCTTAATGATAGGTATATACTGAAATGTTGAAGCTGCCTTCAACATCAACAACATACTTAAATGTATAATAAGCACATTATGCATTTACCCTGGGGTTAGACAGAGACTTGTCATCGTGACCATCTGTGGTGCTGTCAGGGAGAGGTTTCCAGGAGAGCACGTGGGTGCCCTCCAGCCAGACCCTTTCATGTGGGGCTGGTCCCTGGCCCACGTTTGAATCATTTTGGCTGGAGAATTACAATGAAGCTTTGGGTTTATATGACGTTTTTGCTAGCACGTTTTTGGGGCTGCTATCATTTAGGACCTCTACTCCCCAAGATAGAGGGTGGTGTTCCCTTGCTTTGTCAAAGGAGTGGCAGGAAGAGCAAGAACAAGACCGGGAGTCTTGGCCGCTAAGGTCCATCCTTCCTCCCTCGAGCAGATGTCTTTGCTTCTTTCAGATCTTTCCCTTCCCCGGGGAAACGCCTGCGTCCACCTGCAACTAGTCCTATCGGGTAGGTCTGGTGATAATAAGCCTTGTAGCTGGTTCTCAAACTGGTGAGACAGCAAAAGGCCTGGAGGTCATGCTGCTGTTTTGGCTACTGTGTATTGACCATCTACATGTCAGGAGCTCCACATGCATTATTGTGTCTTGTGGGCCGTACCCCCAGCAGGGTGGTTATAGCCCTACTTATTTTCCCATGATAACACCAAGGCTCAGAGAGGTGAGATATAAATTGTCCAAAGGCACACAGCAAGTAAGTGGCAAGACCAAGATGGGAAACCAGGGCTCACCGGTGGACTCCACTCTCAATGCTGAGCTCCACTTGTCCATGAGGCCCCAGTTACCAAGCTCTATCAGCTCCTCTGGTATAGAGAAATATGAGGATTCATTAACAAGACTTGCCTTTCCACAATACAAACATGCCAACAGGCAGAGCTTGAAGAAGTCCTGCTGTCCTTCCAGAATGTTTTCCTCTTACCTCTATGACCATCACCACACAGATGTAACAGTAGTTGTAAAGAGGCAGCAATGAAGGGAATTTCTCTCACTCTGGCAACAGGGGACTATTCCCAGCCTTGTCTAGAATGCTTATTGTGTAGACACCTCTAGAACACACCACGGGCCCTCAGGACTTGTCTCTGGCTTTCACACTCAAGGTTATCTACTCTGCTTTTGTGCCCATCCTTTTCTAGTCCCCCTGGGCAGCAGAGGCCAGAGTTGTAATGAATTTATCTTAAAATCTAGTCTTGATTTTTAAAATTCAGGTCTGTAGGATCTTCCACTCACAAGTATTTTGAAGCTGGAAAGGATCTTATAGATTCCTGACTTAAATCGCCTTTGTTCACAGCTGGGGAAACAGACATCTGGGGCAGTGTGGACACTGCAGAGGGTACACTATGAAATTAATGGTCAGAACGCAGTGTTCCCAAGAAAGGCTAAGTCATGGGCTCCCTCTGCCCTTGTCAGTGTGTCCCAGAGTTCTGTTCCTCTCTGACACTTCGATTCCTTTTCTAGAAACTTCTTCTGGGAACACTCCATCAAGAGATGAGGCAAGGCAGGCAGGGCCACCTAGAGGTGGGCACAGAGGAGGGGACAGGAGGTCACTCACCCTCAACCTGAGGCAACAGCTTGGGATCCAGTGCAGCCTGGTGAGATGCTAGTCACGGAGCCTCTTTGCTTCAGAAGCCAGGAATATTCTGAGGCCACAACTGCCATGTGGCAGGAGAGGGAGAGGGCAAGAGGCAAAGTCTCTCACATGGAGGGAGGTCAGGAATGAGCAAGCCCCAGTGACAAGGGAATTCAAGGCCTGGGTCCTGGTTCCTGCTTGCCCAGAGGACCAGCTATGGTCTGGACAGCTCTGGCCCTGGCACAGCCGCTGGCTTGTGGCAGGTGCTCAGTGCACGACTTTGAAACCACCTGTGGAGTCCAGGTGCATTTCTGAGGTTTCTTTTCTTGTTTGGGACAAAGAACAGTATCTCACTCTTACCCCACAGGTTCAGTTCTGAATGACATTAGCTCTTTTCAAAAGTCCAGACTATCTTTAAAGGAAGAAGACTGGTTACTCTCGACAAGATTCAAAGGAAAGTGCCATGGACTTTGAAGACATTTCTACAGGAAGAGCTCCCAAAAGGCTCAGCTCGAAGCAGTGATTCTCAACATTCTGCAGGCTTGAACCGCCTGGGGAGATGTGCGAAGTCCCGATCCCCAGGCCCTGCCTGCCTAATTCAATCAGTCACAGTCTTGAGAGGTCGGACCCAGCATCAGTATATTAACGCTCCCTGGTGGTCCCAAGGTGTGAGGCTGAGACACAGTAAGTGGCAGGTCTTCCAGGCTGCTGACTTTGAAAAGGTTTGGAAAGCTCAGTGCCCACATGATTGCTCCGAAGCCTCCTTAACGACCCTGTCATTCCAGTTTACCCCCAACAGTGGGGCATGCCTCTGTTCCTTTCACTGATCTCATTTGGTTCAGGAGCAGCCAGATGTGCCCTGTCCCCGATGGAGGCTTATAGACAGCTCCTGCCTGTTGCACACCAGGAGGTCTGCAACAAAAGAGAGGGGTCTTGCTGTCATTGCGCTGGTTGGTCCCGTGCTTTTCTCTCTTTGCCTCTTCATCTTTGTTGCTGGAGAAATCCAGTGTCTGCTGGTGATCTTGGGGAAGTTACTTAATGTCTCCGGGTTTTGATTTCTTTCCTTCCTTCCTCCCTCCCTCTCACCCTCCCTTCCTTCCTTCTCTCTTTCTTTCCTTCTTTCTTTCTTTTAGAAAGAGCAAGAGAGAGAACACAAGTGTGTGAGCATGAGTGAGGGGGGAGGGGCAGGGGGAGAGGGAGGCTCCACGCTGAGCACAGAGCCTGATGCCCGCTCCATCTTACGACCGACCCCGAGATCATGACCTGAGCCGAAACCAAGACTCGGAGGCTTAACCGACTGAGTCACCTAGGCGCTCCAGGGCTTTGATTTCTTTATTTATAAGATGGGAAAAATACTGACCTTATAGCATTGAAGAAAGAAGTAAAGAAGACTGTGTTTGTTAAATGCCTGGCCAATGCCTGTCCCCGGGAATGGCACTCACTGAACAGTAGCTGTTTGTATTTACCAACTTACCGGCCCTTCATTCTAATACAAAAGACCCAGAGAGTTTATTTTTAAAGAGGATATTATGGGGGACCTGGATGCCTCAGTCAGGAGAGTGTGCAGCTCTTGATCTTGGGGTTGTGAGTCTGAGCCCCAAGCTGGGTGTAGAGATCACTTAAAAATAACAAATGTATATATTTTAAAGACTTTATTTATTTACTTGACAGACAGAGATCACAAGTAGGCAGAGAGGCAGGCAGAGAGAGAGGAGGAAGCAGGCTCCCTACTGAGCAGAGAGCCCGATGCGGGGCTCCATCCCAGGATGCTGAGATCATGACCTGAGCCGAAGGCAGAGGCTTTAACCCATTGAGCCACCTGGGTGCCCCCAAAATAACAAATCTTAAAAAAAAAAAAAAAGAGGATACTGTTATCAGTCAGTTCTATTTTAATGTGTGTAAGAAAGGTGAAGAATTTCCACTTCTTCAGTCTTCACCACTCAGATGTGGATACTGAGTTCACAGTTAGCCACTATAATGGTAGTTAGTGTCTCTCTGGCAGACATTGGTTCAATGCTATCATCACAGGGGTGGCCACACTTCAGGGCTACAATGGAACGCAGAAGGTGTGAGAGTCCTTCAAGATACCATCCTTCAGGAGCACCTGAGTGGCTCAGTCAGTTAAGTGTCTGTCTTTAGCTCAGGTTATGATCCCTGTGTCCTGGGATTGAGCCCTGCAATGGGCTCCCTGCTCAGTGGGGAGTCTGCTTCTTCCTCTCCCCCCCCCCCCCAGTTGTGTTCTCTCTCTGTCAAACAAATAAATAAATAAATAAATAGTCTTTAATTAAAAAAAAAGATACCATCTTTTACAATTGAAAGAGCAATTCGAAACTTTGACATACTTTCAGGTTCTGACTGTTTTCAAAGTCAACCCAACAGCTCTGAGGAAACCAGATCTCCAGCGGCAATGGTTATAATCCCTTATGTTTATAAGGTGCTTTCAGATTTCAAGTATTTCCCACATTCATTGCAGCAACCTTGGGACAAAGACAGGAGAGCCTTGTACCCATTTTACAGATAAGGAAACTAAAGGGCTAAAGTCTCAGCAGAACTGGGGCTGAAATGTCTAATATTTCCAAGAAAGCATGCTGACTCCAGTAGCTACAAGAGGAGAGACGGAGTCCACTCAGTAACTAGTAGTCACTACCCTGGGCGGGGCACAGGTTGAGTGTCAGGAAGGACAGTGAATGGCACAGACATGGTGCTGGCCCCATGGAGCTTGATCAGGAGAGCCACTCTCTGTTTCCGATTTGTTCTTCTGCTCAGGATGGTTTCTCTACCCAACCTGACCTTAGCGATGAGTCTCTAACATACATCTCTACTGGGCGTGTGCTCCAGAAAAGGCTGCTTTTGCTCATCGGCCAGACGTAGACCTCTTCCAAGCCCATGGTTCATGACACACCATTCGGTTGGCCAGCCTGTGCCCTCCCAGGCTGGTGCTGAGAGCCCCAACACGTGTCCTCCTTCACGCCGCAGACATTTGAGGTCTGCGGGCCAAGCCAGAGCCCTGCTGCCAGAGGCCCATTCTCACTTGTCCATCCAAAACTAACAAAGGAGCATCCTTGGTGGTTATTCTCCTCACCACAGTGGGGATTACAGATCTCTGGCCACAGGCCTGGTGACTTCTGTGTTAGGTGCTGGAGGTGGACCAGCAGGCTCCAGGGAGGCGGGGGAGCTATTTCCATCTTGTCCCGCCAGCTTGAAACACCAGCTTCTCTTTGTGCCTTATTTAGATGAATCGTCTTGACCTAAAACAAGTCAAGGCTGTGACTCAGTTGAGTCTCTAAGTTGCTCAAAATGCTCTGGGCTCTTGTCTGGGGCTATTCTGAACACCGTCTTTGATGGTCCAAGGTGGCCACCATGTTTAGGCAACTGAAGGAGCTTTTGGAGATCATTCTCCTTGGGTTTGGGGGGCAGAATGAAATCCACTGGGGTTTGGGATCCCAGCTTGCTGTTTTTGGCTCACTCTGATTTTCAATAGCATGAGTGGGAGGTGGACCCATGCATTCAAAGCTAAGTGTATTTCTACTCTTCTTAAGCACAGTGTGTGGGACTTGCAGACACACCAAGGTAAGGCCCAGAGACCAGATTCCACTGAGGAACCACACTGCTCTGTGCACCAGGGACACACACACTGCCTTATGGGAAGTGTCACCAGGTGAGGTAAACACATTCATTTCAGACCTCCTCAACCCTAGGCTGACCTGAGGGAAGATTGTGGAATAGGGCGAGGTCACCTCTGGTGTCCTGTGCTGCCCTCCGATCATTGCACGACTCCCCAGCCCCAGCCCCATGGTGGAGTCCGGTCTGTGGCTTCCCTCCAGGGAGAGTAACCTGGGCTCCAGAATGGTCTGTTTGTCTTGCCACATCCATATCATTCAACTATTGCTTCTTCTTCATGTAGAACCTCCAGCGGTGAGAGAAAAATATGTTTTTAGATCTCGCCATATGTCCAGATCTGAGCAGGATGCACAGATAAGTAGAGATGGCCAGGTGTGAGGGCAATTTGTGAGTCCTGGGAACTTGGTTCCAATGCTGTCCATGCTGCCTCCTGGCTGCGTGACCATGGTCTAAGACTCTTCATTTCCCCGCCTCTGTTTCCTTTTCTGTGACAGTGTCATGAACCATCATCCGAAGAAATGATTTCTATCGACAGCTTCAGACAAACATGAGCAATAATGATGTACCTTGTACAAGTTTTGAAATCAGCCTCTGGTCCATGGTCAAAACTCATGGCTCCTCGCCATGTGCTCCAGTGCTGATGGGCTCGACTAAGTTGCAGTCTGCAGCATGGTGGCCATACTCAGAAGTGTGTGTGCGTACTTAGGCTCTGCAGTCGGACTATTTGGCTTGTATCCGAAGGCTTCCACTTCCTGGCTGAGTGGCCTTGGGCTGGAGTCTTGGTTCCCTCATCTAGAAGCGAGGGTATTAACAGTACCTACCTCCAAGTGTTATGAAGCTTAAATGAGTTGATTCATATAACATTCTTAGAACAGAGCCTCGCATCCAGAAGGCACTCAATAAATAGTGTAACTGGCAGTTTACATTTGTAGAGAACGTGCAGATGCATCATCTAATTTGTGTTCTATTCCTACCACATCCAGTGAGAGGCAGAGACTCATATCCATTTTACAAATAAAGAAACTCCAATTCCAACGGATGAAATGTCTCAGGTTTTCTAACTCCAAGACCAGCGCTCTACTGTCCTCTGCCACATGAACAAAAACACTCTTAACACTAAACCACAAAAGCCCACTACAGTCAAGTCACAGGTCAATGTTTTTGGAAATTCTTGTCACGGGCTAGACAAAATCAAGCAAATGTTTAGACGGGAGTGGTGGGCTTGGAGTGGTGGGCTCCCTACCCCAGTGTCTGCATCTTCTCCGTGTTGCCCAGTCAGGTCTGACCTGCCAGATGACAAGATTCTCTAAAGATGACCTCAGAGGGATGGTGACGTTTCCCCAGAGATGACTCTTGGGGACAGTCTGGGCTCCTTCCAGGCTGCTGGTGGGGAAGAGGATGAGGAGGTGAGAGGTTGGACGACTTCCTCCAGCCAACAGGACTGAGAAGAGTTTCTTCACTGGAGTTCCGCTGCCCTTCTTAAGTCCCCACTTCAACTTAAAAATGAAAATTATGGGGCACCTGGGTGGCTCAGTGGGTTAAGGCTCTGCCTTCAGCTCGGGTCATGATCTCAGGGTTCTGGGATCGAGTCCTGCATCGGGCTCTCTGCTCAGCGGGGAGCCTGCTTCCTCCTCTCTCTCTCTCTCTCTGCCTGCCTCTCTGCCTACTTGTGATCTCTCTCTGTCAAATAAACAAAATCTTTTAAAAAAAAGAAAATTATAAAATTTGGTTAGAGGCAGGATCCAACATTCCAACCCGAAACACAGTTCCAGAAATACGGAAGAGCAAACGTAACCAGAACCCTGTGCCTGTGGAAACACTGAGAGCCAAGCACCAATTCCTTCATTCTATTCCTCCATCCATCCATCAGTCCAGCCAGCCAGTCACTTTTCTCTGCCACATGTATTTGTTAAGCTCTGACTCTGAAGGCCACCTCTTGAGTTACGCATGCCTCACGCTGTGGTGGTCACAGCTGCCACTGAGAACAGTAGCCCTGGTGTCTCTCCTTAGTGGGCAAACCTGGCTCAAAGCAGCAGCTCAGCCTCCTTGGTTTGCCCCTTCCCTCCCTCCTACCCTTTTCATCTGGGCCAGTGTCCTCAGACGTGGTGAAGATGGTGATTTCCCCGAGCACGGCTATTATTTTGTTTCCATACTTGGACCACCTGGATGTCATGTGTTTAATTTCAAGGCACCATTAGACCCTATTTTTTCTTGGCTTCTTGGAAACAAGTCCTCCTAGAGCTGCTTCTTGGGTCCTCCCCTACCACATACAGCTGGTTACATCTACAACCTCTCATCAGAAGAGCCCAGAATGATGCCTCCCTGTTGTCATGGTCAGGCACCTTGTGCCTGAGTCACCTGGCTGTCGGGAACATGGATGCCCCAAGCTCTTCTGTCCTGAGTGGATGAGGGTGGTCGGGGAGGGGAGGGCGAGTGTGAGCAAAATGGTGAACACGAAGCTTCGGAGGCGGGACACTTGCCTGCTTCCTCATTCTTGTCCCAAATCCTCCAGTAACTCACTTGCTCTCAGAGACCGGCAAGCAGTTTCCCCTTTCTCCAGTTTATCTGTATCTCAAGGAGGGGTACCTGCCCCAGCTCTAGGGAGGACCACTAGGGGCAATATCCTGTCCCATGCTAAAAGGCAACAGTCCTATCTAAAAATTAGGTATTATGGGAGACTGATTGCTATAGGGACAAAAGAGATTCAGATGCCTGATTCCTGCTGGTTGCTTGATGCTTTTAAGATGAACCACCTCTGTGACTGGGCTGGGGTGGGGGGGGTTCATGCCCAGACAGTTCTAGAAAGGGTTGACAAACCTGAAGTCTGTCACACAAGTTCATACAACTCACATGGCGAGTACTTAGAGATGATATCACTGCTGATGCCTGTGGTTGTAAAGATGCCACATAGTTTCAGAATATTGAGTGTCGTAAAAGGCACAACTGGAAGAACAATCTTCTGTGTAGGTCGGTCTTTTATGCTGCTTTTTCTCATCATCTGTGTCCACATCTCTGTTCCTCCCTAGAGTCAGCTCAATCATTTATTTTAAAAAAATGACTCTGCCGGAGTGCCTGGTGGCTCAGTGGGTTGAGCCTCTGTCTTCGGCTCAAGTCATGATCAGGGTCCTGGAATCGAGCCCCGCATCGGGCTCTCTGCTCAGCAGGGAGCCTGCTTCCTCCTCTCTCTCTGCCTACTTGTGATCTCTCTCTGCCAAATAAATAAATAAAATATTTTTTAAAAAATGACTCTGCCTTTTTATTCCCATTTCCCCTGGTAGTTCTCCCTTCAACTGGTCATAATAAAAAAACAATGCTAAAAACAATTCAGGGTTCACTGTTCTTACCAGTACTTACTGAAAGTTTTAATATTCTGTTCCAACTTTTGAATTGGATGGATAGAATATTTTATGAATGGTGAAGCACACCAGCAACAAAGCTCGTTTTTTTGCCAACATACTAGAAATTTTACAACAGATTGTTCTGGAACTATTTGCAGAGGATTTTTTAAAGATCCTCAATGGGAACAAAGTCTTCCTTTAAGGGAAGATTTTTAGAAACAGCCAAAGAGGAGTACGGATTTGCCTCTGATGCTTTAAGATCTCTTCCATTAGTGCCCACTAAACAGATTTTTCACACCCCTTTCCCACCTCGGGCAAGTACTCTAGGCTGTGCTCTCCAGGACCCTTCCATGTCTGCCAGCTCCACTGTGCGGTCTGGGGAGGTAGCACCCCAAGACCTGGGGAAGGCGGGCGCTTGCACTGGGCCTCACACTTTATGGAGCCTGCGCTGGTCCTTCTCTGGCATCACCCTTCATAGGGTGAGGGGTTCACGGTGCCAAGTGACTGTGCCCCCACTATTAGGCCTGCCTCAGGGTACCGGGAACTACCACAGCCCCAGCCCCCGTGCCTCAAGGTCCCCTTTCAGGGCCTGCATGATTCTCTCTCAGATGATACTGCTTATCCTTGGCTGATGGGAGGTCAGGCAGCTGTTTGTATGAAGTTCATGCGGGGGGCGCTGGGGTGTCGAGGTACATTCACTGAAGTCCCCTTGTGGTGTGAGACGGAGCTGGCAATGGAAAGAAAACTTGCCAGGGGGACCTCCAAGTTGGGGGCCTTCCTCTGCTGCCCTCTTTGGACTTAGAACTTTGGGGAACATGAACCTTCTAAATCCAAACCTGGCATCCCACCTTGTTATGAAAAGATACTTGTCAGAGTAGGAGGAGAACATATTCATTACGTGCTGTGTTAGTGTGATTTTTATTTTTAAAATACTGAGGCATAGTGGCGCCTGGGTGGCTCAGTGGGTTAAAGCCTCTGCCTTCAGCTCTGGTCACCGTCCCAGGGTCCTGGGATTGAGGCCCGCATCAGGCTCCCTGCTTGGCAAGGAGCCTGCTTCCTCCTCCTCCTCCTCCTCCTCTCTCTCTCTCTCTCTCTCTGCCTGCCTCTCTGCCTACTTGTGATCTCTGTCAAATAAATAAATAAAATCTTAAAAAAAAATAGAATAAAATAAAATAAAATAAAATACTGAGGCATAGGCTCTGTGACCTCTGTTTGTGCTCTTAGCCTGGAGAGATTAAGGAGATCCAAGCTGGCAGGCCTGTTGCTCTGGCCTAGTGTCAGCCTCTCCAGCTGGCCCCAGTGGAAGAGCCCGACTTCACCCCAGATCCTGACGTACAGCTTCCCCGCAGCATCACACCACAGGGCCCAGGGCCAGCCCCAACCAACCCTTCCACCCAGCCCTGGTTCCTTGGAGGCCTGGGAAGGAAATTTCAATAATTGGGAGCCAAACCGGGTAAATTGGGCTGGGACATAAGCCATATTATTGCTTTAGATTGTTTCAAGAGGTGGCAGGCCATCAGAGGGGAGGGCGGCCCCTTTCTTCCGTGGCTGGTGGGCTGGCTCTTCAGGCCACTCCACAGGCCTGAGGCCCAGGCAGCATGATGGCTGGAGGGAGTTGAAGGTCACTGGGGGTTTTCCAAAACCTGAAATTGAGAGATCGGGTTGTCCAGGCCAGGAGAGGGAGAAGCCGGGATCCAGGACAGAACCGGAGGCAAGCCTGCAAAGCCCGTGGCAGTCACCTACAGGGGCATCGGCTGAGCACTGGGCATTAAAGGACAGCAGTACCTGCTAGAGTCTGAATGTGTGTGTCCCCTCGAAACTCATATGCTGAAACCCTAACACCCAAGGTGAGGGGGTGAAAAGGTAGGCCTTTGGGATTGTGATGAGGTCACAGTGAGTGGAGCCCTGTTTGTCTCCCAGAATTCCCCACGGAGAGCACAGTGTGGTGTGGGCAGGAGACCTCAGTGTTGGGGGGCTAGCTAAGGGCCCTGGGATTACGCTGCCAACAGCAGAGTCCCCGCGGTGTCCTGGGAGGCAGTGGGCTTAGCTACGGGGGGGACTTCCTTCCGCCTAGTGCCCCGCTCTCCTCTGCGGGGTCTGAGATGGGGCGTCCTACGGCAGCATTGAGTGTGACTTGGGAGCCAGAGCATGTGAAGTGAGGCTGTGAAGCAGAGGGCAGCTCCAACTGGTGGAGTCCTGTTCACACTCCAGTTTCTCCAGAAACGACTCTGACTGACTCTCCCTGGCCAGAACACCCATGGTGGATCAGTCTGGACCTAACATCTCTCCATGCATTCGGTCTCGAGTCCTCTTTATGGGGTCAGCTTTGTTTTCCCCCAAGAGTGGGAATAAGGCCATACACTCTGATGGGGAAGGCAGACAAGAAAGAAACAGATACACACAGAGCAGATTTCAGGTAGTCATATTAGCTACCGAGGTAGGATGTGAGGGTACAGGGTGACAGAGAGGAGGGGTTGTTTTCTTTGAGGCAGAGCCTCCAGGAAGGGGGCCAGGAAAGACCTCTTCAAGGAGTGGGCCATGTGAGCAGAGAACCCAAGGAAGTGAGGGAGCCATGTGGCTCCTGGAGAGAGGGTCATCCCTGGGTGAAGGGCCTGTGGGCCCACCAGGGTGGAAGAAGTGGGAATAAGGGAGGGGACGGAGCCAGAACCTGGATCACCTAGGGCCCTGTTGGCCGCGGTAAGGATTTGGGATTTTATGTTCCATGATGGGACACCCTTGGAGGGTTTGAAGCAGGGCAGTGATAGAATATCACATACATAGGAAAGGGTTCACTGGACTGCCGTGTGGAAAATGGACTGAGGGAGGCTGGGCTGGAAGATCCTGTGAAACTCCAGGTGTCCTCATCCAGAATTCAGGGAGTTCGTGTGCTTAGATGGGGGGAGGGGGTGGTTTGGCAGCTTATATATATGTACGTATGTGTGTGTGTGTGTATATATGGCTTTATTTTTATGAACCTCGAACTAAATATTACCATTCCCTTCAACAACAAATGTAGGCAACAGATCACAGTAAGAGCAGCATCTGTGACTTTGTCACTAGCAGAAATCACACATGGTTTTACCACACATGATATACAGCTCCTGCAAATATCTAGAAATATCGTACTCACCACCGCTCTGTAAATATAATCATTCTTAGACCTGCCCTTAGATCTTTTCACTTAATGTGGCACCAGTGAAGCACATATATTAATAGACTATAAGACTGTTCTTTATTTATTTAAAAGATAGATTGATTGATTTGAGACCGAGAATGAATGGGGGAGGAGTAGAGGGAAAGAGAATCTCAAGCAGATTCCCCGCTGACATGGGGACCCTGACTCAGGGCTCAATCTCTTGAGCCAGAGACCATGACCGGAGCTGAAACCAACTGACTGAGCCACCCAGGTGCCCTCGTAAGTCTGCTTATGTAAAGTATTTTGATAACTGTATTTCAATATGATTGGTCTTCTTTATAATCCCCAGCATTTTATATATGTATGTCTTTATTTATTTTCTAAAGATTTTTATTTAATACGCAGAGAGAGATCACAAGTAGGCAGAGAGGCAGGCAGAGAGAGGAGGGAAGCAGGATTCCTGCCGAGCAGAGAGCCTGATGTGGGGGTTCGATCCCAGGACCCGGAGATCATGATGTGAGCTGAAGGCAGAGGCTTAACCCTCTGAGCCACCGAGGTGCCCCAATTTTATCTATTTAAAAACATTCTTCTGACACAGGGATCCATTAGTTCCTGGCCAGAAAATGCTAGGACTAGGTGGAAATAGTTTATGTGGGGAGAAATAGTGAGGTTCTGGATGTATTGTGGGTGGAAGCCAGCAGAGCTGGCTGATGGATGAAGCATGGAGAGGGGAAAGAGGAGTTAGGGCCTCTGGGTCTCTGGCCTGAGCAGGAGAATGAAAACTGATGCTGTTACAGGGAAGAGGCAGATGAGGGGAGGGGTGGGTTTGGAGGGGCAGGAAAGGGGGGGCATGTTGATGGTTGGATGTCAAGAGCAGAGGTCCAGGGGACAGTCGCATGCATGAATCTAGAGCTCTGGAGACAGACTGAGGATGGAGATTCCAATATGGGAATCATCAGTCCACAGATGGTATTGCCAGCCACAGGACTAGATGTGGAAAAGATTACGGTACTCATCTTCCAGATAGGTAAACCGAGGCTAAGAACAGTAAAGTGCGGTACCCACTGTGGGCAGGGTCAGTTCTTAATGCTGTTTTTTCTCTGAAGCAGCCCCTGCTGGCTCCTGGAGTCTGAAAATAACCTAGGGTGGCATATTCGTCCCCCACGTGAGGATCGCGGCAAGAGGGACTGGACTGTTTGACAGCAGTAGGCCCAGTATCAAGTCTGGAACCAGCAAGACACAATACGTGAGGTTTCCTTCCATCTTGACATGGGGAGCATCTCTCTCATGATGCAGACCTCTGCATGCCCACGGAGCCATGGTCATTTCATGCGCAATGGATCGCTCCAGCCGCGGCGTATTTTGGGCAGAGATTACTTCAGAAAGGTGGTAATTTAACTGCACAGCCAGAGACTCTCTCATATATGATCGCTTGTATTGATGCGAAACCTCAACCACTGTTTACCAGAAACATAGGGTAGTTAGTAATTTTGTTTCAGACACAGAAGTGTGGAGCAATCATGACCAGTGTGACTGAATGGGCCTCAGTTTCCTTATCTGTTAACCAAACAGGTTCAGCGAGGTGTGGGGACTATCCCCAAGGCTTTAGAATGCAGCTTGGCTTTTCTCTGAGCTTCCTTCCCCTTGTGTGAATGTCTAGTTATTCCAGGGAAAGCTGTCATTGAAGGGGCTGGGGGGAAGACAGCTCTACATGAGGGTATCAGGGTTTCTGTTCCTGGTGGCTGCTCCTCTTCTTCTTCTTTTAAGATATATTATTTATCTTAGAAAGAGAGAGAAAGAGAGCGCACACGCACAGGGAGGGGCAGAGGGAAAGGGAGACTCTCACGCTGACTCTGTGCTGAGCTCAGAGCTGGATGCGGGGCTCAGTCCGAGGACCCTGAGGTTACGACCTGAGCCAAAGCCAAGAGTCGGTCATTTATCCGACTGAGCCACCCAGGTCCCCCTCCCCAGGGGCTGTTCTGATCTGGGGTAAATCTTTCTGTATTTTGGGGTCTCCATCCTTTTTGAGCTCTCGAATAAGAAGGAAAACGTTCAGAAGTGCATAGAGAGATGAATCTCACGATTATAGAATGCTTTGAACAAAACGCCCAGAAAAGTCCTTCACTTGAATCAACAGAAAAAGTTTTTCTCCGGGGCTCTGTATCGCACAGACGGTGGTATTTGCGTAGAGAGAAAGAAGGGTGGTGGAGAGAATGTGGCCTTTGGAGACAAGAGGCTGGTCCCAGTCTCAGCGCTGGGGCCAGTTTCAGTAACAGTTGCCACTGGGTGCCCGCTCTGCCAGGCATTCTACAGAAACAGTTTCTTCCCACCATGATAACCAGCACATTTTACCCATGAGGAAACATTACGGACACTCTTGTGCAGTTCCCCAGCTCGTGGAGGTCAGAGCGAGGGTGCAAACACGTGCCTAGATGACTCCCAAGTTTTCCTCACACAACAGGGAGGCCTGGGGGAGGAAGTGCCTCTGAAACACCTGGGACATAATAGTTGTTCAGTGAACATGTTTCCTATCATGTCTGGGGTACGATGGATAATACAGGCTCCCGAGTTCCCAGAAGTTCTGTTCCTTGCCTTTCCTTCAATCCTTTCATTTTTACCAGTGCCAGAGCCACTGAGAAATACTGGCCTTTCATCTAGGCAGCTACTTTGTCATGGGGCAGATTTGTAGGTCCAGCTTCTGCAAGCTTTCCCTCAGTGGGGCTGGGCTCTGGGGCTGTGGGGGAGCTTCTCTGCTGACCTTCGTTTCAGCCTGTGTCTGTGGAGCCCTTACTATGGGCCAAGTTCTGCATCCAGGGTTTCAGTGCATTTTCTCACTTCATCCTCAGAACAGACTCATGAGATAGACACAGTTGAGACCTCTATTTCAGAGGTGAAGAAACTGAGTGTTGGAGTAAAGGGCTGCTTTCCTAAGTCCACACAACCCAGCTGTAGCAGTTAGGGCAAAAAAATCAGGTCTGCCTTACTCCTAAATTCTTCATGGCCCTCAGAAAAGAGACATTTCTTTGGGCAAACTGGGGTTTGTCCATCTCCTCCCAGCTGTCTCCTTTAGCCTCCCCACCACCAAGTAAAACAAAAACAAACCCAAAATAGATGATTTCTAAAATGAAGATTCCTAGGCATTTGGGAGGGTCCAGGGCTTTAAGTAAATAGCCATTGTCAAAGGGAAAGCTTTATGTGTTTCGTGGCAAAATTCCACACAGACAGTCACACCCCCTGACTTAGTAATTGCACCTCTGGGATCCTGCTAAGGTTATATTTAACATAAACAAAAACCTCCATGAGTATATTTATCATAAAGTTATTTCAATATCTAAAATTTAGAAGGAGCATAAACCTCCAAACTAAAGAACTGGTTCAAGGCACCAAGACGACTAAATGATACAACCAAACGTCATGCAGCCATTAAAATGGATGATTCTTTAGACCATATAGAAACAGGGAAACATTTATGGACATGTCACATGTGATTAAGTGAGAAAAGTAGAGTATAAAGCACATATGCAATATGATCACAGCTCAGCTCTGTGCATGTGTGTGGGCACGTCTGGGAAGGGATTAATGGAAATGAAGCGAGTGGTGGTAGATCCTCCTTGTGAGACGGAAACGATCAATGAAATGAAAAAGGCAATCTATGGCATGGGAAAAGAGATGTGCAGGGAATATAGTCAGTAAAGGTTTACTAGCCAAAATGTATAAGGAATTTATACAACCTGACACTGAATAAACACAAATAATCTGATTAGAAATGGCCAGGACACCTGAATAGACATTTCTCCAAAGACGACATCCAGGTGGCCAACAGATAGATAAAAAAATACTCCACTCATCACTCATCCTCAGGGAAATGCAAATCAAAGCCACAATGAGATACCACCTCACACCTGTGAGAAGGACCAGGATCAAAAAAGACAAGAAGTAACGAGTGCTGGCAAGGATGTGGAGAAAAAGGAACCCTCGTGCACTGTTGGCAGGAAGGGAAACTGGTGCAGCCACTGTGGAAAACAGTATGGAGTTTCCTCAAATAATTAAAAATAGAGCTACCCTATGATTCAGTAATTCCGTTACTGCATAGTTACCCAAAGAAGATGAAAACACTAATTTGAAAAGGTATATGCACCTATGTTTATTGCAGCATTATTTATAATAGCCAAGATGTGGAAGCAGCCCAAGTGTCCAATAATTGATGGATAAGGAAGATGTGGCGCATGCACGTGCACGTGCACACACACATACACACACACATGCACAATGAAACATTACTGAACCATTAAAAAAAGAATGAGTTCTTGCCATTTGGGACAATGTGGATGGACTTAGACGGTATTACACTAAGCGAAAAGTGAGTCAGACAGAGAAAGACAAATACCATATGACACGTGGAATCTAAAAAAAAAAAAAGAACAAATGAAAAAAGTGGAAACAGACCTATAAATACAGAGAACAAACTGTGGTTGCCAGAGAGAAGGGGGTGAGGGGAAGGGCACAATGGGTGAAGGGGGTGGGAGATACAGGCTTCCAGTCACGAAATGAGCAAGTCCCAATGGTAGTGAAAGGTGCAACGCAGGGAATCTAGTCAATGGTATTGTGATAGTGTTATATGGTGACACGTGGTAGCTCTCTTGTGATGAATACAGAGTTGTTGAATTACAATACTGTATACCTGGAACTAATATAACATTGTGTGTCAACTATATTTCAACTAGAAAAAAAAAAGGAAAAAAAGGAAAGGGGGGTGGTGCAGTCAGTTGAGTGTCCGACTCTTGGTTTCAGTTCAGGTCTTGATCTCAGGGTTAGGGGATTGAGCCCTGCAACAGGCTCTACACTAGGCATGGAGCCTGCTTAAGAGTCTCTCTCACTGTTCCTTTGCCCCTCCCCTGCACTCACACTCACTAAAAAAAGAAAAAAAAAAGAAAAAGAAAAGAGGAGAAAAAAAAGAAAATAGTGGTGTTAGATTGATGGAAGCACAGGTGCTTTTTTTTTTTTTTTTGTAAGCAGTTTCTGCTCATATTTTAAAAAGTTCAACAGAGAAGGTATGAAGTTGGAAATATTTCTACTTTCCAATGACAGTCACTATTACATTTTCTTGTGCCCGTCTCATAGACACAGTTTTAAAGTTAAAAAAGATCCTTAATCCTCAAGATCAAGGATTTGGATTCTTCCAGTAACATTTTACTTCAGTTACTACTTTTTAATTTAAAAAATTCCAGACATACAAAAAATTTAGACTATAATATCATGGTCGTATGAGTACCTACTACCTGGAATAGAAAGGAAAACACTTGCGGGGCACCTGGGTGGCTCAGTGGGTTAAGCCGCTGCCTTCGGCTCAGGTCATGATCTCAGGGTCCTGGGATCGAGTCCTGCATCGGGCTCTCTGCTCAGCAGGGAGCCTGCTTCCTCCTCTCTCTCTCTGCCTGCCTCTCAGTGTACTTGTAATTTCTCTCTGTCAAATAAATAAATAAAATCTTTAAAAAAAAAAAAGGAAAACACTTGGGACGCCTGGGTGGCTCAATGGATTAAACCTCTGCCT
Source organism: Mustela nigripes (assembly GCF_022355385.1). Classification (NCBI taxonomy): domain Eukaryota; kingdom Metazoa; phylum Chordata; class Mammalia; order Carnivora; family Mustelidae; genus Mustela; species Mustela nigripes. The sequence continues at coordinate 43,154,519 of NC_081569.1, read as the reverse complement.
TGGGCTCAGGTCATGATCTCATAGGGTTCTCTGCTCAGCAGGGAGCCTGCTTCCCCCAGTCTCTCTCTGCCTCCCTGTCTACTTGTGATCTCTGTCAAATAAATAAAAAAATCTTTAAAAAAAAACAACACTTAAAAATACAGTTTTATTTTAAGGCCTCCTCTGTGGACCCTCTAATCCCACTCCTCCCTCCCTGTCAGTGGTCATGACTCGCCTGAATTTGCTGTTCATCGTATTTTCTACTTTTACTATGACTACCTAACTCCCCAAAATAGTTGTTCTTGTCTGGCATGTTTTGAACTTTTCCATAAATTACACTAGATTTTATTTCTTCTCCTGCAGCCTGCTTGTTTCACTCAATATTGTTTTGTGAGATTTATTCATGTTGATACCAGTATTTTGTTCATTTTTGCTGCTGTTTACTCTTTCTTTGTTTGAATGTTAACAGTCCTTGTACCGACTAGGAATCTTGCCTTCCCAGATCCAGCACGTGGGCCTGGCTCCACTGGCCCACACCCCACATTGCTGCTGGGGGGCTTTCTCTGGCTGCTGGATCCGGCTCTAATGCGGGGGGCGGGGGCAAGGAGAGGGCCGGGATTTAACAGCTCCCAGAGCAGGCCTTGTCCTTGCCCCAGGGGAGCTAGTGGCTATGCTCTCCAGCTCCCCTTCTCCTCAGGCCGAGTAGCTCTGAGGCACACGCCCTTCTCCATCCCCCAGAGGTCCCCAGACATGAAGCTCCATTTACTTGCCCACAGTAGTTACCTGCTTGATAGTCATCTCAGTTTGGCTTCTCCAGGAGCAGATACTGAATCAGACCTTGGGTACAAGGCATTTATGAGGAATAAATACCCGCAAAAGGGAGGCAGAGAAGCCAGGATTGGGCAGAGGGATAAGCAGAAGTGCTATGCAACCCGACAAAGCCTCAGTCAATCCACAAGAAGCTGAGGAACGAATAGGGAGCCTTCAGAATGTCCCATGGTGATCCAAAATGTCTGCCTCTCTCAGTTCCCGGTTATGAGCTGCCCTAAGAGGTCATGATCTCTGGTGAGGCTGCTCTGGGAAGCTGAGGCAGACCCCCTGCTCACCCCAACCCTTGCAGCTGGGCAGTGAGGCCTTCCCTAGAAGGGGCTTTGGGCACCATGTCCTTATATGCCATAAGAACACACCATGTTGGCTTCTTCATATCCACGCGTCTGATCAGCTCCCATATAAACTACCTGTACTTGTATCCTTGTCTCGAGCTCTGTCTTGGGGAGACCTCAAACTCGGACAATGAATGTATGGTGATATATTTATCCATTCTCCTGTTATGGGACACCCAAGTGTTTCCAATTCTTTGTTACTGCAAACTACATTGCAATGGACTTTCTTGTACAGGTCTCCTTGTGTACATGTTGTGGGAGTTGTTTGTTTGTTTTGGGAGAGGAGAGGGCCCAAAGAAGAGGGAGAGAGAACTTTAAGCAGGCTCCACACCCAGTGCAGAGCCCAGTGTAGGGCTTGATCTCACAACCCTGAGATCACAACTTGAGCCAGAATCAAGAGTCAGATGCTCAACCTACTGAGCCATCTAGGTGCCCCATTATGGTAAATACCTAGAAGCAGAGTTCTTGGTAGTCTTTGACTACACTAGGGGTTGGACTAAGGACCTGCAGTGAGGTCAAGATTGAAGGTATGGATACACTGGAGACAGAGCCTCACACTGAAGAGGTTTTGTGTCAGATGGACTTTATTACAGATACACTCTCAGAATCCTTCCTCTAGAGCAGAGTTTCTCAAAAGTTAATATGCATATAAACCTCCTGGGGATCTTGTTAACTTGCAGATTCTGATTTAGCAGGTCTGGGTAGAGACCTGAAATTCTGCATTTCTCAGCTTTCAGATGTACTTCTGCTGCTCCCTGAATCCCCTACAGTAGCACACTCCAGAAAAAGAGTCTGATTAGGAGGCTATTCAGAAAATCGAAGCAAAGTAGCCATGATTCTTTGTGATGATTGCTCACAAAATAGGGTGAAAGAGATGGCTTGAGGGGAATGGCCCATGGGCTAAACTACTAGGTTACTAGATGGGACATTATGCTACTGGGGGCCTAGTGATTCACCATTGGTGGAGTTTAGGAGTAGTGTCAACACCAGGTTACTTCTCACTTTTGTCACGGGGAAAGATACAGACTGAGTGGTCAGTAGGACTACAGGTCTGTCTTGTTAACTGATTTTTCACCTCTTTCTTTGTCATTCCAGACACAATATTTGGCTGTCAGTTTAAGGGTGGTGTAACATTTGCCTCTGAAGAGTGCCCAGGTTAGGTGGATTTGTACTTGAGTCCTCAAGGGGGTAGGCCAGCTGGACTGCTTTAAGAATTCACAGTCATGGGGGCACCTGGGTGGCTCAGTGGGTTAAGCCGCTGCCTTCGGCTCAGGTCATGGTCTCAGGGTCCTGGGATCGAGTCCCGCATTGGGCTCTCTGCTCAGCAGGGAGCCTGCTTCCTCCTCCTCCTCTCTCTCTGCCAACTTGTGATCTCTCTCTGTCAAATAAATAAATAAAATCTTAAAAAAAAAAAAAAAAAGAATTCACAGTCATGGACCAGCCTCATGGGAAAGTCCTTTTTTTGTCCCCATAAGCACAAAAGGACATTTAATGTTAGTTAAAAACTTCCATTTCTTCTCAAGATGGAGTAACAAGGATGGAATTTATCATTCCATGCAACATTACTCAAAAACGAGACAAAATATTTTGAACAAGGGTAGCAGATGAGATGAAGAACAAATGAAGTGAACATGACAATCACCTAGCTCACTGCCTGGAGAAGGTTTTCAGGGTGTGGTGTGTGGAGGGAATCTAGGCAGAGACCAGGGGACTCTCTGAGTTGAGTCAATAGAGATGGGGTTCAGGGAAGCCAAAGCAGCTAGAGCTCACAGGGCTGAGTAGCAGAGGGGAGAGAGATACACAGAGAGAGAATGCTGAAGATTTGCAAAGGGTGCCCCTTGAGGACACATTTGAGTACTGGTTAACCCACACTTGTGAAGAATCTTGCTGAGATAAGAGAAAGAGTCACCCTATTTTTAAGCCACCCTAATTTAAGGGAGCAGCACTCAGAGGTCACATAGTGTCGAAAGTAATTCCTGTTCCCACCAGCAAGAGTGGAAAACATTACAATCAAGAGGCATTAACTAGAATACCAAGGAGGGTCTTGCCTTGGGGGATAAATTTAACTCTAAATTAAATGCAGCTCTGATCTGGCCTAACAAAATTAAAAATAAGACCTGAAATGATCAAACTACTGCCAAGTAACTTAGCTGCATTCCAGAACAAAACTTAAGAATATTTATATAAATATAAAAATATTCACATGCAACAAAGTGAAATTCACCATGTTTGACATCCAAGCAAAAGAACTAGGCATGCATAAAAGCAGGAAAATACGATTCAGAATGAAAAGAAAAATCAGTGAGTTAAAACTGACCCACAAAGAATACAGATAATAGGATTCAGGTACACTACATTTTTTTTTAAGTTATTAGGACTATATTCTCTGTTTTGAGAAGCTAAAGGAAAGAATGATCATGAAAAGCAGAGGCAAGGAAGATATAAAATAGGCCTAAACTGAACTTTTAGAGATGAAAACTATGATGTCCCAGATGAAAAATGCAGTGGCTATGATTAATAGGTTCTACACTGCAGAAAAAAAGAAGAGTGAAGTTGGAGACCTAGCATTAGAAACTATCCAAAATGAAACTTAGAAAAAAAACACTAGAGAAAAGTTAGAGTACCAATAAAAAGTGGAATAATTTTAAGTGACCTAACATACGTGTAATTTAGAAACTGGACTCCCTGGAATGGGGCCCCAGGGGATGAAAAATAATATTTGAGGAAATAATGGCTAAAAATATTTTAAATTTGGTAAAAGCTATAAATGCACAGTCCAAAAAGCATTACAGACCCTAAGCACAAAAACATGAAGAAAACAACACCAAGGCACATCATAATCAAATTGCTTAAAGCCAGTGATAAAGAGAGAATAAAAAATGGCCGAGGAAAAAGACATACTACAGAGAAACAAAAAAAGATGACAGATTTTTTTGGTCAGAAACAAAGCAAGCTAGAAGACACAAAAGTATGACATCTTTAAAGTATTAAAAAGGAAAGAAACCTGTTAAACTAGAATTTTATACTCAATGAAAATATCTTAAAAAATGAAGACAAGGGTGCCTAGGTGGCTCAGTGGGTTAAACCTCTGTCTTCAGCTCAGGTTATGATCTCAGGGTCCTGGGATCGAGTCCCGTGTCAAGCTCTCTGCTTGGCAGGGAGCTTGCTTCACCCTCTTTCTCTGCCTGCCTCTCTGCCTGTGATCTCTGTCAAATAAATAAATAAAATCTTTTTTAAAAAATGAAGATGATCAAGAGAATGAGAAGACAAGCCACAAACTGGGAGGAAATATTTGCAAAAGACACAACTGATAAGGGATTGTTTAAAATTCAACAATAAGAAAAAAAAGAGATGTAATTTAAAAAAACCACAAAATTTTAATAGACACCTCACCAAAGAAGATATACAGATGATAAATAATTATATGAAAAGATACTCCATATGATATGTCATCAGGGAAGTACAAATTAAAACAATGAGATATCACTATATACCTATTAGAATGGCCGAAATTTGGTACATTGTTAACACTGACAACTGCTGGTGAGGATATGGAACAGCAGGAACTCTTATTCACTTCTATTAATGAGAAATGGTACAACCACTTTGGAAGACAGTTTTGAGGTTTCTTAGAAAAGTAAACATATTCTTAACATATGATCTAGAATCGCACTCCTTGGTTTACAGCAGCTTTATTCGTAACTTCCAGAGCTTGGAAGCAACCAACATGTCCTTTAATAGATGGATGAATAAATAAACGGTGGTACATCCAGACAATGGAATATTATTCTGTGCCAAAAAGAAATGATCAAGCCATGAAAAAACATATATTTTACTAATTGCAAGAAGTCAACCTGAAAAGGCCATATACTGTATGGCCATATGACACTCTGGAAAAGGCAAAACTATGGAGACAGCAAAAAGACTGCCTGGAGTTGGAGTGGGAGGAATGAATAGGCAGAGCATAGAGGATTTTTAGGGCAGTAAAAATATTCCATATGATACAACATGAATACATGTCATTACACAGTTGTCTAAAACCGTAGAAAGCAGAGGCGCCTGGGTGGCTCCGTGGGTTAAAGCCTCTGCCTTTGGCTCAGGTCATGATCCCAGGGTTCTGGGATCAAGCCCTGCATCGGGCTCTCTGCTCAGCAAGGACCCTGCTTCCCCCACCCCCTCTGCCTGCTTCTCTGCCTACTTGTGATCTGTCAAATAAATAGAATCTTTAAAAACAAATAAAGCCATAGAAAGTACAACACAAAGAGTGTACCCTAAGGGAAACTGTGGGCCTTGGGACTTGTGATGTGTCAGTGTAGGCACAATTATGACAAATGTACCACTTAGATTATGCCTGTGTGGAGGCAGGAGGTATATGGGAAATCTCTATCCTTCCTTCTCAATTTTTCTGTGGACCCAAAATTTTGCTAAAAAAATAAAGTTAAAAAAAAAAAAAAACTATGGGGCGCCTGGGTGGCTCAGTGGGTTAAGCTGCTGCCTTCGGCTCAGGTCATGGTCTCAGGGTCCTGGGATCGAGTCACGCATCGGGCTCTCTGCTCGGCAGGGAGCCTGCTTCCTCCTCTCTCTCTGCCTGCCTCTCTGTCTACTTGTAATTTCTGTCTGTCAAATAAATAAATAAAATCTTTAAAAAAATTATAAGAGGAAAAAGAAAGATAGGGAAGATACTTTTTCAGACACATAAAAGCTGAAAAAAAACATCACCAACCAACTTATGCTACAAGAAATGTTATTGGAAGTCTTATAAGTAGAAGGGAAATGATACCAGAGGGAAACATAGATCCTCACAAAAGAAGAAAGAGCGTAAGAAATAACAACTACAGTAGCAATTTAAAGACTTTTTTCTTTTTAGCTAACTCTCCTTAGAAGATAATTGACTGTTCAAAGCAAATATAATAATGTTGGGGCAGCTCAGTGGCCCAGCTTGCGTCCCCTCTCTCACTGTGTCTCTGTCAAATAAATTTTTAAAAATATTTTTTAAAAATCTCAAACAGTAACTGTGGCTTTGTCTACAACTCCTTGCCATTCTCAGGTTTGTTACATCTATTTTGAAGGTCTATTTTAAGGCATGCAAGTGGTTAAGATTATTGAATTGAATTGATCCCTTTATTATTTTGTTACTCTCTTTATCTGTGGTAATATTCTTTGTCTGAAATCTACTTTGTCTGATATTCATATAACCACTCCAGTTTTCTTTTGACTAGTGTTAGCTTGGTATATTTTTTCTATCCTTTGACTTTTAACCTATTTGTGTTTTTATATTTATTTATTTATTAAGGTTATTTATTTATTTGACCGAGAGAGATCACAAGTAGGCAGAGAGGCAGGCAGAAGGAGAGGGGGAAGCAGTCTCCCCACTCAGCAAGGAGTCTGACTTGGGGCTGGATTGCAGGACCCTGGGATCATGACCTGAGCTGATGGCAGATGCTTAACCGACTGAGCCACCCAGATGTCCCCACCGCTTGAGATTTTAAAACTCCTTTCCAAATAACTGTTAGAATAAGCAGATCAACAGAAGATGGATTAAGTAATTCTGGGGCCCAAGGGAAAGAAAGTATTTGGTAAACATGAAACTCTCCTATTACTAACCACAGCTAGGTCAGATTTCTAGTTTCTATAGTTTGAGGCATCCTTTTTTATTTTTATATAAATAATCTATAAGGTTTGCCACAGGAAAAACTGTTGCTCCTGAATCACACAGAACCAGCTGGAAGCAGAATCCTTTGAATTTTATAAAGTCAGACTGAGAGAACAGTCTACAACTGTTTACCATCAAGATGCACCCAGATTATCATTGTCCCTTGGGGGACATTCTGGCAATAACAGACATCCGTAGCCTAGTCTGTCAACTCAAGCCCTCTCAAAATTGGCCCCCCAAACCCTGGGTCACCAGGAATTCGGGCTAAGTGGGAGACACACCTAGATCAAATGGTGTTGAAGGGAGAAGGAACCAGTCAGACAAGAGAAAGAGAAACAGAGATGGGTGGGGGTCTTTCCCTCCATTTTTCCTATTCCTCTCCTGTTTTGGTCTCTTCTATCCCCAACCCAAAAGCATCATCTAGTTAAAAGCCAACTGGCCTTTGAATTGGCAGATGTATGAACCTGTCTTGGAAAAATGACAAAATAAACTCCATTTAAAATGGACTGTGGAGTCCTGAAGAGAACATCCGCCTGGGGGTCTAGAAGCACTTATGTCTGACGCTAACTCTCAGCTCTAACCCTTGGATATTGTTTGACCATGGTTAAGTCACTTAACTTCTCTAAGTCTTGGTTTTCCCATCTGTAAAATGGGGGAGACACCAACCTTGCAGGGCTGGTTGAGAGGACTAAACCAGCTAACACATGTGTGGGTGTTACATTTCCTAGGCTATAACTGTGGATATCCAAAACAGAAAACCCAATTTTATTTTTCTGTGATATAACTTTCAACACTACCATGAGGTCCCATCTTGCCTTCTAGTGAAATAACAACAGGAACAACAAGACAACAGTCGATTCCAAGCAAATTCAGACACTTGAGGATTTTCTGGTTCATTTTAGTTTGAAGCTCAGTGAAGTCAGTATTTTCTCCTCTTCTTTTCCCTAGGGTGTCCATCTTCCTTCATCCTGGGGGCTTCTGTGTCATCACCAGAGTGGAGGGAGACACCAGCTCTTGTTTACTCCCTGAAATGTGATCTGTTTTGACTAGGCTTTGGTACAACATGCACTGGCTTCTGGGACATCACGTCTCTCATCTGTTATCTGGTCATCAAGGCCATTCTGCATGAGTTACTCTGCACTCCCTGGGACCTCTGACATTCCTAGGCTCACTGCCTTTGAAACATTTTAAATGTTCCTTAAAAACCCCCAACAAATCCACAGTTTGGCATGCAAAGGGTACAAAAAGAAAAACAGAAAATTCTCTCTCTCATCCTTGTCCTCAGCCACCCCTCCTCTGTAGAAGCAATGATTTTTTTTTTTTTGCCAGTTTCTTATGTGTTCTTTCTTTTCTTTTTTAAAAGACTTAAAAAATGTATTCATTTGAGAGACAGAAAGAGAGCCCGCGAGAGCGTGAGCAGAGGGGAGGGGCAGAGGGAGAGGGAGAGGGAGAAACAGACTTTCTGCTAAGCAGGGAGCCCAACATGGGGCTTGATCCCTGGGCCCTAAGATCATAATCTGAACAGAAGGCAGATGCTTAACCAAATGAGCCACAGGTGCCCCTTATGTATTCTTTTTTTTTTTTTTCCCCTTATGTATTCTTTCAAAAATAATTTACACATTGATAAACACAACCTTTCTAAAATCATCTCCTATAATTATATGTAATCATCTCCTATCTTTCATGGATCAAAGTTTGCCTCATGTATACATACACACACTCACAAATATTATTCATATACACAAATGTTTATATATATTACATATTACCATTGTTTATATAGACACATAGTAAATACATATGAAATATATATATATATATATATATATAGTATTTTTAACTGTCTTGGACAACAGAGCCTGAGGCAAAACTTCCGTCCTAACACTTTATGGAGCGACATAATCCCAGGGCACTGCAAGAGCCAAGGAAAAATGGTAGCGAGGCAAGGAGGTATATTAATTTCTCGGGGTCACTGTAACGAAGTACCGCACACTGGAAAGGGGCAGGGAAAAGCAGGAGCCTGCCTCTGATGGTCTCTGCACCCCAAATCATCTTTCTTCAAAAAGCCTGGACTCTATTTTCCCTTAATTTCTGTCAGAAACTGCAGGGAATCATCAGGCTTCCATCTGGTACTTAGAGACAGTCTTTGAAAAATTTAATTACTTTCAAGTGTCTGGGATTATTAAGCCCAGTATTGAGTTGTTCCATCAGATTCGTTATCTTTATTTTATTTATTTGAGAGAGTGAGTGAGCAAGCATGTGAGCGAGTGGGGGGAGGGGCAGAGGGAGAGGGAGAATCTCCAGTAGACGCCCGCTGAGCCAGCTGGGCACCCCCAGATTTGTTATCTTGCACAATCTTCAGCAGATTCTTACTGAGCACCTACTGCTTTCCAGCCGCTGTGCACGGCAGTAGGAAAATAGCTGGCAAAGGCAGCTCGCCCTCCAGAAGCTGGTGCTCTAGCAAGAGGGAGAGAGACAATAATCAAGTGACTCAGTGCAATTATAACAAGGCTCCGAGCAGGGAAGGACAGGGACTTAGAGAATGCAATTTTGCCTTTGTTGTTATTTATGTTTTCCCTCTTTCTAATTTTAAACTATTAGACAAGAAAATTTAGGAAGTACAGAAAGCACAGGGGTGGTCCTGGATGCTCTTTTATTATCTAGCAGACGAGAGCTACATGAGGGAAGGGGGTTTTGTTCATTGGAGGGGAGGCAGATAATTGTTACTTGGTGGCTAGCCAAGTAACAATTGGATGGCTTAGGGCTTCCTAAATTCAGGGACACCCAGTCCCACACAGAAAATGCAGACTTTCTTATGCATTCTCATCTCTTGGAGGGCTTGTAAAATATGATAGATTCCTGGGGTTTACCCCCAGAGATTCTGTTTCCGAATATGGGACAGAGGCCAAGAATAGATGCTTGGCTCAGAGCCCTTTTCAAAATGCTTCTGTTTAGGGGCATCTGTGTGGCTCAGTCATTAAAGCATCTGCCTTTGGTTCAGGTCATGATCCGAGAATCCTGGGATCGAGCCCCACATCGGCTTGCTGCTCGGCAGGAAGCCTGCTTCTCCCTCTCCCACTCCCCCTGCTTGTGTTCCCTCTCTTGCTGTGTCTCTCTCTGTCAAATAAATAAAATCTTTTTTTTAAAAACAAAACAAACAAACAAAAAAAACACCCTGCTGTTGAGTAAGTGAATTCTAATGCAGGTAATCCACGAATCCCACTCTGATCTAGACAGAGGGGCAGGAGGGAGTTTTGTCCATCGCAAAGATGTTACTATTACTAGTAGCATCCTGTACAGGGGAAAGCAGGAGGAAACTCCTTCCTATCTCCCTTCTGTATCCCATGGCTCCTCCTTCCAGGACCCAAAATTCAGGCTGGAAGAAGTATTTACACTCTAGTTCGGCTCTGTCTGGGGTTAAAGAGGCATTGGGAGTTGGCCTGGGAACTTAATCACGACTTAAAACGTTATTTCTTTTGGGAAGCATAGATGAGGTTCAAAGGGCAATTCAACACGTAAACTTTTAGAATTAAATCATCTGGTGAGTTGGGACTTGCAGAGTAGAAAAGGAAAAGGCAATATGTAAAATGTTGCAAAAAGTAACATGAATATAAAAGACTACATTCTATGACTCTGTTTATAGGAAATGTCCAGAAAAGGATAAATCTAAAGCAAGAGAAACCAGATCCATGATTGTCTCAGGCTGGGGAGAGGGGTTGTGAATGGGGCTGCCCAGTAAATGGGCATCAGAGGTCCTTTTAGAGTGATGGAAATGTTCTAGAACTGGATTGTGGCGAGGTTGCACAACTCTGTTATTTTACAACAACAAAAAAAAATCACCGAGTTGTACACTTCAAACGGGTGAATGTTATGGTATATGAAGTACACCTCGTTAAAACTATTTATTAAAACTGACTTGATAAGATCTCTAAATTACCCAGTAACACCCCCTTATACCTGTGAAGCACTTTATAGTGTTTTCATTTACATTATCTCTATGGGCAGGTCACATATCCCTGCGAGGAGATCTATTTTTGTTTCATAGTCAAGAATCTGAGACTCAGAGTTGTTATGTGACTTAAGCAGCAGGTTTTGAGACTTGTTTCTGCACAATGGGCGCACAAGTGGGGTCCTTCACCCACTAAATCCCAGGTCTGTAAACACCTTTGCCCAGGTACTATGCTCAGGAATGGAAGCAGGGGCCAAGCACCTATCTTTCTCATCTGTTCTTCTCTCTGGTTACTTAGCCTTGTCAGTTCTGCATGCTTGGTGGGGTCTCCTGGGTTAAGTCTCTTGCCATAGCTGCTTCGGGCCTAGATGCTGTCACCCCGGAGAGGTTACTCTATAATTGGAAACATGCTGGGAGTAAGTTGGGTACAGTGAGTCGAGGCCAGCTTAAGGAGACTTTTTAGGAGAGGGCATCCAGTCCGTCTGAGTTCCACTCTGGGAACTTCCAATGTGTCCGGGGATATGCTTATTGGTCCTCTGGGGCCAGGACAGCCAATGCTTCTCCCCTTGTCTCCCAGCTGGGCCGGCATTGGCATGCAGTACTAAATATCACCGTTGGATCAGGCCGTCAGGGTTCCTGTCCTATAGATCTGCTTTACAGGACGATCTGCTCAGGTCTTTCTATGCCTGGGCTCTTCCCCACAGAGTGAGGAGGAGCCAGGGGGGCCGGGGACAAGAAGCGCCTTCCAGATCAGGTTCTGGAATTCTCTGTTGAAATGACCCCAAGCCCTCTTCCAGGGCCTTTGATGAACTCTTCTCCAGATCCGTCCTCCCAAAGTGGGGCGGTGTCTGATGTGTGCCAAGGGGCCCTCTGGTAGGAGCATGAGAATGAAGTTTATAAGGGATTATCTGCGTACAGGACACAAGGCCCTCTGCAGTGAGGAACAGAACAGAGGGTGTGCAGAGCAGCAGCACCAGCTGTGGGCCAGGGAGCCCCCACTGACATTCTTGCTTTAGCTCCTGCAAATACAAGCAGCGGGCCTGCCCAAAGAACAGACGGAAATGTCCAAAGAACATACAAGAATCACACAACCGGGGTGCCTGGGTGGCTCAGTGGGTTAAAGCCTCTGCCTTCAGCTCTGGTCATGATCCCAAGGTCCTGGGATCAAGCCCCGAATCGGGCTCTCTGCTCAGCAGGGAGCCTGCTTCCTCCTCTCTCTCTCTGCCTGCTCTCTGCCTACTTGTGATCTCTGTCTGTCAAATAATTTTTTTTTTAAAATCTTAAAAAAAAAAAAAAAAAAAGAATCACACAACCAACACAATTACCAGAACTTGTGTTTTGGAAGAGGGAGAAAGGTTTCCCCATGGCTTTCCTAAACGTGGACAGAAAGCTTCATTTACTTTTCATTGTCAAAAACAGATAAAATATTGGTTATTCCAAGAACAGAGATTCATTCATTTCAAAATGGCAATAATAGGTCCCACCATTATCGTCAGGATAAAGGGAGAATACAGACAGTATCTAGTCGAGGGGAACACTGAACACATGCTAATGGGATTGTTCTTTTTTAATTTTCCTCCAGCTGGTCCCTAAGATAATGTTCAAAGCTTTACTTTTTCCTTCATTTGTCTTATGCTGTCTGGTGGGATATAGTTAATAGAAAACAGATACTGAGATGTTTTTGACATCAAGTTAAGACACGTTACTAATTACTCTCCCACAATAGGAGAGCAAACTGTAGGCCAGGATCAAAAGCAACTGTTTTTCTACTTTTCAGAGCTGCCAGAATTCCCTTAGGTGTGTGCGCCAGGTAAGTAGGGGGACAAGCTTGGAATCTGAATGATCTCATCAAGCGGCTTCCGCCAGACCCCAGCTAGGGGCATCTATCCAGGGTGAGGAGGATAGGATTTAATCTGTCCCATTGGAAAAGAAAGGGAGTGCTGAAAAACCGTGCAAGCTGCTTAAATATCACAGCCTGCGGCCTGCAGGGAGTCTCCCGAGGTCGGTGAAGCCTTAGGGGCGTAGTTCACACCAGAACAGACAGCTGGGATCCCTACTCTTGTGTGGCTCCTTGTTGTTTGCATGGCCTTGCCACAGACATGATTTCACACCCTCCTCCAAGACAGACCAGTGCTTGTCCACACAGAGCACCCGGGGGGCAGAGCCGGGCATTGCCCATCTTGTTTGGAGAGCACTAGGAGAGAATGACATTGGCTTTGTGGGTTGAGCAAAGCACGCTGTGCTGTGCAGCCCATCAGTGACCCCTGAGATTTGGCTGTACCACGTGCTGCAAGACCGGTGTGGAATCCGTGATGCCTTTGGGGAAACCCCCACCTCAGGCCCTTGGGGGCAGCCTCTCCCATCAAGGCCCAGCTAATGGGAGGGTTGTTGCACTTGTGCCCATGGACTTGGTTTTGTCTCTCCTCTGCCTGCCCTGAAGGAACGGTTGCTACTAACATGGGCGGGCATCTGGAGACCCACATTTGACCCACCACGGGTGTCTGAAAGGAAGCTCTGGTCTACATATCTGATTGGAGGGAATGGCCCCGAGCGAGGGGTATATCCGAGGACTTGAGGCCAGAGGCTCGACAACCTCATCAAGGGTGTTGAAGCTGGTGCACTCAGAAGAGGCACAGAGGCAGGCAGCTGACCAAATCAACCTGAATTACCGTGACTACCATTTAGGGAGTGGCTCTAGGCTTTAAGGCCTCTATACACATTAGTACCTATAATCCTCACAAGATCTGGCATTGGTTTTATTAGTCCCATTTCACAGATGTGGAGACTGAAGCTTAGTGGGGTGAAGAAGTTCCCCAAAGGCATGCAGCTGGAAGTGGCAGAACCAAGGGCTTTCTATCAAAAAGACTGCTTACAGAAAGTCAGAAGTGTAAACCTTGGGTCAGAAGGTGCTCTCTGGCCATGGTCTAGGGAGCCTTATTTCACATCTGGGATTTTGCAAACACTATCACATAAGGTTCCACGGGGCACGTGGGTGGCTTAATTGGTTAAGATCTGCCTTTCCCTCAGGTCATGGTCTTGGGTCCTGGGATGGAGCTCCACACTGGGCTCCCTGCTCAGCAGGGAGTCTGCTTCTCCCTGTCCCACTGCTTCTCCCCTTGCTTGCATGCATGCTCTTTTTCTGTCTCAAATAAGTAAATAAAATCTTAAAAAAATATTCCACAAAAGTCAGGAACAAAGGCTTAGGTGTTTTGTTTTTTTTTTTTTTCAAAGGATGATACTCTCTTTTCCATAGTTCTATTTCAGGCTGCCCAGTTTTCCTGGTGAAAGACACTGAAGATGCCTTTTTCCCAGTCTGGTGGTTTTTAACCCATTTGCAGGACAGAGAGACCATGTACCCGAAGGGACCAGGATGGTCGCAGCAGGACTGCAGAACTGGGGACCCAATGCCCAGGACCGCTGCTGGCTGCTGCGCTGGGTCAGGTGGATAGAGCCCACATCCGAAGGAATATGAGCCACGCCCTGCACTAGAGGGAGTGTGGAACTGCCCCGGAGGAGGCCAGGGTTCCCGGAGTGTGAAGCTGGAGGAGGTGAAGCAGGAGGGCCTGAGCAAGCGAACCAGCAGGCCCCAGGTGCAAAAGAAGGGAGAGGACAAGACTTCGTTTGACTAGAGGTGACAGGGGCCCATGGAACTGGCTGTTCTGATGCCAGGCCCATGGAGAGACATCCCAACTGTTTGCTCCTATGAAGTATTTTGTACAAATGAGACTAAAAACCCCCACAGGATTCAAAGCAAACTTTTGCACACACTGGTCTTCACTTTACTTTCTAGCCTCACCTCCACCAGTTCTTGTTTTAGTCTACCTTACACCCCCCCCACAGAACAGTCTGTGCCTTCCTTCTACCTCTGCACCCGCCGGAGCTGTGTGCTCTCCCTAGGGGGGCCCGTTCACCGGCTCTCTGCCTGCAGAACCCCTCTCACCAGACCTGAGCAGGAAGTCACTAAGAGGTACAACCAGCAAGGATATGAAAGAGTTATCACAGAAATGTGAATTATAATAACAAAGAGGCATCATGGCATAGCTATGAAATCAGCAGATTAAAAAATAAACAAAGAAAATCACACAAAGGTTAACACATCGGGGAAACAGGTTGCTGGTGACATTGTAAATGGGTCCGACTTTTATGGGGGGAAGGTGGGGGACAACAGAGCAGTAATTTCCGAGAGAGAGAGAGAAACGTTCATGCTCCTTGACCTTCATCAATCCTACTTTGCAGACCTAAGCTTAAGAAAAATGATACCAAAGAAGAAAAAAGCTACATGCATAAAGATACCCTTTACATCATAAATTTTAACTCTGAATAAAACTGGAAACAGCCCAACTATCCTACAGTGGGGGACGTTAAAGGAAATTACATTCACCAACAGATGGGAATTATGATGGAAACTATTTAGCAAAAGGAAATGCATATAACTTGATGCTTAGGAGAGCGCAAAACCGTGTTGTGATTATAAAAATCACAAAAATGTTTGAATTAAGGATGTGCAAGGGAACACAGAGGAATTCTGGAAAATCACTACTTAATAGGGCATTTTGTAAAAAGATTTTATTTATTTATTTGACAGACAGATCACAAGTAGGCAGAGAGGCAGGCAGAGAGAGAGAGAGAGGAGGAAGCAGGCTCCCCACTGAGCAGAGAGCCCGATGCAGGGCTCGATCCCAGGACCCTAGGATCATGACCTGAGCTGAAGGCAGAGGCTTTAACCCACTGAGCCACCCAGGCACCCCAATAGGGCATTATTTTTTATGACAATGTTGTTCATCTGATAAAAATCTAGAGAAGACACTACCCTTCTTTCAGAACCCTGGGCTTACCTTGTTCCTACTTGGTTGATGGTCCTTGAGTGTGACTGTGTCCTAGATATAGCTCTCTCGCGACAGAAGCTCTCCAATGGCAAGAACTGTGTTCTACTCCTCTTTGTCTCACCTGAGCACTTGCATTTGCCTGGCACATAGTAAATGTTCAGTAAGTATTTTTTTTTAGGTTAATTCAAGGATGATATTATGCTTAAAAGTAAAACTCAACATATTGTTTATTTTCCGGTCTTCTGGCAAAAGGTGCTCAGAGAAATAGATAGTCTGTATTATTTTTAAAGGCTCCGTGGGAAGGAAAACCCACATTAAAAATGTTAGCATTTTACATCTGTGTGACGCAGATGCGGAAACGCGGGCATCAGGTGGAAATCGACTTAGGCTCTCAGGATGTACTTACCTTTGCCTGCCTGCCTTCCTGCCTTCCTTCCTTTCTTTCTTAAAAGAGAGGGAGAGGGTGGGCGATGGGCAGAGGGAGAGCAAGAATTTCAAGCAGGCTCCATAGCCAGCCTGGACCCTGAGAAGGTGACCCAACAAGAGTTGGACCCTTAACTGAGGGAGCTGCCCAGGAGCCCCAACCTTTGCCTCTTAAAAGGCAATCAGATGTTTAAAAACTGAGGTTTTTAAAGGCGGAGGTTTGTGCCTCTGCAGCCATTGGATCCTGGTCAGAAAAGAGTTATTCACCACTCCTGCAGGTTCCCCCAAAGCTGCTGTGCCTGAGCCAAGGCCTGTCTAGAAGGAGCTTAAATGGCGAGGAGGCAGGAGGTGTGACAAAATGGCAGAGCACCCCCCAACCCCCAAGAGAATAATGGGAATTTACGGTAGAACAAGTTTTAAGCACCCAGGCTTTAATGGGTGCCTGGCACACTAGGCACATCACCTTAGTCTCCCGTTTTTACAGACTAAACCCCTGAAGTTCAAAGACATTACTCACCCAAGGTCAAAGGGCTGCGGGGGTGGGGGGCTCAGAACCCCACAGCTACCAACAGGCTCTAACCAACTTCTCTATTCCCCAGGCCTCGCGGCCCACTCTGAACAGCCCCATGGTGGCTGTTGGTCCTGGCTGCTGACGTCTCGGGGTCTTCTTTGGCTTCTCTTTCTCCTTTTTCTCATTTTTAGAAGGCCAGTTCACATGGTGTAGGATCACAGCAGGGAGGAAGTGAGCAGATTCTTGCACCGACAGTGATCTGGCTTTCTGGGAGCCTGTAACTCTGACGGTTCTCACCTGCCTTAGGTTTTCTCTCCTGCTTTTTCAGCCTGGCTCCCCGGCCCTTGGTTTTCCTCCATACTCTATGAATCGCCGTGGCCACTGGTCATTTCTCCCCAGGAAAATCGCCCACTCCCTTCTGCCAGTGACTTTCCCTGATGCCTGAGCGTGTAAATCATTTCCAGGACACATTTTAACTAAATTTAACTGAATACAGTCTCCTATATTGAGGAAACGGTTTGGAAAAAAAACTGTTTTGTTTTCCAAAACAGTTTCTTCCAAAGTTAAATTTTCTTTTCTCTTGGAAATAAAGCTTTTTCACAAACTGAACATTTCAACATTTAAGATTCTCCTCTGGCTAGGTCCCCTTCCCTCTTTTCCTTCCATACATTTTGCCGGTGGGGCAAACCTGATAGTCTCTCTTAAAGTAACAACCCATCTCATGAATACCCACCCCTCCACACTCCGGCAGAAGTCAAGCCCCTCCCACCTGCAGCCTCCTCTTTGCTCATTTATATTCCTCTTGGCTTTATTTTGGGCCCTTCAAATTGTCTTCCTAGGCCGCCTGAGTGGTTCGATTAAGATTAAGAGCCTTTGGGTTCTGGGATCCCGTGGCACTTCGGCCTCACTGCTCGGCGGGGAGCCTGCTTCCCCCTCTGCAGCTGCTGCTCCCTCTCTGTCAAATAAGTAAACAAAATCTTTCAAGCTGTCTTCCTAAAATACAGAATTCCACATTAACTAAAAACGAGTGTAGCAAATCGACAGTGCTTCTTCGTAAGATCCATACTATGAGATCCCACCCATCTTCATTGTCTGGCCTTACATAGTTAAACATTAAGTGGTAGCAGATGTTCCTACTGGGGACTCAACTTGCAAGCCTGAATTTCATCATCCTCTCTAAAAGACACTCCCTAGTCCCTCCCCCCTTTTATTTTTCCATTAAAAAAAGAATATCATTTCTTTAAAAAGTATATTATCTAGGTTTAGGTTTAAAGCTTGTATAGTTTCGTGGCAGATGGTTTTTCCTTTAACCAATTAAGGGAAATGGTGGAAATTCAGCCTATGCCGTCTAGGTGAGCTGCGTATCATGTATATTTCAAAATAATCAATGAATATTTTAATACAGGTGTGTGGCGATGGAATCCAGACATAGATCCTTTGCAGCTCCTCCCACCAACAGGTGGAATCTGTTTTCCTGTCTTTTAACTGGGGCAGTGACTTGATTCGACCAATATTAGCTGGTGTGCTGTGAGTTCAGGGCCTAGACCTCAAAGGGACTTACAGCGTCTGCCTTGTCACTCGGAATGCCCTGAGGATGCTATAAAAGGAAGCCCGTCTGCCCTCCTGGAGGATGAGAGGCTGCCTGGGGGACAGCCCAGCAGCACTGCCAGACGTGAGTGAAGCCATTTTGGACCTTCCAAGTTCAGTGGAGCTCCAATAGAAAGCAGCTGCTTGCATAAGCCCAGGTGAGACCAGTAGAACCCACCAGCTCAGCATATTAGGAGAAATAAATAATTTTGTTTGAAGCCATCAAGTTCTGGGTTGGTTGGTTCTGTAGCAATTGATAAGTGAAACACAGCGGCATCCCCAAGTCACTGTGGGTGTATACATAAACCGCATACATGTCCTTTACAGGACAAGTAGTTTAAAGACAATTGCTTTCTTTGGAAGTTCCCCATATAAGAAATGGGCTTCTTAGGGAATATATAGTGGATAGCCTAGGAATTTGCACTAACAACATTAAGCAAATAAAACATATACACCAAAAATATGTGTTGCCTCTACCAGTATCTCGCTAGTCTGTGAAAAGTATGCACTTTAAGCATTTTTGTTCTGAAATATTTCTGGTCTACACAAAGGATAGAAAATAAATATCCAACAATGCATACCACCCCCTCGCTAAAGAAAGACTACTGTAGGTACAATGAAAGCCCCTCCCCAGTCACATTCTCCTTCCTCCCTCCCTGGAGGGAATCACACTGTCCCTAATGGGTACTTATCATTCCCATGCAAATCTATATGTAATATATTGCTTTGCAGTTTTATAATTTTATGTAAAAGGAATTATCTGTAGGCATCTGCAACAGTGTCAGATTTTTTTTTTTTTTTTTTTGACAGATCAGAAGCAGGCAGAGAGAGAGAGGAGTAAGCAGGCTGCCCACTGAGCAGAGAACCCAATGCGGGGCTCAATCCCAGGACCCTGGGATCATGACCTGAGCCAAAGGCAGAGGCTTTAACCCACTGAGCCACCCAGGTGCCCTGACAGTGTCAGATTCTTGAGCTTTATCCCTGTTGGTGCAGGTGGAAAAACACTGGGCTCTATTCTTGGAAAAGTGTAAGGTGCTCACCCAATGGGAGTCAAGCATGGGAACTGGGACCCCAGTGTGACACAAAGTCACCTCCTTTTTTCCCTTTGCCTCTCTTCCACTAGTGTTCGTATGTTAAATGTGTGAGTACACCAAGTGATTCTGCCCAAATATCAAATGAATGCAAAGCAGAAGGCAGGGTCTCTGTTGTTGTCTGACAGAAATGTAATGTGAACCACATATGTCATTTTAAATCTTCTACCAGCCACATTTTAAAGAGTAAAAAGAAACACGTCCATAAATTATAATAGCACATTAAATAACACCCGATGTATCCAAAATATTATTTCAATATGTAATCAGTATGAAAATTACTAAACAGTTTTTGAACTGAAACTGATGTGCATTTTAGAGTCAGAGCCCATGTTAACTTAAAAGAGCTCCATTTCAAGAGCCTAGTAGCCACATGGGGCCAGTTGCTACGTTATTAGATAGCACAGATTTACGTTTAAAATCTGACCTGGGGGTGCTTGAGTGGCTCAGTTGGTAGGCTATCTGACTCTTGATTTTGGTTCAGGTCATGATCTCAGGGTGGTGGGAACAAGCTCCCACGTCGGGCTCCGTGCTCAGCAGGGAGTCTGCTGGAGCTTCTCTCTCCCCCTCTGCCCCCCCCCCACATGTGCGTGCTCTCTCTCTCTTTTGCTCAAATCTTTTAAAAAATAATAATAAATAAAGTAAAATCTGACCTGCAAATACATGCCAAGTAATCCTCAGCGTGTCAATCTTCATATTAAGGAGCAGACACCGTGAGGGGGGTTAATATCTTTCCATGAGGCTAGAGGACGTCTTTGCACGGAAGGCTTCAGGGATGCTGGGATGGTGCGGGCAATGCAGACTAAGTGGTTGGGGAGGCCTGGTGGGAGGCTGCAGCGTGCTCCCCTTATATAATCTTAGGAAGGTCACTCGACCTTCCCATCTTTTGGGGCCTCAGTTTCCCGCTCCATAAAATGAAGGACGGACTGGGAGTGTTTTAAAGGGTTTTGTAGCACTGATGATCTAGAGTTTTCTACTTCCCATGACGAGACTGCCTTGGGATAAGGACTGTGCTGGTCCTGCGCTGAAGGGTTGGGAGACTGTCTTTCCTGCACAGAGCACCATTAGAGAGGGACTCCTGCATGTCCCACCGAGCCAACACGTAAACCTCTGTTCTTTCAAGATGACCACGATTCCGCCCCAGGCCAGGCTGGCTCCACAGAAGTCCCGTCAGAAAGAACCACAAACCAGCTCCCCTGAGTGGCACAGGCCAGGCGGCACTTTATTTAGAGGAATCCACACAGGGATGCTACAGTTTGGTCTGGGAATATGATTATACGGTTTTGATGTGAATTGGCTTACGGGAAGTCAAAAGTACTGGCTGCAAATCCCAGCTCACATCACATTTACTGTGCTCTGCCTCAGTTTCCCTTTTTCTCACATTGCCAGCAGAGCTGTTATCTTCCATATGCCGGTTCTGTCCTGCTCCCCAAATCCTTTTTTAAAGAAATACAAGTATTGAGGCGCCTAGGGGGCTCAGTTGGTTGAGTGCCTGACTCTTGGCTTCGGCTCAGGTCACTATCTCGGGGACATGGACTCCAGCCCCACGTGGGGCTCTGTGCTCACCATGGAGTCTGCTGGAGAATCTCTCTCTTTCTCTCCCTCTGCCCTTCTCCCTGTTCACGTGTGCTCTCTCTCTCTAAATGAATAAATAAAATCTTTTAAAAAAAAGAGAGAGAGAGAGTTACAAGTCTTTACCTAAATCCTGCATAAATCCAGGTTTTGAAGTAGTTTCTAGTGGAAGCCAGATGTGAAGTCAGGGAAGATCTCAAGCTTCATCTCCTTTTCTTCCTCAAAATCTAGTGGTTGTAAGGAGGACAGGTGGCCATACCTCGCCAGGGGAGCAGAGGAAAACACAGAGAGATGGTAGCTTTTACTTTGTTCATCAAGCCCTCGGTGGGAGAGGGGTAGAGATCTGAGCTGTTCGCATTTTCCAAGGTCCCTTTTGAGGTGGGTGCCAAAGGGACGGGCTCTCAGTCACTCCTCTCTAATTAGGGGTTGGAAGGAAAAGGAAGGCTCTCTTCCTAATGTAAATTTCTATCAACAGTCAAGAGGTCCATTGGTCCGGGCCTTCTGATTCTAGGCGATCTGCCATTAGACAGAAATCTAAAGATAATGCAGTGTTACAGCCCTCCCCACCTTCCTTATTTGGGGCATCACCACCCAGACATTGCAGGCTCATTCAGAAATCACCTTCTCTCCAAGAGCTCATTTCTCCTGGAAAGTCTCTGGTTTGATCCTCTCAGGGTAGTGACATTTATTTTCAGATATGATTTTTAAATTTCAAAAGTAGGGGCACCTGGGTGGCTCAGTGGGTTAAAGCCTCTGCCTTTGGCTCAGGTCATGATCTCAGAGTCCTGGGATCAAGCCTCACATGGCATCGGGCTTTCTGCTCCGAAGGGACCCTGCTTCCTCCTCTCTCCCTGCCTGCCTCTCTGACTACTTGTGGTCTCTGTCTATCAAATAAATAAAATCTTAAAAAAATTTTTCAAAAGTAATCTAGAATTCAATTTAATTTAAAAAGTTATACATGGAGATAAATACATACACAGATATATATATATATATATATATATATATATATATATATATATACATACTCACATAAAAATCTGGTAAAAATTAAAATATTATAAAAGAGTATTCAACAAAAAGTTTCCTGTGTATTATTTCAAAGCTGTTCTATGCATAAAAAAGTACTTTTTCAGGGTACTTAGCTGGCTCAGTTGGTAGAGTGTGGGACTCTTGATCTCAGGATTGTGAGTTCGAGCCCCACAATGGGTATAGAGATTACTTAAACATAAATTCTTTTTTTTTTTTTTTTAAGATTTTATTTATTTATTTGACAGGGAGAGAGAGATCACAAGTAGGCAGAGAGGCAGACAGAGAGGAGGAAGCAGGCTCCCCGCTGAGCAGAGAGCCCGAAGCGGGACTCGATCCCAGGACCCTGAGATCATAACCTGAGCTGAAGGCAGAGGCTTTAACCCACTGAGCCACCCAGATGTCCCTAAAAATAAATTCCAAAAAAATATTTTTTCAGGCTTAAAAATAAAGATGTCCTGTTTAATTTTAAAGCTTCTTTAGCTCAAGACAAAGTAGAAAGGCAGAAACTGTGGATTTAGAAAACAGAAAAGAAAAGAAAAAAAAAAAAAGCCTGGGCTATAATTGTTTTAAATGATGTGTTGATGTGTTGAGTTTAAAAATATTTTGATGTGTTCCAATGCATGGAAAACAAGATGCTGTGAATCACTGACTGTCCCGAATAAACTATCCAATATGATTATATATTTTTGTGTTCACTTGGCAAGGTCACCTTGACGAGTTTACACAATATTATACAGAAAACAGAAAGCTGCCACATAAACTGGAGTGAGCAGGGAGGGAGGGGAAGGAGCAGAATCCTCGCTTGAAGAAGCCTCAAGAATGGAAAGAGATGGCAGATGAGAGAGGTAGGTGAGCGAGCTCCAGGCCCGGGCTTTCCTGTAGGGTTTTCTGCAACAATGGAGAAGCCCACAGTTTGTCTGAATACAATGACTGCTAGAGCTATGGAGCACCTGAAATGTGAGGGACCAAATTTTTCATTTCATTTAGTTTTAATTCGTTGGAATTTAAATAGCCACATGGGTTGGTTATTTTGGCAACGGACGAATAGAAGAAGCAAGGGAAGGAGATGGGAAAAGAGTAAGACACAAGTGGAAAAGTTGAGAACAGTTGCCTTAAGAGACAGTGAGGGAGCCTGGACCCCCCCGGGAGGGATCTTCCTACCACTCTGGGGTTTATTGTGAGGTCTCGGTGACAGCAGCGCTGGAACGGCCTCCCCAGGGCTAGATTCTGGAACAGTGAGCATCTCACCTGTGCTGACCATGGGAGGCCTGTGGGCCTCAACTGCCTAATCTGTTAATGGAGCAGGAGTCTACCATCCCAATTATTCCTCTACCCTAATGTGTAAAATAAAACTTTACTCCAAGGAAAACCCACAGTTTTGATACACCACTAGGTGTCACCATTAACCAGAATGAATTTTTATTTTTATTATTTTTTTTGACCTGCAACATTTGGTTCAAGTTTTTTCTCTGAATCTGTATCTGATCTACACAATTTATTTGGCTATTTTTTCACTTTTTCATACAAAAAGCAAAGTAGTTTTTACTCTGGGACCCCACTAAATAGGGATAGTCATTACAATTTGATTTTTCTTTCCAGTTAAAACTCTGCTAGATGCCACAAACGTGATATGTATGCATGCCACACATGCTCACTCGCTTGCTCATTCATTCACTAAACATGTACTGTGTGCCGGGCAGGGGCCTCCTGTACAGCTGTAGCTGTGTATGCTGTGTACTGCACAATCTGGGGGCACCTTTCACATAGAGCTCAATGTGAATGGTGCTCCCCAAAGCTGTTCAGCTCGGTGGCTCTTTTAGTGTCTGTTTTGTGCCATGTGGACAAAACCATGACCCTTGATCTTTCCTTCCTTTCTGTTTTCTTAGGATAGTTAGTCTAAAACCTTCTCTGTACCTGGAAATAAATATCTGTGCTGTATTTAAGTTTTGAGAGTCATACATACCGCATATAGCTTTCACCTTCTATCCTCAAAAGAATTTCCTTTCAGAAAAGTAATTCTCTGTGCTGAGCATATTTTATGAATAAAGCAATGCACTTAGCCAACTGGAAAAATAAAGTCATTGCCTTTGCCCTTGAGGAATTCAAGAAGAGGCTTGATCATACCTAAGATACAGAGGTTTTGCATATCTCAATCTAAGCTTTCACTACAAAAGCAGTAACAACAATTAAGCATGAGCCTGGGGACCAAGACTTCTAGATCCTAACCTGAATAGGCTTTCTTGGGGAATGTACTCATTAGGCCTCCCTGGGTCATGAGCCACCTTGAAACTTAGTGGCTTAAAACAACACCATTGATTACTCTTCACGATTCTGTGAGCCATTTGCACAGTTCCGATCCAGCTGATGTGATGGATCTCTGAGATTGGTAGGCGGCTCCTCTGGGGCTGGGTGACCTTGCTCACCTACCCTGAGATTGAGAGGCTTGTTTGTTGAGGAGGGTTCTACTGGGATGGCTTGTCTCAGTTCCGCATGCCCTCTCACCATCAAGCCCAGGTCTCAAGTGGCGATCTCATCATGGTGTTCTCAGGGCACCCAAGAGCCACAAGAGAGGGGAAACTTCAATATGCAAGCACTTTAGACTTTCTGCTTGGGTCATATTTGCCCTTTTCTCTGGCCAAAGCAAGTTACATACATGGTCACACCTGGACTCAGCCTGACAGGTACCACCCGAGGATGTGGCTCTAGGGAGGTGGGAACAAATTGAGGGCCATGACTGCAACAATCCATGGACGAGAATGACTATAATTCCTTCTTACTTCAGCTTTTATGTAATAACAACATTTTTAATGTAATAACGGTATGTGTTTTTCTCAGCTTTTATATGTAGATAGATAATAATACCTTCTTTGCCTATTGCCCAGACTTGCGAAAAGAATAAAGACACAGACAAAAGCGCTATGTATCACTCAAAAGCAACAATACAAACATTATTAATTTTACTCCAGTTTCTTCATTTACCTTTGCCATGTCTCCTCTACAACACGACAAATGTCTCCCACTTACTGGAAATTTCTATCGAAAGCAAAGGCCATGTTTCAAAAGAAATTCCATTTATCTTACAATCTTCACCTATAAATAGGTACACTTAGGGCCTGTGTGTAGCGCATGGTATAAGTAGGAGTATTATTCAGGAGCAGAGACCCAGGAATGTCTGACCACATGCCACATTCCACAATTGCCCCGAATGTTGGACTTTACAGGTACAACTTGTTTTTTGTGTGTTTTTGTTGTTGTTGTTGTTTTTGAAAGAGCATGCACAAGTAGGGGAAGGGGCAGAGGGAGAGGGAGAATCTTCAGCAAGTTCTACCCTCAGCATGGAGCCTGGCTCAGGGCTGGATCCCTCGACTCTGAGATCATGACTTGAGCTGAAATCAAGAGTTGGATGCTTAACCAACTGAGCCACCCAGGTGCCCCAGTGCAATTTATTCTAAACAGTTGCTTTGCACTGCATAGGCTGAGCACCTGTTACTACAGCACCCAAAGGGTTTATCCCATAATAATGAGAATGACGAGGTGTTTTCCGTGTCTGTTCTTGTTCCTATCCGCATATTGCTGAGTATTACTGCAGATTAACAACACCTCTGCAAATCCACATTCGATCTTGCTGGAACAAAGATTAGGCAAGAGCATTACTTCATCTTTACTAGTGACTTCTTTTTCCTACAATTCGTAATCTCCATCCTTTAATTTGATGAATAAGCATTAACTGAGCATTTACTAGGTGCAAAGAATTGCTGCGGAGATAGGAATAAGACACAGTCCTTGCCCTCCTCAAGGTCTCTATCTAATGGGACCGTGAGATGACTAAGAACAAATTGTAAGGCAAATCTGACCGATGAGTGCTCTGGGAAGCGTGAGGGAAGGAATGATTTATGCCAATGAGATGAACTTGGGAGGACATCATAAGACTGACGACTTTTGTTCTGCGACTTGATGAATGATTAGGCTTTCTCATTGTGTAAGATGGGTGGGAGAATTCCATGCCGAGGGAATTGTAAACAGATAAGGTGTCATGAACACGCATTCCAAAAAAGATCACCCAGGATGGTCTCAGTGTGAGTGAGGTATGTTGTGGTAAATGGAAAAGGAGGTGACTTGTCAAGTCCTTGAATGCTCTCGTTAAAGAGTTTACAAGAGGGCCTTCAATGGCCTATGATTAAAACATTCTCATGATGGTAATTATTTTAGAAATGTTACTCTGGCTTCTGGAAGGCAGCTGTGCTCACCACTATGCTACCAACACCACTCTGGCTTCTGGATCCCGATAAAATGGCAACCCATTTTAGGCTATTGGCTATCTTATGCAACCCAGTGCTGGGAGAGCCTCAGAAATGGGACAGCTGGTGAATCTGAGTCTCTAATGTAGTAACTGTGAGAAGCTTCTAGAGGAACAGCAAATAATTGGGTCCTAGGGTATGTGTGTGTGTGACTATAGTCTATGGGAGAAGGAGAAAGGTGCTACGGGGAGGTTTTATCTTGGGCCCTTTCTTTCCCCTCTTTTTCCATGGACAGATTATGGTTTATCCCAACTCCAGTACAAAACAAAACGGAATCACTAGTTCTGCACCAGTAGGAAATAGAGCTTGTGGCTACACGAGGGCAGGCTTAACCCCTGGAGATAGGAAGAACCTAACAGGTGCAGGTAGACCCAGATTCCCTCTAAGAACAGCAACTGTTACTACTCCTCAGAGAGCTGGAGGTCTTGGCCAAGGTGTTAAGAAGCAATAGGTAAAAGGATCTGAAAGCAAGTGACAGGTGCCTGTTGGGCTCAGTTGGTAGAGCACGTGGCCCTTGATCTTAGAGTCATGAGGGCAAGCCCCGCGTTGTGTGTAAAGCCTACTTAAAAAAGGGAAGGAAAGAAAAAACAAGAAAAGTAGTGACAAAGCTGTCATTCTTTAAGGTGATCTGATCATCTATATAGCAAACCTGACAGAATTAATAGAATCCTGGCAAGGATGTCAGGAACAAGATCTGCTTACAAAAATCAGAAGTGTTCTCCTATATCAGCAATATTTAACCAGAAAATGTAATAGAAAATAACATACCTTTCGTGAGAGCAACGAAATTACAAAGTACCTAGTAATTAGCTTCATGAAAAGCTAAAAATGATTTTTAGAGAAAAAAATGAAAAACTATTAAAGGACATAGAATAAGACCTGACTAAGCAGGGAGAGAGAGATAGGCTGTAGTGATGGACAAGACTCCCTAACATGTAAAGATGCCCATGCTCCCAAAGTTAATCTAAAAATGTAAGGCAATTCCAATACATTCCCATAACTTCTTTGGCAGCATGAAAAGGCATATCCAGACATTTATACGGAAGAAGAAAATTGAGGTCCACAATTAGTTACTTTTGAGAAAAGAGCAAAGAGAAGGGACTCACCCTACTACATTTTGATGCTATGTGATAAATACCACAGTAGAAAACATGCACATAGACCTAGGACCACAAAGTGTACAGAAATAGGTACATGTGCCTTTGTGACAGATGGGAAAAAAGGCACCACAGAGCAAAGAGGACAGGGTAAGTTGCTTAGTAGATAGCACAGGGAAACTGACCACTACATGGAGAAAAATGAAGTTGAATCTTCGATACCCATCAACAAAGGTGAACTTCAGATGCATTAAAAATATGAACGTAAAAGGCAACTGTACAAAAAAAAACATAGAAATATATATAGGAGAATATATTTATGATTTTAAAGTGGGGAAGAGTACTTTTAGAAAACAAGACCCTGGTTGGCTCAGTTGGTTAAATATCTGCCTTTGGCTCAGCTCAAGATCCCGGGGTCCTGGGATGGAGCCCTGCGTCAGGCTCCCTGCTTATCAGGGAGCCTGCTTCTCCCTCTCTCTTAGCCTTTCTCCATGCTTGTGCTCTCTCTCTCTCAAATAAATAAATAAAATCTCAAAAAAAAAAAAAAACCCACCCCAAAACACAAAAAACCCAAGACCTAAAAAGTACAACCAGAGGCCAAAAAAATGGTGGGATTTCACTATTTCAGAATTAATGGTAATGGTGGATATTGTTACCAGAATTAGCGGACACGTAATAGACCGAGAAAAAAAATATTTGAGACTTCTAAAACCAACTGGGATTATTACCTAAAATGTAAAAAAAAATCCTACCAGTCAGTCGGAAAAAGACAAGAGAACCCAAGAGAAAAACAGACAAAGGATACGAATATATGACTCACACAAGAAAGTCTACTAATTCCGCTCAATTCCACCCGTTATAGATAAATGAAAATGAAAACAAGAGCAAGAGATCTTTTTATCCGCAAACTTGGTAAAAATCAGGAAACCGGGTAACACCAGCTTGTGGCAAAGTCTGAAACTTCTGCTCACTGGCTGGCAGAGGACACGGCTAGCACTCATGGAGGGCAGGTCAAGGATACACAATGCAGGGCACTAGTTCAAGCCAGGCGACAGGTTCGACTCAGTAACTATGTTGCAAGATGGAAAAAGAATTCAGGGAGAACAGGACTCCACTTCCTCAAAACAAAAGGCTGGCAACATTCGAAGGCGGGGAGATACTTAAAGGAAGTGCGAAAGGGAAAGGTATTCCAGCAGGTGTTAAAAAGGCTCAGTCTATGTGATGAGGCCACCCTAGATTTGTTCATTGGTGCGTATCTAGAGGAGAAGCAAGTTCTCCTGTGTCTGGGACAGGAGCTGGGGCTCCAGGTGGCAATGAGGTGACGCTCAAGGTGGGCCCAGCAAGCAGAGGAGAGGAAAAGGTTTGGGGTGGTAGACTGACATTTCAAAGAGCAGAGAAAGTATTTATCACTGCAAGCTTTCTCAAGTCCTTGCTCTAAGAGGAAGTTCGGGAGCCTACCTGCTAGAACAAAGAGCCATTTCTCCTGGCCACTTTGAGCTGTCACTGCTCGGAAAGTGAACACTTCCCGGGGGCTGGGGTCCTCCTAGGGACGACCTTATAGCACCGAAGTGGTGTTAGTGTGCCGTCCAGTCTCTCCGTGGAGCGGTTTGGATGGAGTCTCTAGGGGCCAAGAGCTCTGCAGTTCTCAGGGATAACTTGGCAGTACATTGTCAGGGTCAACTGTCGTAGACGTTGTAACCCAGCGATTCCCTTCCTGGGCCTCTGCTTCAGAGAAACACTTGCTCGGATCCTAAAGGGCCATCAGCAGAGATGCTCATCTCACTGGAGGGCCGGCAGCAGGGAATGGAGGGGGTCTGCCAGGGGCACAGTGGGTTCACACACAGAAACCACATAGAGCAATAGCGTGTATTTTATAAGTTCACATACGTATCCCAGAACATGTTATCCAAAACATGAAAGTGAAGGCCTGTGGGGAGGAGGGAAATGGAAGTATCAGGGATGGAGGAAGAAAATGAGAAAAAGAAAAGAGCAGCGCCTTACACAGCCGGATGATGAGGGGGGCGTAAACCGCACAGGCTACACTTAGAGAGAGACGGCGGTGGGGGGAGGTTGGTGCAGAGAAAGGCTGTCATTCGCAGCGTGGATGGAGAGCCAGAGGCTGGGGGCAGAGGCTGGCGGAGTCGCTGGGTGGTGCGGAGTGGTGGGGTGGGGGTGTGTGTGAGCACGGTTAGGAGAGCAGAGGCAATGGCAATGAAGCCAAACCCTCAGCGCTGATGAAAGACCTGGTGTGCACCAGGCCCTGTCGGGTTCTTCCATCCTGCTTGGGATCCTGGAAGCTCCCCGAAGGAGGGAAACTTTAGAACATCTGCTGCACTGAGGTGACCCCCGGGGTTTCTAACTTGGGCATCTGGGGGGGGGGGTGCAGTGTCCTTAACCAAACTGAGAAATAAGTGATGTGGGAAACACACAAATTCATGGCCTGGGGTGGCCCAATCTATCACTGTGGCACTGAGATATAAGAAGGCACTCCTGCTCAGGCAGAAGAGAAGTGACAGTCACCATAATAATTGGCATTTTCGTAACAACAGGAAATTTGAGTGTTATTGCACATCAGATACCATGCTTGAGCTGACTGCACCTGTTAGTTCGTTCACAACCCTCTAAATACTATTTTTTTAAAAAGCGTCTATTTGTCTATTTGAGAAAGAGAGATGGAGCAAGCGTGAGTTGGGGGAGGTGTGGAGAGACAGCATCTTCGAGAAGTCTCCCTGCTGAGTACCGAGCCCTCTGCAGGACTCAATCTCATGACCCCGAAACAATGACCTGAGCCAAAACCAAGAGTCGAACGCTCAACCGACTGAGCTACCCAGGTGCTCCTAAAATACTATGATTATCTCCATTTTATTTGTTAGGAAACTGGAGCTCAGAAAAGTATGAGCCTCTGGTCCCAAGGTCATGGAGCTTCCGCAAACCCACATCTTCTGATTCCATGTATCAGATGCTATACCACAGGCTTCCTTTTCATGTAATTCTCAGCAGTCTCCCCTGAGATAGGCTTATTCTCTTCATTTTACAAATGAGGCACATGAGCCGCAGAGCCCTATAATGACGGATCCTGCCTCTAATTCAGACCCAAGGGCCATGGTCTTTTCATAGCCACAGCTGCACATCTGGCCGTGCAACTCTTCATGCTACCGAGCTATCGTGCAAAGCCCTTCATGCTACCGATTCAAGCCCTGCCCAAAGGTCAGAGTTGCTGAAGGAGACGCAGGGACCAAGTGCAATGCATGGGCCTTTAGGGAGCACAAATCAAAGAAGTGGTTAGCAGAACCACGGAGAGGACCGCTGGGGAAACATGATGGTGAGGAATTACTCTAGATTCTTGCGAGTGGTAGTAACACTGTGATTATGTTTTCAATAAGGGCGTCCTTTCCAAGAGAGATGTATGTCTAGATGACATCATATAGTGGTTGCCAAAGTGTGGGGCCTGGATCAGCAGCACCAGTATCATCCTGGAACTTGTCAGAAAGGCAGATTCTCAGTCTCACCCCAGACCTGCTGAATCAGAAACCCCGGCCGGGGTCTAGCAATCTGTGCTTGAACCAGCACTCTAGGGGGTTTTGATGCTCAGGAAAGATTAAGAACGCCGCTGAGTCTTGAATTTGTTTTAGACCAGCACCAGGGGAGGGGTGCCGAGTTGGTGAAGGTGTAGAAGGAGCAGGGCTGGACATGAGTTGCCAATTGTTGAAGCTGGGTGATGGGTACATGGGGCTTCATTCTAACTATACTCTCTGGGTTTTTTGTTTGTTTGTTTTAAAGATTTACTTATTTATTTGAGAGAGAGAAAATGAGATAGAGAGAGCGTGACCAAGGGGAAGGGTAGAGAGAGAAGCAGACTCCCCACTAAGCAAGGAGCCCGATGCAGGGCTCGATCCAAGGACCCTGGGATCTTGACCTGAGCCAAAGGCAAATGCTTAACTGACTGAGCCACCCAGGCGCCTGTGCCCTCTGTTTGTATACCTATTTGGAAGCTTGCCCTAGGACAAAGTTTTAAAAAATCTGAATTGTTTTTCTGCAGTGACCCCTCCCACCCCACCCCACCTCCAGCTGCTCTCTCCTTGCTCCTCTAGGTCCTTTTTCTCCAGCTTTCTACTGTCTGGAGTGTTCCCTCTTGGCTTCAGAAATGGTAGCTCCTCTTACTCTCCCTATTTGCCTTCAGTTTTCCAAATCTTAGAGGCTCCCTCTGCTCTGGTGCTGTCTCCTTTCCTCCCTGCTGATGTTTTTAAATGGCCCGTCTCTTCTCAGTCATTTCTCTCTTACGTGGCTCACTCTGTGTGTTTGCAGAACTGGATTTCTCCGAGGCATGGACCAGGACCACCTATCGTCCAAGACCTTTTCTCTGCACTTGCCACTTGGGATCTTTCTGCTGCTTTTGTTGGCACTATTGACTCTTTCTTGGGTAGTGTGACAAAGAACCACAGGTTCAACATGGCGTCACTGAGGCCAAGTCTTGAAACAGGGACTTAACACCTAACCTAACTGTAGTTTCAACCTCTCCTAGAAAGATAGTCTTCAGTGGTCTGTCAGGGAGATGCAATCTGCCCTGTGGGTCCTCTTCATCCACCCCCAAGGGAAGATAAAGTACTCTGCAGGAGGAAACCCCTGCCCCGGCCCCTGAGGGAAGGTGTTCTTGCCTGGACCAATCCTTTCTTTTGTTAATAACCTCTTTGTCCCACTCTTTTCCCCATAAAAACCTTCCATTTGGTACAACTGCTCTGGGGAGCTCCCTTCTATTTGCAAGAAGGGATGCTGCCTGATTCTCTAATTGCTTAATGAAGCCACTTAGATCTTCAAATTTGCTCCAGGGAATTTTTGTTCTTCCACTCTGGTCTATTGCTTCTTTCATTTAAAAAAAAAAAAAAAAGAAAGAAAGAAAAAGAAAACATTTGCCTCTTGCAATGTTTTTAAAATTTAATTTGTGTTAACACTCAATTTGTAACAGATTTGCTTAAAAAAAAAGAATTAACCTCAAACAACACAGAAGTGTAACAAGTAAAATTGTCACCTTGTTTCTTGGGACACTGTTTTCAAAATTTTTACTTCCTGCCACCCTAGCTAATGCCTCCTCCAGGTCTGAGTTCCTCCCTCCCCTCTCTCTGCCTTAGGTTCCCCAGGACAGCTCGTCATCTATGGAACTGGAAGACTACAGCCCATTGCTTTTTCAGACTGAAAGATGGAGAAAGTTCAAGGGGGAGGAAGAAGTGAAATAGAGAAGAGAAGAGCAAAAGCAAAACCAGTGAGTGGGAGGAGGGTGGTGGGCAGCCTGGAAGTGGGACAAGGAATGAAGTGTCTGTCCTGGATGTCTGACTCTGATGACTCCCCGAACTTTTCCCTTCACTGAGTGTCCTTGGTTCTGAGTCTTGGCTCTTGGGTTCTTCTAGGAGCTCTGAGGCCCAGAAGCTTCTTTAGAGGGCCAGTTGATGAAACACTGAGCACCACGTGAACCTAGAATGAAGATTCATGGTCATGCACTATGGCAGCTCCTGGCTGTGAACTTGGACCCCACCTTACGGGCTCACTTCCTGGCCAGTGCTATGTATACAATCACTTCCCCTTGTCCCCAAAGCCATCAAGCCACTGACTTACAATCTACCCACTGTCATATTTTTCTGAATCCCTCAAATTGTAACTTTGTTGCTCTTCCAGGAATTTCTTGACCCTCTTGAGGAAGTCCGTCAAGAAACTTGACTCCCTGTTTTAAATTGCTCATCTTCCCAGGTTTCATGACTTCCTGAAACTTGTCTTAAGATGTCAGTGTATGGGGGGGGGGGGTGTGCCTGGGTGGCTCAGTGGGTTAAGCCGCTGCTCAGTGGGTTAAGTCCTGCATCAGGCTCTCTGCTCAGCAGGGGAGGGATACTGCTTCCCTCTCTCTCTCTGCCAGCCTTTCTACCTACCTGTGATCTCTCTCTGTCAAATAAATAAATAAAATCTTAAAAAAAAAAAAAGGATGTCAGTGTAGGGACATCTGGGTGGCTTGGTCAGTTGAGCGTCCGTCTGACTCTTGGTTTCAGCTCAGGTCCTGACCTCAGGGTCATGAGACTGAGTCCCACGTTGGGCTCCATGATCAGTACAGAGTCTGCTTAAGGCTCTCTCCCTCTCTCTACCCCTCCCTCCTGCTTGCTCTCTTTCTATCTGTCTTTTAAAAAAACAAATAAATCTTTAAAAAAAGATGTTGTTGATGTAAAAATTATTAAGATCATGTAGAAATGTAGAAAGGTGCTGTGATCCAATGCTAGTTTTTTAATTAAAAAGTTGTATATACAACTTAGCATATTTAATTGATGGTAACTGGATAAATATTTTTGTTGTCATGGACAAGAACAAGAATGGAGTGTGCAGCTAGGATGGATTAGTGGACAATTCTTTTTCCTTTTATGAATTCCCTCTAAGCAATTGTTTTAAAGATTTTATTTATTTGAGAGAAAGTGAGAGCTAGAGAGAGAGAGAGCGCACACAGAAGGAGAGGGAGAGAGATAAGCAGCCTCCCTACTGAGTGGGGAGCCCAATGCGGGACTTGATCCTAGGGCCTGGGATCATGACCTGATCATGATGGGATCATGACAACTGAGCCACCCAGATGTCCCCGTCTAAATAATTTTGTTCATAAAAATCATTTGGCCAATATGTTTCCCTGTTCTAGCTCGATGTTGAGAGTTCTGTTTCCTGTCCTGGCGGGGACTGCTTTGTCCAGCACCAGACTCTTGACTCTTCAGAGAATCACCATGTTGCCCATCCCCCAGGTGGAAGACCACAGGTATGTGTGTGTGTGTGTGTGTGTGTGTGTGTGTATGCATTTATTTTACTCATGATCTCTTAATTTATTTCTTTCCCTTGAACTGTGTTAACATGGCTTTTCTCTCAGAGGTATAAAGACCTCTGAGATCTTTCTTATCACAGATCAGATGCCTTTGCTAAAGACAAACACCTTTACAGATGCAAGCATCAATATACTTTGTAATTATGGCGTATGGAATCCTCCCTAAATGTCTCAAAAGAATTTCACAAATTCTCACTGGAATTAATTGGCATAGTCTCTGTTATAAAATGGACTGACTGAGGTATCTGAAGTATTTCTCTTTCCTGAGCCCCACCTCCAAGGGAAACAGAATTTGAAGGGAGAGAACCCCCAAGTTTCTGGGTTCTAGTTTTCTAATTCTCTGAACATCCTTTAAGGACTCTGTCTCTTGCCATCATTTCTACCCACCACGAAACCCTGTTGAGTCGAGAAAACACAGCTGTGTCTATCAAAAATAACTTTTGCAAGGGTGCCTTATGGGCACAGTCAGTTAAGTGTCTGACGCTTGGTTTCAGCTCAGGTCATGATCTCGGGGGTCAGGAGATCGAGCCCTGAGTCGGGCTTCATGCTCAGTGGGGAGTCTGCGTGTCCCTCTCTCTCCCCCTCTGCCCCTCCCTCTGCTCTCTGTCTCTCTTTCTCAAATAAATAAAATATTTGGAAAAAAACGAACATTTGCATGTCATTGTTAAAAAACTGAAATGCAGATGTACAGAATTTAGTTATAATTTATTCCACTGCAAAGTGAGTCTCAAACTCTTGTTTCTGTTTTCCCTAGCTCACCCTTTTATTACAAGAGGGTATAACTCAGGAACGGATGGAAGAACGGCACAGGGTGAGGTCTGTGGAAGGGGTGCCGTGCCTCTCCAGGGCCCGCTGTTCCCCACATCTCCACGTGCTCACCAACCCAGAAGCTCTCCAAACCCCGTCTTTTTGGTTTTTTTTAATGGAGGCTTCGTTACATGGGCCTGACTGATGAAATCATTGGCAACTGGTGACTGATTCAACCTCCAGCCCCTCTCCTCTCCCCTGAGCCCCACACTCTTAATTTCAAGGATGGGGGATGGGGAAGGCATAAAGGAGTGAGCTCCTTAGGTAAGACTTCTTTACTCTGTGAGCTCACCATGCAGCCTCTCCTCAGGGGAGTCTCTCTAGTTCACTGGCCGTGCTGTTCTGGGTGAGAGAACTCTGATGCCTTGGCTGCCTGTCCACTCTCCTGGTCACTGGGTACACCTGAGCCCTTTCTTGGGGCTTGAGAGGCAGCTGGATCCTTGCCACGGCTGGGCTCTGGCCAGATAAGCAACTCAACTTGAAAGGCTTGGAAGGAAGCTCCCTGGCCTCCGCCCGTCCATGCCTTGAAACCAGCAATGTTAACCGCACCAGGGTCCCAGCCCACTCAGCTCTCTGTCAGGCACTGGGGCCGAAGGAAGGTGGGGGTGGCTTGCCAGTTTTCTTTGAAAGGAAAGGAAATGAGGGATCAGGTTGTTGATTCCTGCGATTGTACCCAACAAGAGTATCTAAGCAAGGGGAAATTACCAGCTTATTATAATAGCATGCACTATCTCTGAGCTCAGGAATACCTCCCAGCTCCAAGATCCTAGTGCTCAGGCATTTCTTGTGATAAAGTAATTCAGAGTCTACTTGATTAAAAAGCATTATTGCCTCATTAGGAAGACTGGTTTGTTAGGGTAAAAGTGATACTCTTTGAGAGGCCAATGTGTAGAATTCGGAGAAAAGGGATGTCTGGAAATCATCATTCATTCTTCTCTTAGGGTTCATGGAAGTTGGTGTGGTTGCCCAAATGAGGGAAGTTGATGGGGTTGCCTAACCTAGGAACTATGGGTAAGACAGTCTCCCTTCAGCCATTCAAGGCCTTTCTTTCTTTCTTTTTTTTAAGATTTTATTTATTTATTTATTTGACAGAGAGAGATCACAAGTAGGCAGAGAGTCAGGCAGAGAGAGAGAAGGGGGAAGCAGGCTCCCTGCCGAGCAGAGAGCCCAATGTGGGACTCGATCCCAGGACCCTGAGATTGTGTCCTGAGCCGAAGGCAGAAGCTTTAACCCACTGAGCCACCCAGGCGCCCCATCGAGGCCTTTCTATACCAGAGAACTACCATTAATATCACACTCCTTATGTGCCACTGGGCTAAGGTCTTTACAGGCCTAGCTTTTCATATTTATTTCTCCCTATTGCTCTTTGGGCAGTATACTTAGCCTAAGGCCCTCACCTCTTTAAAAAGGAAAATAGGAAATTGAAGCTCAGAGAGGTGAAGTGACTTGCCCAATTTCCCAGGAGTAGTGAGTGGTGGGGCTGATTTTCAAAACCCAGGTTCATGTGACGCCAAACGCTTTCCCCCTTGTCCCTGGTCCTTCCTAACTTCAGGCGGAAGTTGTCAGAATTGCTATCAGGGGGACTCACTGGAGGTTGGCACCGTGTGCTCTCTGGGATGTGCTCTGTGTCTGCTGGTTTGAAAGACAGCAGTGAGGGAGGACAGGGCTTCCCACTGAGAACAAGACCAGGATCTGGACCAAACCCCCGAGGTTAGAGAAGAGTGGGTCCAACCAGCAGCAGTGAAAAGAGATGTGAGAAAACTTACGCTATTGTAGTCTCATTATATCGCTTAAAGGGTCTCTTGTCAGCCGACAATGGTCTTCAGTTGACCTGGAAAAAGAAAACATATTGCACTGCTGTTTATTTTCACTCAAAATGCTAAGTTAACTGAGTCTCTGGGCAGAGAATTTTTTTTTTTTTGGCAGAAAATTTTAAATTATAGTCACTTTTTTTTTTTTTTTATTAATCACGAAGAGGGCTTTATAAAGATCCTGATGGTGAGCCACAATTCCCCACTCAGTGGAAGCAATCGTGACAGGAGTCAGTGGACAAGTGGTTGGAACAGAGTCACAAGCTGCCATGGTAACTGGGGGCAGGGGCAGAATGAGAACTTACAGTCTCTTGTTGGAATCTGGTTTTTTGTTTCCTTCGATTGGTAAACCAAGGCTGAGATCAAAACCACCTTTGTTTCGAGCCCCCTCTCTCTCAGCAATATCTTGTATGTGTCAGGTCCTTTTATTTGGTTTTCCAAAGCACTTCCACATCTCCGGTCTCGCCGCACACTCACAACCCAGTGTGGGGTCGGACATTCTTATTTCAACTTAGAGATCCGAAAGCCGAGGCCGACGCTAGCCAGGAGGTTTGCTATGGGCCTAGAGATCGCTCCTGGCAGCGTCACAAGTTCAGCATTCTCTCCTGCAGGTCACTCTGCCCGGCAGCTGATCCTGCCTGAAACCGAGCAGGGCACCCAGGGTTCACACAGAGGTGATGACTCCAGGCCACGGCTGCACAAGTGCAGGAGTAGATATGAATAAAGCTATAAAAGTGACTGCATTTTCAGACCTAGACATTTGCACTAGGATCAACGGAGCCATGCGAGACCTGTCACTACCTAGTCAAAGGAAATCGCTTGGCTTTTTCCATCTTTCTTCTTTTCCCTTCCCCTCTACTTCCCTTTCCTCCCTCCCCGCTCCCCCTGCTTTCCTCCATCCCCCTTTCCTTGGTCAAAGCAGAGTTCACTGACAAAACCAGGAACAATGCAGTCAGGCTCATGTTCTCACTGACTGGAGAACTGTGCAGAATCAGAGCTCTGTGGTCTCGGGCTCCTTGTCCCACACTTTGGCAGGTGTGCTCTGCATTGATCAGGGGGCAGAGGCTTTCAGTCACCCCATGGGGACTGGGGAGGAGGACACAGCCATGTCCCATGCTGAGCATGATTTCATAGAACTGGTGCACTGTGTCCCTCATCATCAAATAAATGATCTGAGCAACCTCATCTCAGCAGGTTCCAGAAGCAGAACAGCCCCATCTAAGGTATCTGCTAGGAGAGCTGTGAGAAGAGCTTTCCTGGGCAGCGGAGAGAGAATCATCTGGTTGAGGACTCAGTCAGTCTCTGCCACTCGAAAGCCTCACTCAAGGAAGGGACTGAACTTCTCCAAGCCTCAGATACCTGATCTGTAAAACGGCAAACCTAACAGCCTCCCCACAGGTTGTTGGAAGAATGAAGTCCCAAGCACAGTGTCAAGCAAACAGCAGGTACTCAATGAATGTTAGTTCTCTTCATACCAGTTCTTTCTTTAGGATTCCCAAATGAGTGACCCCATTTGAAGGGTTAATTCTTACCCTGAGAAATCACAGTCTCTCTACGGACTTTGTTATATCTGAAGGCCAAGGCTAGCTTGAGTGTGGGCAAGTGGGGCCAGCTTTGAGAAAGAGGAGCCCGGTATTAACTGTGCATTTCAAAGGTTTTATGAAGTCACAGAATCGAATTCTTACATTGGTGATGTCTCCCCTCACTGAACCGGGGCAGAGGGGATCCCTTCTGGCTATAAATCAACCTTGTATCACACTTATTCTGATCATAATTATATAATTGTTCATGAGACCGTTTTACATCTACACACTCTCCAAGAGCAAGGATGAAGCCTAGCACAGTGCCTGGCACACCCTGGGTGAATAATGAACAGAAAAGTTCCCACTTGCCTTATCTCCTTCCAGCCAGATCTCAGTTCTGTTAGTGACCCAAGAGCTGGGATGACAATCTGCACTTTAGAGATGAGGAAACTGAAGTTTCGAGAGGTGGTACCACTGTCAAGGCCATTCAGTAAGTAGTGGTGGGACAGGCCCTTCGGCCCAGACCTCGAGACAACACATCTTGGGCTCCTTTCCTCTGCACTCCTCAGCCCTTTGAGTCGTCAGCCTTGCCCTCTTGTTGATTCCAGTGGTGACACTGTATAGGAGTTCCTCTCCTTGGAGCCTTCTGTCTGGGCATGTCATTTGGTGGCCAGCTGCCACAGTTTGAGTGCTGAAGATCTCCTTTCCACCTTAGCCCATTGAACAATGGCTTAGTTATTGGTTGACGAGCGCCCCATCTGATGATGGCAAAGCGAGCCCAGACGTGTCTGGCTGGCTACACGGGCCTCAGGGAGCAGAGCCCCTGGCAGGAAAGATTCCCAGAGCTGGGAACTTAAGTCGGTTAGGTTTGTGCTGTTTGTTAGGGGCAGGGGTGAGGGGGGTGCTTGACATTCAGCTTCAGTACTTTAGAAGATTGGCCATTCCATCCATTCCTGTTTGCTCTTCTACCCTTCTGATCCCCTGCAAAAACAAAAACAAAAACAAACAAACAAACAAAAAACCAAAGCACTTAGGGCAATTGAGTCTCAGTTTATATCCTCAATTCTTTTTTTTCCCTCAATTCTCTTTTAATTGCTATTCATTCTTTACTAATTAACCACATCTCTGATTCAGACAAGTAGTAAACATCCAACCCTCTCCTTTTTCCCCAACAAACCCAGTTCACAATCTTGCCTTACTGTTCTATTACATCCATCTCCCCCCTTTTATCTAATCTCCCCCATCTCTGGGGATTCTTTTTTTTTTTTTTAAGATTTTATTTATTTATTTGACAGACAGCAATCACAAGTAGGCAGAGAGGCAGGCAGAGAGAGAGGAGGAAGCAGGCTCCCTGCTGAGCAGAGAGCCCGATGCGGGACTCGATCCCAGGACCCTGAGATCATGACCTGAGCCGAAGGCAGAGGCTTTAACCCACTGAGCCACCCAGGCGCCCCTCTCTGTGGATTCTTGAAGAACACTTGGGGATGCATGTTCCAGGACAAACTGAACTTATGTTTACCAGACATAATGGGAAAACACGTGAACTGAGAGTAACCAAATGTGTGTACGTGGCCCAGTTTCCCTGTGTCTTGTCGTGAGCTGGGGATGAATGATTTCATCTGCTTGGGTTTAGTCAGTGCATCTCCAAAGCCGCAGGGGCTCTTCTCTATCTCTTGTGTCCTTCAAGTAAATTTCCTTAAGCCCTTGATGACAAATCAGAGGCAGGAATGTCTTAAGAGCCACAAGTGAACAGCTCTCTCACTGCTCTGGAGCTCATTCAAGGTTCTTTATCAAGAGTTGCAGGCAGAAAAGGTCATCCTTAAGCCTGCTGTGGTCTGGAAGTGCTGGTAACAAGATTGTCTTTGTAACTACTTCCTTAAAAAGACTTCGGAGCTCTTTATGAACACAAACAATCGCTGAGCTGATAGGGACAGAACAGTAGCACTCCTTCTAATGCGGATGGCATGTGCTTCCCGGTGACTCTCTCACGGAAGCTGCTCTATCCCTCCAAAACCTGCTTGGACAAGTGGTTTCCCTGGGCGCTGAGGCCGGCTTGAGAGTCCACGTAGGCTGAGAGTCAGCACAGACGGGAGAGAGCTGAGGCTGGTCAGGCTGCGGTGGCCAAGAGAATAGGGCAGGATGGGCCAAGTGGCAAAATCAGGGGTGATGTACCAGGGCTGGGTGAGTACCCTTCCTCAGACCATGTGGTTGAGCAAGTCTATAGGCATGTCTATAGGTCAAGCAAGTCAAGCATGTCTATAGGCAGCAAGGAGCCAAGAGAAGAGGCAAGGTCGCAGAGCAGGAAGGAAACCGGAGCCCAGCATGGGGAGCAGAGCAGACACTGGGAGGCCCAGGGAAGCCAGAAGCACAAGTGACAAGGATAATGGGAACAGTAAGTGGCAGTAACAGGTTTATCACTAGGTTAATAAAACCTCTGACTTAACAAGTGAACATGGACTGACTACAAAGGGGGATCAGAGCCACATGTATCTGACTCCATGTATGCTCCGTATACTTAATACACAAATGTGTGAAAACCGGGCAGAAATGAGCAACAGGTGATGATAATATGCACTGGAAGCCGAACCCAGACCCCAATGCAAAACGCCTAGCACAGAGCCTGACATATCCTAGGTACTCAATAAACAGGTCTTTTTCTTCCACTGCTAACCCGCAGAAGGGCTCCCCCTCCCCCAGCTTCCTAGAGAACGGACCGATATTGTGAAGCCACTTATGTGTTACTAGGGTCAGTCTAATTGCTTCGGAAAGCTGTTCACCGCGCACCCGCGCTGTGCTATTTACCTATTCTAAATGAATTTCTTTGTGTCCAAAGGAAAATGCAAGACCTTATCAGGCTGCACTGTACCATCTGCAGAGTTTGAGCTGGAACGCACCCTCTCTGCTCTCCTATCCAGTCCCTAACGTGGGCCTGGCACACGACTGGGGTGGGGAATCTGAAGGAGGTTCTTTTCCACGTGGCATTTTACTTAGGGGGCTTGTCAGTAAGGGCTGCGACAGACCAAGGCAGCGACCCCGGGAGCCAGGACGCACCCTTCCTGGGGTGGGGCGGGCAGGATAGGCGGCTCCCCCAGCCCTGCCCGCCGCTCCCACGGAGAGACCCGGGTTCCCAGGTGAGCGCGGTCCCGCGGAGCGCGGCTGAAGTCAGGCTGCAACTCACCTCGCAACCGGGGCTCGGGACCTGCTGCGGGCAGGGCGTTCTCCACCCACCCCTCCCGCCCCCCGCACACGGTGACATCATGTGTTTAGGGCTGAGTAGCTCTATAAAAGCGGCCCGCGCGGCGCCTGGCGCCCACAGAGCAGACGCGCTCGCACTGCGGGGCTGCGCATAAGGTCCCCAGCGCGGGAACAGACGCAGCGGGAACCCCGGCTGCGCGCTGGCCCTGACCCCGGCCCGGCCCCTGCCCTGCCCCGCCACGCGCGATGTCCCGCAGCCTGCACGCCGCCGCCGCCGTCCTCCTGCTCCTCTGCTTACTGGAACAGCCGGCAGCCCCGGCCCCGCTCCACGGTAAAGTGTCCGCCTCCTCCTCCCTCGGTCCCGAGCGCGCAGCCATACCTGGCTGGAGGACTGCCTGCGGGGCTCACTAATGCAAACGCAGAATCATTTCGGGGAAGCGTACTCTCCAGGGGCGTATTTTTGGACAAATTGGAAAAGGCGTTTTTGGAAAATTTGTTTTCCTTAGGCGGGCATGACCTGTTGCAGTGGGCGGAAGCACGTTGTCTTGGGATGAAAGCATGCTCGTGCATTCTTGGAGCTCTCCCCAGGTCTGGAGGGGTGGTGGGGAGCTTGCTAAAGAGGAAGAGAAAGGGAACCAAGATTTAAAATGTGCCCCATCCACGATCCATGTGCAGGTGGTCGAGGAGTGAATGTGGCGTCGGAGCCGCCTGATTAGCCCCAAGGCTTTGCCGGGCCCCAGCTGCAGCACCTTCCCACAGTGGTGGATGCTTTTCTTTACCATTTTTACCTCCAAGTCAAGGGGATGATGCATCCCATTCTTAATCATTGTTTTTCTCCAGAAGGGTTCTACTATCTTGACCGTGAGTGTGTGTGCACTCAGAAGAGCATACACACCTCACTTCTGAGTGTAATTAGGGCTCTTAACCCTGACAGGCTGGAGGCTGAGGGTGCCCAACGGGATGGCAGGAGGAGGTGTGGGGACCTGAACCGGAGGCTCCGGTCATGGCAGTGAGTTTGGGTGCATGGCCAAGGTCAAGGTTAGTTAATTCCTGTGAGTTTGGGTGCGTGGCCAAGGTCAGGGTTAGTTAATCCTTAGGAGCAATAAGAGGATGCCAAGCTTTTGCCTGCCTCTCCAACTGCTGGGGGAGCACTTTTCTGGGAGTAGGTAGTGACTTTTGTGGAAACTTCCCGGGTAACTAATGGTAGCTCCTGCCCTTGATGGAGTTTGTTTCAAGTTGTGAGGACATTTGTAGGTTCTACCATTCCTGAGTGGAGGTCCTGGGCTGAGGTTAGGCTGAAACATTTGTAGGACGGCTGAAAGTGACTGTGATGGCTGGAAATGGATCTGCCCTTGCCGGACACGTGGTGTGGGAAATTGATCCTGCTCTGTAGCATGAAAACTCAGAGCCTCTTTCTCTGCTGGAGGTCACTGTGTCAAGGAGGCTGGGTGGGAGGGAGGCGGGGGAGCTGGCCTGTCGCAGTGTTGGCATTACTCTTAATTCAACTTAAATCCACTGGCTGGCAAGATTTGGTTGATATTATTTCCCTTGTCTGGTCTGGGAGAAAGAGAGGGTTGGGGGACACCTGAGTGGCTCAGTTTGTTAAGCACCAGACTCTTGATCTTAGCTCAGGTCTTGATTTCAGGATCATGAGTTCAAACCTTATGCTCGGCTCCATGCTGGGCTCCATGCTGGGCATGGAGCCTATTTAAAAAAAAAAAAAAAAAATTTTTTTTTGGTGGGAGAAAGTGGTTATATGAAAGTGGAAATTAATTTTTAAAACTGTAGACTTTGACATATATTCCTCTTTTGAGAAAGCTGCACAGGGAGCTGAAGTTCTGCTGGAAATCTCTCTTGGAGTTCCAAGGTGCTCAGAGACAGGCGAGAAACAGCCGTTCATTGGCTCTTTCCAGAAGGCCTGTTACTGCCTTCACTCTGGGGCAGCTCCTCCCCCTTTCCCTCTCTTCCCCTGCCTTGTCATTCCCTCCCTCTCCTCCCTCTCTCCCTAGCCCCTGCCCTTGCTCCTGCCCTTTCTCATTCCCGCCCCTCCTTTGCCTTCCCACTCTCCCCATTCTCCAAGTTGGGATGGGGGACCTTGCAGGCAAAAAGCCACTTTCACCCCACACTGAGTAGCCAGCCTGCCTACCCCCAGGTTCTAAGAACACCGTTTTTATTCTGTTATTCCTCCTGGAGTTTTCTTGGCTGCTTAACTGCCTCAGGGGACAAGGTCAAAGCAAAGGTCACCGAGATGTAGCGTGTCAGTATTAACCCAAGGTGGGGAGTGGAGGGGGTTAAGCTAGGTAATGAGGCCAAAGTGTAGTCTGCCCTCCCCGAGCATTTAAACTCCCAACATTTGGCACCGGGGAATGTGTGAAAAAAATGACTGGAGTGGGGAGGAGGGAGCAAAAGAAGGTGAGGTCACATGTCTTCTGGAGAAAACCCTGGAATGCTTAGTTGCTGTGGGAAACATTTCAGTGATTTCTGTGGAGCCTGCTCTGCCTCAACCTGGTTGGAGAGCTGGGCAGTTTCTGGCTGCCCCCGTGACAGTTCCTCAGAGAAGGTTCTAGCATCCAGAGCAGGAAGCAGGCAGGGCCCTGAACCCCTGGCCTGGATCCTTGTCTGTCCCACTTCCTAGGTGAGCACTCAGACCTTCTCCCTGCCCGGTACAGAGTAGGCCTGCAGGTTCTAACAGGCATCATGCTTGGCCTCCCAGGTCTCCCACACAGAAGAGACAAAATGTCCCTCCTGGCAAAGCCTGTTCCCTCAGGAAGCCTCCAAGGTGTAGCTGCAGGGGCCTTGGCCTGGCCTGCCTCCTGCATGTGGTCAGGACTCCTGCCCTAAACAGGAGGCGGGAACCGTGAGGTGCTATTTCCAAATAAAACAAACACGTGTGCATATGCATATCCCTTAGGGAGTCTTCCTCCGGTCAGTTCTGAGCTGAAGAGAGACCAGGCTGGGTCCTGACCTTCATCTGATGGACCCCCCCCTCCCCCCGCCTTCCTTGGACAGAGCTGCTTCTCTCCAGCCTCCCGCTCCCGAGTCCTTCCAGACACTGTCATTTATACCCAAAGCACCAAGGCCTGAGGACCAGGTGGGCTTGCTCAGAGAGAGGAAGGCAGGAAAGTTTACACCGGATGCTGCAACTTTTAAAGAATGCGTCCCCGGTCCTGTGTCACCACTGGAGGTCTCAGTCCCCGATGTCCACTCTGTGGCCTGGTCCCCGAGCTTCCTGCAGTATCACCTGGATGCCACACCTGAGGATGAGCCAAGACTGACAGGGGAGACGGCGTAGCAAGCTTTGGTAGGGAGAGCTCGGAAGAGGTGGAATAGTAAAGGCGATGATTTGATTCGGAGCTCCTGGCCCAGGCCGGACGGCTGGGAGGCAGCAGTCATGTTTTTGGTGGCCGTGAGGACGGACTCCCGGATTACTTGTGAATGTTTGTGTGCTGAGCTTCCAAGTGCTCTGCCCAGCTAAGTGGCAATGGCCTGGATTCTTCTAGCTCTGAATTCCAGAACTAGTTCTGAAATCCAGAACATTTTCAGACAAAAATGCCTGGAGAGATTCAGAAAAGAGGTTGGAGCTTGGTTCCAAGGCAATGCCTTC
The DNA here is from genome assembly GCF_022355385.1 of Mustela nigripes. NCBI lineage: Eukaryota > Metazoa > Chordata > Mammalia > Carnivora > Mustelidae > Mustela > Mustela nigripes. The sequence continues at coordinate 43,109,560 of NC_081569.1, read as the reverse complement.
CTTGTTCCTTTTCAGGGTCGTTTCAGCCAACGGGCTGGCAGTTCATTCCCTGGGGGGTTTGGTTCTGCCTGTCTTCATCTAATTGCTAATTCCGGTTAATCTTGGGACTCTTAACTCTCCTGGGGTGCATAGCAGGTTTTAGGGGGTTCTATGGACCTCTTGAAATTAATCATACATGAAATTTTGTGTGTCCAAGCCTGTGGGCATTTTTGTGAGGAAGAGGTCTGGAAGTACTCACCAGATATTCAAAGGTGTTTGAACACCAGCCTCCTCACTCCTTGCACTACCCGAAAGATGGAGAAGGAGACTCAGAGAGTTCCCGAGTTTACTGGAGGGCCTGGCAAATGTGCAGAGACACTTCTTAGCAGACACTGGTCTTCCACTGCATGGCAGGGGACTTTCATTTGCTTATGGATAAAGCAAGGTGATGGCTGTAGGTGGCCCCTTGGGGACCTCGCTGCTTCTCTTCTGGGGAGGAGGTCAGTAATACCTCAACCTACACAAATCAGGGAAGAACCATACAGGCCTGTTTTATTGGGATCTGGAGATACTGTCCAAATTGAAAAAGGCTTCAAGGTGCCCTAGGGACCAGGAAACTAGCGAGGGGTTCCAGGGGACTGCTTTATTAAAAAGCCTTGTACAACCATCTGATGCTTTAAACCATGTCCAAGTGTAACTGGCTATTACCATTTTCAAAATTACCATTTTGAAAATTAAAAACAAAATTAATTAAAAGCACGGAGGCAAAGAAAGGAACCAGAACTACAGAAAACCATGAGATTAAACTAGCTTTGCGAAAGCAGCAAAATCCTCTTTTCGCTTTTAAAAATCACCATTGACTCGAATAGGAAATGCTCAGTTGTGGTTAAGGTTGAAGGTTGCTGGTCAGTTAGGTTTTTCCTGCAAATCAGTTCCCAGGAGAGAAAGGGGAGGTGAGAACCTTCCACTTCTGACTGTACCCTGTGGTCCAGGCATCGTGGTGCCATGAGAAGCCAGGAGAGGCATTCGGAATTTGAAGAGTCCCTCTCGCTGGGTGTGTCCTCTGAGACACCCTGAGTCTCAGGGTCTCTGTGAGGTGAAGAGGGAGGTTTCAGGCAGGGTACCAAGCATGCAACCTGCAACATTTTTTTTTTTCCTAAGTATGTTTGGATGTAGGAACGGGGGACTTGTGTGCGTGAAGGGTGTGCAGTGGGAGGTGGTAGGTGACTTCCGTGATATTCCTGGCAGAGCCTCTCCTACGCATTCTCTCCACCCCTGGAATTCTAACTCGGGGGAGGGTGGCAGCTTCCTCAAAGAAAAACTTTTCCTTTGGAGGAAAGTTTTCTCCTCTTTACGGACTGATGTGAATGGCTCTCCAGGGTGTGTTTGTTTGGTGGGAGAAAGCAAGAGGCTTAACAGTGTTTCCAGTATGCTGACATCTGTGTGCAGAAATGGGCAGAAAAAATGTGATTACGTACGTGTGAGTAGTCACACTGTGAAAATGCTCCCAGCAGCTCATAAAACTGGCTCTCTCTTCTGGAAGCAGGGAGATTGAGTGGGAGGAAGAGCTTTTACTGTGTACCCTTTGGGAGTTTTTGGGTTTTGCAACTTGTGAGTTTTTTTTTTTAAACACATATTCAGAAGATAAAATTTGGCTTCTCTAGGATCTGAAAGGCTTCTAATCAAGAAGCCCCCTCCTTCACTCGCGAGTCCCGGCTCCCAGTCACTGCCCCGTGCCCCCCTCTGGTGTGCAGCGGCTCTGGGAAGCAGCTGATCTGATGCAGACTCTGACAAAGTCTGCCATCTGGGCATCCGCCTCCTTTCCAGCCGCACACATTTCAAAATCCAATCTATAGCGTTTTCTCTCGCTGGCTCAAGCTCTGTGGTACTTACTTTATTTTGTTTTGTTCTTTGCAGGATCCAAGTGGAGCTATTTTGGTAAGTAGAGATCTTAAATACTTTTTTTTTTTTTTTTAAAGATTGATTTAGAGAGCCCGAGCGGGGCGGGGGAGGGGCAGAGAGAAAGAGAATCTCAAGCAGACTCTGCATAGAGCACGTGCCTGACATGGGGTTCGATCTCATGACCCTGAGATCATGACCTGAGTCGAAATCGAGAGTCGCACCCTTCACCAACTGCGCCAGCCAGGCGTCCCCTTAGATACTTTTTGGAGGAGACCGTTGTATTTAATGAAAAAGCCCAAAATGCTGTGATCTGCGGAGGTTATCGCGGAGGTCGAGAATAGTGACTCTGATATCATGAAGAGAATAAGAAGGCTTCTCTAAAGAACTGTTTGCACAGGCTGTGTGTGGTTCTTTCTCCAAGCACAGGAGCCTGCCCTGTGCATTCAAACTGTGAATCCTAGCGTTCGGCTTTCCAGAGTCCTGCAAGGATTTCTACCAAACCTCCCAGGTGACTGTGCCTAGGTTACTCCAGATTGCAGGGGCGTTGGGTGGGACAGAGACCTTCTCCTCCATAGGACATTTATTCTACAATAAACAAAGAATAAAGGGCTCCTTTCTGGAAGTTTGGCTCAGGCCCCAGAATTTCAGCTGTCCGCGTGTCTAGAATTAACGTCTTGCTGCCATGTTCGTCAGTACGTGGAGTTCCGAGGTGGTGCGGGCCCATCCTTACTGGGACATCACGTATGCAGTGGGGTTTGGGGGGATTGGGTCAAGAACGACATTTGACATCTCGGGCAGACCAGCAAAATAAGCAGATTGCAATCAGTTCAGCTGGTGTGTGAAATGAACTGGGAACCTGGTCATCAACTGGTGTGGGAATGGGAGGTGGTGCCCCAGGTGCACGGACAAGTGCAAGGACATTCATGTCTTGTGAGGGGCAGTCAGGAGCACTGGGCAAGATAGACTGTTCCAGAAAGAGGAGGCTGGAACTGGCTTCCTTGACACAGGAGGAGGGATGACCAGCAGAGGAGTTGATCCCAGCAGAAGCAGAATCCACAGAAAGGTCTGACTTAGATTTTCAAAAGCTAGGCTTTGGCTGTTTATTAGCCCGGGAGGCACAGAAAATTCACTGCGCTAATTCACCAACCACCTACAGGCCAAGGTCTCCTCGGCTCCGGTGTTGCATGGCTCCATCATTACTAATATCCCTTACGTACTTACTTGTGCAAGAAATGCCGCTACGTGGGTGGGTGATGAGAGGGGCTGTGCTCTGTAGTGGAAGAACTTGCAGCTCCCGGTTCAAAGCTGAAAATGGCAGGTAGGGTATAAAGGTTCAGTGCTCTGCTGGTTCCGAGGAAAGAGAGTGCTCGGGCTGGATGGCCAAGGAGGGCTTCCTGGAGGGGGAGGGCTTTCCTCTGGACCTTGGAGGATGGAGAGGGTTCAGTGGGGGTAGGAAGGAAGTGCTGATGGCCAAGATGATGATGGATCCCATGAGCTGAGGCAAGAAACAAGATGGTATTTGGAGGATGTGGGGCAACATCCACAGAAAATGTTCTAGGGAAGCGATTAACTCTAAGGTCAGAAAGAGACGTTGGGTCAAACAGGAGAAGACATGGGCAGGGGCAGGCTGGACCCTTCCCATTTTGTCCCAGAGATGAAGGGGCAGCGCAGGGAGTCATCTGTGTTTTAGGGAGAGTCACGTGGCAGAGAGGAATGGAGTGGGAAGGATGGGGGACAGGAAGAGCTCTGGCCTTTGCACAGTTCCTATTTGATGTCTTTCCATCCAGCTTGGGGATGGCAGGCAGACGGAAGGAGAGGCAGGACCAATACTTGCCTCAGGAAGACTCAGCAGAGTCTGGACCATGCTGGGGGGGTGACAGGAGCAGCGCAGAAGCATTGCTTTCTGACCGCTCACTCTGGCCGGCCCTCCCTCCCACATCCCCTGCACCACCGGAGCCGTGCTGAGGAAGCAGAGGGCAGAGTCTAATGGTGTGGGACATGCATAGGCGGAGTGCAGAGAAAATCTGGCTTTTGTGGAGTGCACTGAATGCACGTGATGTGGGGTCAGCCCTCGGGGGGGCTGGGTGAAGGAGGTCAGACGCAGGGAGGCCAGGGAGGCGGAGGCAGACAGGTCCAGGCTGGCAGCCGGCACCGGTGCTCAGAGTCATACAGGGAAACAGACGGCCTGGCATAGGTGTTGGGGGGGAAACGGGTTCCAAGCCCTGAGGGCGGCACTGGCGAGTCGAGCCAGATGTCACGTGCTGGCTTTCCCAGGGTGCAGACCTCAGCTACTTTGCACGTAGATGCTGCTGAGTCATCCTGATCCAGAGGCCTCCCATGGCTTGGAACACAGGGGTAGGACTTCCAGAAGCACATGGAAAGAGAACCCTACTCCCGTTTCCCCTCCACAAAGTCAGCAGGCTGACTTCCTGGATGGCCTGCCTGGAGACGGGAGGACCTTCTGGTGGTCAAGCTGGGGCCCACCCTGCCCCTGTGCACCTCTCTGGGGTGGCTGAAGCAGCAGGTAACTGTGTCCTGGGTTTAGAATTGCTGAGCAGGCCATCCCCACTGGGAACCAGTCCCAAATCAGTCCTGCTGGGCCCCAGCAGCTCCTCCACCCTGAACCGGGGGGCAGTGGCAAGTCAGGTTGCCCTGTGAGCAAATGATCAACTCCAGCTTGCCGAAGTGAAATCTCTGCTGTTAGAAGTCAAGGTCGCAGGTGCCCTCCTGCGGTGGGGGTGACGGGAAGGAGGTACAAGGTGGGTGCGGGCTATGTTTTGTTCCTTGGTGTGGGGGCTGTGTTCAGGTGGTGAGAAGTCATCAAGCTGTTCACTGTTCACTGATGACACACTGTTGGGTATGTCTGTTGTAGTCAATAAAAGAGTTAACAAATTCCAGCTGGCAGGGAGAGTCATCCTTACCCTGGAAGGTTTTTTGGCCCTTCCCCACAAAAACCAAAAAAAAAAACAAACCCTAAAAAAAACCCAAAAAAAACCCTAGTGTGTTCAAAACAACAGAGCAACCAAAAAGAATGACTGTGTTGGCATTAAGGACCTAAGGGCATGTCATGTGAGCAGAGAGTGGGCCCCGTGCTCCAATCCTGAGCACACCAGACGTTGCGTTGGGGCTCCCCAGATGTGAGCTCACTCAGAAGCAGATGTCACTGTCTCTAGAGATCTGGGAGGAATAAGATAAGCCTTCGAAGGAGAGGGGATGGATGGGGAACAGGGAAGCCAGGCCCTCCTTCTGGAGACGTCCACCTCTCCTGGAGTCCAGGGCCCTACCTGCATGATAGGTACCCCTTGGGGCCAGCCCTTCCATCCCCCCGCAGGGAACTCAGGAATGATGGTGGCTTGGCCTGGGGATGCCAGACAGTGGGCTGCAGCCCCTCACAGGCCCTCCTGCCCAGCTTCTCTGCTGTGGTGGCAAGGTCCTGGGCTCCGGCAGGACTCCGCAGGACCCAGGCACTGCCACTGCGTTCCTTGTGCTGCTCTCTCTCCTTCATCCCAGACCAGAGATTCCCGGTCTTAAAGGATTTCCTTTGAGAATCAGGAAGGGATCCTTCATGGAGCCAAACCCCTCTGGTTCTCCAGGCTCCCGCCTCCACCCACGTTCTGTCCCAAATCTGCTGGAATATTAGGTTGCCACAAACTTTCCCTGGCACGTGACATCCTTCCCAAACCCTAAGAACTAGATGCGAAACGTGGAGGGAGGCTGGTGGTGGTGGTGGGGGGGAAATCTCTCAACTTTCTATTCTGTAGTCGGGATAAAGGTGCCGCGTGGCCTCACACCCAAATGCAGTTCAGAAGGCAGACTTGGAGCTCAAGGGTGAACTTGAGACAGCAGTGAGAGGGCACGTGCAACTAAAAGGCTGATTTCATTAAGAATAGTTCTTGGGGTCGCCTGGGTGGCTCAGTGGGTTAAAGCCTCTGCCTTCGGCTCAGGTCATGATCCCAGGGTCCTGGGATCAAGCCCCACATCAGGCTCTCTGCTGAGTGGGAAGCCTGCTTCCTCCTCTCTCTCTCTCTGCCTGCTTCTCTGCCTACCTGTGATCTCTGTCAAATTAAAAAAAAAAAAAAAAAAAAAAAAAAAAGAACAGGTCTCGGCTTTACCCAAGGTAGAGATGGTCAGCCAATGGCAAACACCCCTGTGAGCTCTCCCCCAGTCCAGCTGCCGTCCTGAGGATGAATGTGAAGAGGCACAGAGAGCTCTGAGGACAGAGGCAAGAAAGGCCAGAACGTGTTTTTCATACCAGGGAGCTGAATCCCTATCCTTGTGTGTTGGGGGATTTCCCCCTAAGGCTAGCAATCCAACCCACTATCATTTTTGTGATCTGTGCTGTAGTTCCAGTCACTGCTAATTGAAGTTGGGACATCCAGGCTCTATTAGGATGTGGTGTGGTGTGGTGTGGTGTGGTATGGTTGGTCCACCAACTCAGAATTATTTCTCATCTCTTCCGAGCTGCAGAATTGAGGTTTGTGTGTTCTGGGGGTATCTTGGCCTGCATTTCAGTGTTCGCATCTGGCCTTCCCAGCAGGCTCAAACAACAGGGAAGCTAGGATTGGTTCCTAGAGGTAGGTATAGAGGCAGGGGAGTAAGGGGAGGCAGAACTGGAGAGTGCACAGAGCCCAGAACCAGGCAGACCTCCATGAATATCTGCGAGGCTGCTTTCTGGCTGAATGGCCTTAGGAAAGTGACTTAACCTGTTGGAACGTAACTAAACTCCCCTCTGAACTTCAGGGTTTTCACCTACCAAATGGAAGTTTGGCTCAGCAGCCTCAGTGTCCCCGGGGCCTGGGATGCCCTTCCCGAACGAACTCGAAGAACTAGAAGTGAAACAGGTGGGGGGGATGCTGGGGAGAAAAGCCCAACCCCTTCACTCCTGCCCTTTAGCAGTCGCAAAGGCACCTTGTTTGATTTTGTTAGAAACGCGCATTCTTGGGCCCATCCCAGATCTACCACAAACAAAAAAACGCTGGGGCTGGGCGCCCCTGCAGTCTCTTTGCACAAGCCCACCAGGGGCTTCTGATGCCCCAGTCCAAGCCTGAGAAGCACCCGCCGCTGTAGGGAGGATTAAGTAAGACAATGTGGGGAAAGAAGCTGGTGGTGCTTGGCACAGAGCAAGCACGTAATACAGCTAATCACCGTTTTCCACCCCTCTGCCCCCCGCCACATGGGGGTGGGGGGATTATAGTAGCTAATATGTGAGAAAATGCCTCGTAAGCTCTGTAGCCCCAGACAAATGTGAGCTGTGTTCGAAAGGGCTGGCTTCTTCATGCTTTGCTGAATTGCCTGAGTTTTTAATAGCAAGGGGGTTACTGAACAAATAGGACATTTCCTTTGTAAGAAAGGGATTAAGCAAAAAATACAGACTCCTTACAGGCCAGGATGTTCTTTCTAGCCATGTCCTTCAGGCCACGGTGAAGTCAGACCTCATCTCCCTGGTGCTTTCTGGCCTCTAGGGACCAGTCCCTGAGACATCCTCAGCCTCTCAGTCCAGCCCCCGGGGAGCCTCACGGCTTATCCTTAATGGAGCCAGGGTGGAGGCCCTGAACCTGGGAAGAAATCAGAGGTTGGACTGTTAGGATTTGGAGCTAAGTAAGCCCAGCCCCAGGCAGGAGCCCTCACCCACCAGAGGCAGAGTAAAGCCTTAGGACTGCAGGGTGAGAGTGGGCTGACCAGAGCAAGGAGCGGGTCCTGTCAGCCTCTGGCTTTGCTTAGACTTGCCCCTTCTGCTTCGTGCCCCCCGGGCATCCAGGTGAGGGCAGAGCACAGCCCTCCAGGAGCTGGTGAAAGCCCTTGGCAACCCATCCTCAGCACGTAGAGAGATGAGCTCTGGGGTAAACTAGCTCCAAAGGAAGATTTAAGCCAAAAAGGCTTGACTTCAAAGCAGATGTGTGAAGGAGGCTCCAGGCAGGGACTGGAAAGTCTGGTTTTCCACAAAGAAGAGAATGGATCAGAGATTGTTCCAGCAATTTCCTGGGGAGGGAGGGAGGGCCCTCTTTTCTGCTCTGCTGCTGTCCTCCTGTGCAGTGGCCACCATAGGGGTGAAGGGTGCAGGCATCACTATGGAGCCCAGAAGCACAGCCAGACTTCCGGGGGCCACACCGGGTGGCCATGGACAAAGACGATAATTCATTGATTCTCAGATACACATTTTTTCCCTATATTTTAGCATCTCAAATAGGGGTAGATCATCAGTGGTGTCTGGAAGCAATGAAATAGGGTAGTTGATCCACGAATGCTCGCTGAGAAGCCCTCTGTCACAGGCCAAGAACACAAGGAAAGGAGCTGAAATGATTAATTTCCACAATTAAATAGTGAAAACAGTAAGAGCAAAGAGGTCGAAGACTAACGGCCAGTATGTACAGTGTCCAACACAGCACATAGCAATGATGGGGAAACAAATTTGATTTTCAACTGTAACTTTTTCCAATTTTCAATTCATGTACACTTTTTGGTAGTGTTCAATAATATTACAAGTATATAAACAAAGTGATTTGGGTGCTCTGTATATGTGTATGTGTGTGTTTCAATAAAAGTTCTTCTTTAAGGACCAGGCAAGCTCCCTAAATCCCTGACAAGCACCGGATTTTATGCCAACCAGGAAGGAACAAATACAAGGACAGCACTTCCTTCTGTCTGTAAAGGTTGACTCAGAGCTGGTCTAGCCCTGCACAGTTTGTTAAGCTCCTCTTAACGTTTTAAACGGTGTTGCAATCATTAACTTGTGACCAGATCAGCGTGTGACTTCTGGGCAAACTGGATGAGACCCGTCTGGATCTTGGAAGGACACCTGGGCAGTCAGGGCAAAGGGTTCATGCAGTCCCCCCACCTTCTGGGACAGCTGGCTCCGGAAGGCCTCCTTGGTTATGATGAAAGTGAGATTTACCTAAAGCAGGCAGCGCTGACATTGGCCAGTGATACAGCAGCCGCTCCCTGGTGGTAAAAGGATAAAAAGTATCACTCCTCTAAGGTCCCTTAGAAGAAGGGAAACCTGCAAGTGGAGTGGGGAAGGGAGGAAAGGTGACTGAAGGTTGTAGAACAAAGATACTCTGTAGCAAGTCTGAGGCAGTCATGCAAATGACTGTGTTTGCCTTTTAGTTTTGGCCACCAGGAACCCTAGGGCAAATTGATTAACTGTCTATTGTCCTATGACTCAGAGATCTAAAGAACCTTTCTCCTATTACCCTTCCAGGTTCTAGATTATTGTTCCTGCTCCTGAGCCAAATTGTTATAACAGATAGATTTGGGGAATTTTTAGCTAGAAGGGACCTTAGAAGAGTAATACTCTTCTTTTTCTACCACTCTTTTTTTCCACAGCCCTCTGTGGATACTGTTGTTTCAAAGATTTTCTATAACAAATTGATATGTTAGTGAAATAGTTAATTGTCCCCATTTGTTATTATTCAAAGACAGACACAGAAGCCCATCCAAGTTTTCAGTTAGCCCAAGGTAATGGGCTCACACTCATGCTACCATACTGATGAATCCTGAGGGCCGGGGACTGGACTAGATGCTGAAGAAAGGGTGCCTGAGGCTGGCATCTGTCATGCTGGGACTGGGAATCTGGGAGGACACCATGAATTGGATAGGGCCTTCCAGTACAGAAAGAAGCGGTACGGAAGAGACCCCACCTTGTGTTTGGGGAAACACTAGAGAAAGCTTCCTAGAGGAGGGGATATCTAAGCTGAGACCTGGAGGACAGATGAAAGCTCGCCAGGAGACGGGCAGGACGTGGAAGGGTACTGGGGGCTGAGGGACAAATTGTTCCGTGACCACCTAGGCTGGTATGTTCTGGGAACGAGCAAGGAACTCGACATGAGGGGCTGGGGCCAGAGCGAGAGGAGCTCCTGAGCCGGCTGAGGAGGTGGGGGCCTCATTCTGGAGGCAGCTGGGGACTGCTGGAATGTTCTAAGTCGAAACCTGAGGGGATCAAATAAGCGTTTTAGAAGGAGGACGTTGGCTGCAGGGTGGAGAGTGAAAGGAGTGTGAAACGCTAGACAGAGGGAGTTCAGAGGGATGTGGGAGAGGGGCTTGGGGGTGCTGAACCAAGGGAGGGGCAATGGGGGTCTTGACCTGTTGGTAATTCAGCTGGAAATGTTGACACCTCATAGAAATGTAGACGCAATGCAGCCTGCTTGTGGATGAGTGTCTGTCTGTTCCAACTGGCATCCAGACTGCCGTAATTGCCTAGGTGTGACCCTGGGATGGGGGGTGGGGTTGGAGGGGGCCGAAACTGACACAGCCAAATCCCAGCCCTATTTATGAATGAGGCAAGGGAAACTCAGGGTTCCGCAGTGGCCCAAACAGAGGATGAGGCGCCGAGCCAGGACCAGAACCTGGGTCTCCGGAGTCCCATTGCACGTGCTTTCCTGGTCATTCGGCAGATGCTTATTTCATAGCAGGTGTTGTGCGCCCTACACTACACATCATGACACTGTGTAAATGCCATTGAGGAAAGGCGAGGTTTTTTTTTTTTTTTCTTTTTTTAAAGTAAATAATCGAATTTGCCAAGAACAAATTAGGCCAAATTAACTTGTTTTTCTTCCCCTCATTGGGACAAAAGGCTTAGTGGTTAAGAAAACACAATAGACTTAATACCTTTTGACACAGATAATAAACATTGGATACGGTTCCTTGTGCCACTCTCATGGGAAATGTAGATCAAAGACCAGTGTGGTTGCTAGGGAGAAAAAAATTAATAGATTCCAGCCATTGTTACTGTTGGCAACACATGGATGTTACTCTGGTTGGGGTTCCTCTAGAGGTAACCCTGGATCTATTTCCTTCTCAGATTCTTTGGAAGAGGATGGGCAGCTACAGAAACGTGGTGGTGGGAGTCGGGATGGGAGTTGGCAGGAACCACAGTGGAGCTGGTCAGACAAGGGGGTCAGAGCGAGTGGGCTGGGCGGCGGGGGCAGAAGGAGCATCCCTGGGCGAGTGTGGCCGCTGCAGGACGAGGGCAGCCTGCAAAGACTGAAGGGATGTTGAATGCCAGGCTGCTGTGCTCTGCCGCTCTGGGTGCTGGGGGAAGGAGGGCATGTGTGTCACTCACACACAGACACACACTCGCACACATGCATGCCTGCATCCGTAGTCATGTGCATGGCTGCATCCTGGGATACGTCTACATTCGCACACACGCCGACGGCCATCCCCTAGCCTGTGAACTGGGCTTCGCCTCTCAGCTGGCTTCTGACTTATGGCATGGGCGTTTCTATCGCCCTGCTCGGAGAGGTACTCCTCGGGTGAAACCTCCAAGGGACTCCTCAGTCCTTCCTCCTGGCAGCTCCCCGAGAGTCGCCCCGGCTGTTGGCAAACCTTTTGGTGATGCTGCCGCCAGTAAGGATGATGTTGGGAAATTTCCATCCCTGAGTGAGACTGAGCGTACAAATCACACTGAGTGTGCAAAGCTGCCTGGTCAGCAAACTTGTTACACCTTGGAGAAAACTCCGCTGTAGGAGCCTAACATTCTTCTTGCACATAACCGCTGTATGAAACACAGATACTTCTTCCATTAATAGCCAGGGGCTTGCTTCCCAGTGAGGATCAACTTGTCCAGTTACCACTGGAGAAGTTTTTCTCTCAATGGCGGTTTTCCTTTTTGTTTTGTTTTGTTGTGAGCATAAGCCCGCTGCAAGCAGGGCAGTGTTCCAGGGCCTCTGCTGGGTACAGGGGGGTGAGCAAGGAGCCCTTCCCAGCTTCAGGGAGAGTCATCCAGAAAAAGGATGTAGCTGCCCAGGGGCTGCTCAGGCAGATGCACAGACCCCAGCCCAGGGAAGGTGCTCAGGAAACATTTGTTGAGTGAATGTGGAAGAACGGTTTATCTCTCTGTTTATTTTTGACTCTGGGAGTCAGGGAAGGCACCAGGGAGAGGGTAACACTTGATCTGGAGTGATAGGGTTTCCGAGATGAAAGCAGGTAGAAAGCAATGCTGCATCACCATGCATATCTCATTCCAAGTACAGGGAGACCACAGGGAACCCTGGATCTGTTTTCCGGTGAGGTGAAGGGGAGGACTTGCTCTAAATGGTTGGCAAACAGCCCTCAAGAGAGAAATGAAGCATTGAGACAATTTAGCTCAGAAGGACGTGGGGCCCAACATGTCTTGGGAGCCTATCACTTCTGGACAGCGTGCATTCCTCACCAAGAGAATGGGGGAGGTGGGGGCCGCCGCTTTCCTTCTGTGAGCAAAGCTCAGGGCAACTGGGAGATGTGCCTGAGGTCGCACGGCTTGTAGGTGGCTGAGCTGTGATGGGCACCTTGGCTGGACGGCTCCTGAGCCCATGACCTTCCTGTTGTACTTTGTGCCTCTTGGGAGAGGAGATGGGAAGTAGCCTGCAGAAGGATTTCAGGTGAGAGAGACCCATGCAAAAGCCAGTTTTCTCACTAAAAAAGGAAAACTGGGGGAGTAGCTTTGCAAAACAGCAAGAGGGCAATAGGTCAGCTATCGGAAAGCACTTCCTCCTTGTGAAAGCTGGGAAGTGAACTGAGTCAACATCGGGTCCAGGTTTAGAGGCCAGTCACCCTTCGCTTTAGTTCAGGTTCCCCTGTGGGTGACTGTACAAAGTTCGAGTCTTTTATCAGATCCCTTTTCTTCATTATTTCCAGAGTCCCCAGGGAATACTGACAAGGTCACAGATGCCTCCATCACTGTTCTTCCCCTCTGGCTCTGGACAGACACCCAGGGCGTACCTGTGGGTCACCACTCACCAGCCTGTAACTGCTGTCACTGCCCGGGCTCCATGCCCGCTAAGGCACTTTGGGAGCTGCCACAGTGGCCAGTGTGAAGGGCTGGGGTCGGAGGCCATCCTTGCTGCTTACTGGCACTGTGACTTTGGGCATGTATCATCCGACCTCTGTGCCTCTGTCATCTCCTCTATTTATTTATTTGACAGAGAAAGAGAGAGAGCGCACTAGCAGGGGAGAGGGAGAAGTAGGCTCCCCACTGAGCAGATGTGCGACCTGATCCCAGGACCCTGGGATCATGACCTGAGCCGAAGGCAGACACTTAGCCATCCACTGAGCCAAGCGGGCACCCCCTACCGCCTGTTTCTGTAGATAAAATTTTCTGGGCACGCAGCCATACTCACCATTCACACAGTTCCTCCGAGGCTGTGGCAAAATGAGGCAAGGCTGGCAAGTAGTGACAGAAACCGTACAGCTCAGAAATCATAAAATACTGGCCATCTTGCCTTTTGCCAGAACATGGCAGCCGACCTCTGATACAGAATGATGCCTGGCACCTAGTGAGTGCTCCTTACATGGTAGCTTTAAAAAAACAAAAAAAACTCATTAAGCCTTGGAATTGAGCAAAAAATTCAGTTCGGACCCTGGGATGACAATCAGTCTAAAAGAAAAATCTTCAACAGATGTGTCTGTGCACAGTACTCCCTGAGGGCAACGATCATTCCTTTGCCCATGGGTCCCCCACCATCACGTAGGCACCAGTCTTGCTCTCCTGGCCCAGAGTCCTCGTGTGCTCCCTCTTCCCTGTCTCCAGGCCTCTATTCCTCTTTCTGGCCCAGGATGATTCACAGTGAGAGCACCCAGTCCCTTCAAGAAAAACCTCCACGCTGTATGGTCTGGCCCTTCTTGCTTATGCCCAAATGAGGCAGTCCCAATAGTCCGTCCAGTCCAGGCCACCTCAGCCTTCGCGCTACGAACATTCTGGGCAGGATAATTCTGTGTTGTGGGGGGCTGTCCTGCACATGGCAGGATATACAGCCTCATCTCTGGCCTCTACCCCGTAGGTGCCAGTAGCACCTGCCAGCCAGGGCTCCAGAATGTCTCTAGACATGGCCAGATGACAATGTTGAGAATACGGACTTGAAGTCTGAAATACCATCACAAGTGGAACAACGACATTCCTGTCTAAGACACCTAAATACATATTTAGAAAAACAGTGTCCTTGGCATAGACGCAGACCTGTGAAAGATGCATCCAGTTTGTATCACTGGATCACTAAATAGAACACTCAGCATCCCAGCCTGAAGCACCCTGTTTGGATGGTCTTGGCTGGGGCTACGGTTTCAGGGAGACCCTGGGTGGGGCCCTGCCTCACATCTGTGTAGTGGAGAAGGCGGGTCAAAGTGCTCCACGCGGCAACATGGGGAGGGCCTCCCCATGAACCCATTTCTGCTTCCTCCCCCAGAATCTGGAAGTTGCTTATGAACCCCATACCTGCCCACCCCTCATCCAGGCCAGTTTTTCAGCTTCATCGGTTTGTACATCTGCCTCGACCTCAAGTGACAGGAAGAAAGCGCTGGTGGCTTGAAAAGAAGGGTTTATTCACCAATTCACTTATTCTTTCCACCTGCCCTGAACTTATTATTCTTGGTGGGCTGGTCCTGGGATTAGAGATAAGCATGACACAGCCCTGGCCTTCAACGGGTTGACAGCCAAGGGCCCAGCAGCCGTGTGAGCCAGCAATTACAGTGGAGCAAATTAAGTGCTGGTACACCAAGGCACTGGTGCTGTGGACACCAAGGGAGCACGAAAGGCCTCCGTTTGGGGGAGAGAGTGGCTGTCAGGCCTGCCTGAGGAGCTGATTCTTGAAAGACAAAGGAGCTAGGCTAGGAGTCTGTGGGAACGTTACTGTGGATGGGCAGATGCAATTAGGGCAGAGCAGGGCTTTCCATGGTGGACCACAGAGGTCTGAAGAGGGAGTGAGAGCACATGGCACAGAGACACAATCAGGTGTCGGCTGCCTAGTGTTGGAGGAGTGGTGATGGGAGACTCTTACTGCTGGGTCTCTGGTGTTTCAGCAAGTCTGTGGGAAGAGGTGCATCTGATGGCTTTGGTTCCAGACTATCATTTCAAGGATGTTTACATAGCAGATCATTTTATAGGCTAGAGGGGGTATCTCCCTGCAGGGCAGAGAGCAGATTTGTTTGCTGCCCAGTAAGATAAAGACAAGGTCTCCCTTGGGAGTAAAGTTGGGTGGGCTTGCCGATTGCCGCTCTAGAAGATTGGGATTTCCTAAACGGGGAGTTGCATGGCCATGATGCTGAGCAGTTGGCACGTGCAGGTGTCACCCAGCCCTCGCCGTGGCGCCCCGTGGAACCGGGCTTGGCAAACAGGCGCAAATGTTGCTCCGCTACTGCTGTGAGTAATAAACTGTCCTTTCTCTCCAACTCAGGAGTCTTGTGTCTTTGCAATGAAGCTGTGGCAGCATAACTTGTTAGCTTGGGTGAAATTTTAGCTCTCCGCCCCCCTCCACTCCCTGCCCACGGACCTCAGATTTTTGACAGGTGGCAGTGGGGAAAGCCAAGGTTGGAGGACGTGAGATCACAGCGGGCTTGAGGGCTGCACTGCAGATCTTGGGATAACTCTTAAAGCCTTGAGGAGCAACTGAAGACCTTTCAGCAAAGTAAAGTGCAAATGTGGTGTGCATTAGCGTGGAGAGGGGAGGGCTGTGGGGTAAGCCCAAAGAAACAGGGCCCGTGAGGGGCACAGGTATGAGCTGTGGGTCTGAATAAAGGCTGTGCCAGTGGGGACACAGCAACGCCAAGTCTGAAAGAATCTTGATGTGACCCTTGACAGTACTTTTTCTGATGCAGAAGTCAATCCAGATAACTCATTCCATGCTTTTTGGTATCTCTTTAGACCTCTCATGCTGTGACGTTCCTGAAGCTCCTCGTAGGTCCCTCAGTTTGGGTTTGTCCAGGGGTTTCTCATGAGATTCAGGTTGTACATTTTGGCATGAACATCACAGAAGTAATGTGTCCCTGCTTGTGCATTTCATCAGGAGGCACTTGATGGCATTGTTGGTGATCATTTTGATCATGTAGTTAAGATAATGCCTGGTAGCTTTCTCCATTTCATTGTTATCATGTTTCCCTTTTATAAATCATACATAATCTGTGGGAAGACCCTTTGAGCCTGGATGTACAAAATTTGAATACTGACTGAATTTGATTGGTTTGATTTGATTGATTGAATACTATATACCAGTATCGTATTAATCACTAAATTTCCTGACTTGGAGAATTGTACTGTGATTATGTAAGAAAGTGTTCTTGTTCTCAGGAGACAGCCATCTAAGTATTTAAGTACCAGAGAGCATGATGTCTAACACTTTTTCTCAAAAGAGAGCCCTGACTTAATGATGGTTCAACCTAAAATTTTTCGGTTTTAGGATGGTGTGAAAGTGACACACATTCAGTAGACAATAGACATGGAATTGTGAGTTTGGGTCTTTTCCTTAGCTAGTGATACCTGGTGTGATCCTCTCTGGGTAGAGGCAGTAACCCCAGCTCCCATGAGCCACCCCAACACGAGATAAACAACTGACATACTTATAACCATTCTTTATCCAGACAACCACTCTGTTTTTCAATTTCAGCACAGTACTCAACAGTTTACATGCGATATTCAACAGGCTTTGTGTTAGATAATTTTGCCCAGTTGTAGGCTAGTATAAAGCATGCTTAAGGTAGGCAAGGCTAACCTGTGATGTTCAGAAAGTTAGATGCATTTTCAAATTACATGGTATTTGCAATTTACAATAGGTTTATTGGCACATTATCCCATCACAGGCTGAGGAAGAACTGTAATGACAATAATAATGTACGTATAGATGTATATATTGAGAGAGTAATAAAGCAGGTGTGACAAAATGTTAACAGCTAGTGTTTTAGGTGAAGAGTATATGGGAATTGATTGTGCTTTTCCTCTAACTTTTTCTGTACGTTAAAAAATTTTCAGAATAAGCTTTTCAAAAAGACACATAAAACTAAAATCATTATTTCCCTGTGCCCAGCAATGGGATCAAAGGAGAAGATTCGATTCTAGGTTTTGGTGTGGTACATCCGTTGAGACAGAGAAACTCGAAGAAAGCGAGAGAAGTTTTGGAAAAAGGATGGTCAGAGAGGAAAAGATGGCAAGTTTGGTTGTTCTTTTTTAATCGTTTGTCTATCTGCCTCCCTCTGCAGCCATGTCTGGTTTCAGGAAGCCAAGGGCATCCAGTAGGGGCATCTAGAAGGCAGCAGTTCTGGAGCTCAGGAGGAAACTGGGTAGGGCAGAGGTAGACGGAACCACGGGAAGGCTGACATTAGGGGGCAGGGAGCTACCGGTAGTGGGAGAGGAAAGGTTTCAGAAACGGGGTGGTGGTGGACACGGGGGCCAAGGGCTGCAAGAAAAACAAGAACTGAAGAATCTGTTTGAATTCAGTGAGGCGTGGGCCTCAAGTCAGAGTCACAGAGCAGCGAGTCTGAATGGGAAGTAAAGAGGCACAAGCCAGCAGCTTAGGCAATTCTTGGAAGATGCTTGGTTGCAAAACAGAGGCGAGAGATCACAGTAAAAGCGAAAGGGGAGGTACTGGTTCTATTAACAGACATCAGAAGTCCACAGCTAAATTCCTTGTGGGGATCACATTCAGCTTAGATATCCAGCATTGTCCCTGACCTACTATCTAGCCCTGAATGCAGTCATGGTGGGTTACCCCCAGCCTCACACTTTTTTTTTTTTTTTAATTTATTTAACAGACAGAGATCACAAGTAGGTGGAGAGGCAGGCAGAGAGAGAGGGGGAAGCAGGCCCCCTGCTGAGCAGAGGGCCCGATGCGGGGCTCCATCCCAGGACCCTGGGACCATGACCTGAGCCAAAGGCAAAGGCCTAACCCACTGAGCCACCCAGGCGCCCCCCAGCCTCACACTTTTTTTTTTAAAGATTTTTTTTTTTTTTTTTATTTGTCAGAGAGAGAGAGAGAGATGGAGAGAGAGCGAGCACAGGCAGACAGAGTGGTAGGCAGAAACAGAGAGAGAAGCAGGTCCCTGCCGAGCAAGGAGCCCCATGTGGGACTCGATCCCAGGACGCTGGGATCATGACCTGAGCCGAAGGCAGCTGCTTAACCAACTGAGCCACCCAGGTGCCCCCCAGCCTCACACTTTTAACAAAGAGGAGCAACCCTCCTCTGTCAGCTAGAGGAGAAGGCTATATCAATGATTCAAAGCACCTGAGACACATTTCCAGACCTCTTCTTGCCAGGGAAAGAGCCAGGCACAGAGGCAGCTTCTGCCCACATCATTTGCTCTCCCACCAACTTCCTTCTACTGCCAGAAAACATTGCCACACCACTTTGTATGGAATACGCCTCTAAATTAGCATTATGACGTGAGGGTTCCCCTTCTCATTTGGGAGCCTGTTACAAATAATAGCCTCGTTGACCCCTAGACCCATGTTTCCAGGAAACCAGGCTGAGACTTCTTCATCTTGCCTTCACGCTGGCTCTAGTCATGGACCTTTTTTTTTTAAGATTTTATTTATTTGAGAGAGAGAGAGCGAGCGAGAGAGCGTGTGTGCACTCACACACATGTGATGGAGGGGCAGAGGGAGAAGCAGGCTCCTCGCTGAGCAGGGAGCCCGATGTGAGTCCTGATCCAGGATCCTGGGATCATGGCCTGAGCTGATGGCAGACGCCTAACCACCTGAGCCTACCAGGTGCCCCGTAGTCACAGGCTCTTCTAAAACGCACACAGGTGAAACACTGCTGCTTGATTCTAGTCAACAACTATTTTACAGACTAACAGGGCAATTTAACCAGAGTCAAATATTTAATGATACAAATGGATAAACGAATGGTGCTATGTCCATACAAGGGGATAAGATTCAGCTATAAAAAGGAAGGAAGTACGGATGAACCATGAAAACACTGTACTATGTGAAAGATGCCAGACACAAAAGCTGCATATTGATTCCGCTGACATGAAATGTACAGAGCAGGCGAATCCATGGAGACAGAAAGTAGATGAGTGGTTACCAGGGGTTGAGGGGAGGAGGGGCGTGGGGACTGAGGTTGGGTTTTCCCTGTGGGGTGGTGAAAATGTTTTGGAGCTAAAGAGTGGTGACGGTTACCCACCTCTGTGAACACACCAAATGTCACTGGTGGTAGATTTATATTATATATATTTTACCACAAGAAAACATCGATTAATTAAAAATGTAAAAAGCAATCTTACCTTGGCGAGGGAGGGTAAAAGCTCTGGCTCTGACGTCAAGGCCTTTGATCTGAGGAGGGCTTTTCATCAGCTCTTCTCTTCTGTGGCTTCAGGTTAGAATCACCTGGACAGCTTTTTAAGGCTTCCTGTGTGTTGACCCCACCCAAGACCAATTAAACCAGATCCCAGGGGCTGGGCCGGAGGCAAACTTTAAAGCCCTCAGAGATGCTAGAGTAGGTCCAGAGTTAAGAAATACCACTCTAGGGGCGCCTGGGTGGCTCAGTGGGTTAAAGTCTCTGCCTTCGGCTCAGGTCATGATCCCAGGGTCCTGGGATTGAGCCCCGCATCGGGCCCTCTCTGCTCAGCAGGGAGCCTGCTTCCTCCTCTCTCTGACTGCCTCTCTGCCTACTTGTAATCTCTGTCTGTCAAATAAATAAATAAAATTTAAAAAAAAATACCACTCTACACCAGCAGTTTTCAAAGTGTGGTCCCCAGACCAGCAGCATCACCTGGGAACTTGGTAAAAATGCAGAGTCTGAGGCTCCACCCCAAACCTGCCCAATCAGAAGCTGTGGGAGCAGGGCTCGGCAGTCTGTTTAACAAGCCCTCCAGGAGATTCTGATGCTCACTCACGTTTGACAACTGCTCTGAGGTTGGACTCAAGAAGAAATTAAGGAGAGCTTTCCTCAACTAGTGAGGGTTTACTGAGCATCTACTGTAATTTTGGTTCTGTGATAGGTGTGTAAATATGGAGACCTACCTCAGCTCTCCTTAAACATCTACTAGGTGGGGTTCTAGGAAAAGAAATTGTACATTAAAATGAGAGAAGTCTTTTTAGGGAAAAATTGTATCCCATTATATGTCTGTACATTTTGTTTATCTGTTCATGTGCTGATGAATGTGGACTTGGGGTATTTCCACCCTTTGGCAACTGGGAATAATGCTGCTGTGAATACTGATGTCCACGTATGTGCTTGAGTTCCTGATTTCAGTTCTTTTTGAGTATCTACCTAGGAATAGAATTGCTGATCGTATGGTAATTCTAACTTTTTAAGGAGCTACCACGCTGTTTTCCACATTGGCCGCATCATTTCACATTCCCACTGGTGACGTACACTTGGGGTGATGGAAACAGATCTGGAAACGGATAGTGGTGATGGTTGCAGAGCAGTGTGAATGTACTTAATGGCACGAATTCACTAAGAAATTGTTACAATGTAAACTTTGTGTATATTTTACCATACTAAAAAAAATTTAAAAATGAACTGAGCCATAAAAACAGTTTGAGAAAAGGAAGTTATGTTCCTAATAACATTGAATAATTACCTCAAACACATGTTTCCAGAATTACACATCTAATAGTACATTAAAAAGATGATGTCTGCAGGCTTTTCTATTCAGAGATGCTTGAACATGGAGAAGAATATTTTTAATATTCTTTTTAAAGAGGGTGGAACAGGACATCTGGCTTGAATGTGGACTTCACAGTTTTACACCACGATTCATTTGTGAATGAGTCAAGGAAGACCGAAGGGAAGATCGTGGGTTGAGCATTGACCAGTAACTGGAGCCTGCCCAGATTTCATCACTGGGCTGAGGCTATTCCCAATGTAGCAACTTGTTTAACTTACTGGTTAGTCGCAGCTGTTGCTCAAGAACCATTTGTGGGACACTAGAGTTTGCCAGGCTCTGGGGTAGGAGTCAGGGACCCAAGAGTGAGAGAGGCAAGCTGAAAGCCAAGTGCAGTATTCTCAGGCTCCAGGAGGAGCAGCATCACCTGGGGGCTTGATGACAGCCACTGGGTGCCCGAGGAGTGCCTGATTCAGGTGTGGGTTGGGGCCAAGAATCTGCATTGCTAATGAGCTCTTAGGTGACCAGGATGGTGGTGGTGATGATGATGATGATAATGCTTGCCCAGGGACTACGCTTTGGGAACCACTGGTCTCCTGGGGTAGGAAGATACAGAGTATTAACAACACAGTGTAGGTGTTGTTAGGAAAAGAGAAATACACAGAGGAGAGGGACAGTTTGTCCTGCTTTAGGGGGTGAGATGGGCAGGGAGAGGTATCTGCCCTTGGACCTCTCCTCTCCCTCACAACCCTAGCATTACTGGGGAGGGGAGTGCCTCCAGATTACTGGGGAGGGGAAAGGGCTTCTGAGGGCTAACAGAGAACTGAGCTGGTGGCCAGTCTTACAGCTCACCTCTTCCTCACAATCCCACCCCTCCCCCGAAATGGCTAAACCAGAAATGATCCCCAAACCCTGCTTCACCCCAATGTCAGCCCCTCCTCTCAAGCTGGCCCAAACACGAACTGAAATAACAAAGTGGAGAGTCTCACATAGAGTAAATTTGAAAGCATCTTTAGAAAACTTCCCCTTATGGGGCGCCTGGGTGGCTTAGTTTGTTAGGCGACTGCCTTCAGCTCAGGTCATGATCCCAGGGTCCTGGGATCAAGCCCCACATTGGGCTCCCAGCTCAGCGGGGAGCCTGCTTCTCCCTCTACCACTCTCCTGCTTGTATTCCCTCTCTCTCTGTCAAATAAAATCTTTAAAAAAAAGAAGAAGAAGAAGAAGAAAACTTTCCCTTTTGTATTAACCTGTAGCATAAAATCCAAGAAAGCAGAATGGCCTTTAGCAATCTCCCTTTAAGCTTTGTAAATAACAAGTAACCCTGACTCTCTAGCCCCTGACTCACTGCATTGTCTCTGACTCATTTGCAACATTAACAAAGGAAAATGTCAGTTTGATTCCTTGGCCTCCACTTGTTTATAATAAAATCAAAAGACCTCTTCTATCAATCATTAACCCACACCCCTGCTAGCCTTCTTTCCTCCTGGACAGGATCCTGGTCTTTATGGCCATGCCTCTCCACTTGACCGGCAGGAAAACAGGCAGAATTGGCAGAATGTGGCCTTGTGCAGTGGGGACAGAACCCAGCCAGGTGGACTCTGCGGGAACTCGATTCTACTGATAGGCTGAATCCCCTGGACTTCTATGAGAAGCTGTGTCTTTTAATCAACTTCGGAAGTAAACTGCAGGAGCTATAAAGTATATATTGAACTTTTTTTTAAGACTTTATTTATTTATTTGACACAGAGAGAGAGATGATCACAAGTAGGCAGAGAGGCAGGCAGAGAGAGAGGAAGGGAAGCAGGCTCCCCGCCAAGCAGAGAGCCCAATGCAGGGCTCGATCTCAGGACCCTGAGATCATGACCTGAGCTGAAGGCAGAGGCTTAACCCTCTGAGCTACCCAGATGCCCTGATATTAAACATATTTTTAAACGTGGCTTCCACATCCCAACAATAGCCTGAGGACGTGTGGTTTCAATATGGATTTAGAGGGGTCCTTGTTTTCAAGAACTGTGCAAAAGGTGTAAATGATCAGAAGAAAGACAAAAGATTTGTAAATGATACGCTGCGATCTGAATTTCACAAAAAGTTCATGGAGAAATATATTAAATAGTACAGTTTTATGTGCTTAATTAAAGACTGTAAAATGTAAACGATCATTCTCACTTTTTCTTTTGTTTTTCTCTTTCCCCATCTAAATTGTGTATAGGCTTCCCTAATTTTAAGTTCCAAAATAACCTGTCTGAATGGGGTCCTGGGGCTTAGCTGTGTTCTGGGTGGCTCTAGGCACAGGACCGTGACTGGTGGCCCTCAGGGAAATAAATGTATCAGCCCCCTGAAAGGAGGACCTTTCTAACAGAGGAGTGTATGTGAGCAGATGATGCCGGGTGATTCTCTCTGCCTTGTCATAGAGCGATGCCCAGCTGGGGAAAAGGGAAGCCAGATGAATTCTCGGTTCTTTCTGAGTTGAAACATCACATGCATATAAAATACTTAAGCTCTTTGCTGCAGCAAGGCCTCTAAACTTGCTATGCCCCGTCTCTGGAATGCCATTCCTCTGGTTTTGCTTATGGTTGGCTCAGTCCCATTCCTTAAGTCTTAGTTTTAATGGCACCTCCTCCAAGAAGCCTTCCTGTAGCATCTGGTCCATATGATCCTTCTGTTTTCTCCATCCTCATCCTCGCTTATTTCCTTCACAGCACTGATTGCAGACTGGAATAATTTTAGTTACGTATTGGTTTGTTTCTTTGCAACTTATTGCCTGTCTCTTCCACTGGGATGTAAGCTGCATGAGGACAGAGACCAGATCTGTTTTGTTCCCCTAGCACATCTTCAGTGCCTAATACAGTGCCTGGCATTTGTTGAAGAAATGAATGAATGAACTTCCAAATTAAGCAGCATTCCACGGAAGAGTATTTAGTCAACATCTGAGTATGCATTTTTAATGACAAATGTAATCCATTTCCCTAAATGTGTTTTCAAATTTTACACACAATCTGTCATCGCTTCCATTTAAATATACACGCTGGGACAAGGTCCATTTTTATTATACAGTCAGATCCCCTTAGAAAACAAACTTTGGGAGGCTAACCAAAAGCTCTTATTGGACTGAAACTTTGACTGTTGATCGAGAAAAAAGTGTGTCAACATTCAGAATATGTAAACCTTGCCATGAGAGTATTTTCCGGTGGGGCAGGTTTTGGTCTGACGGTGTGTTCTGAGGCAGCTGTCTGCACACATTCATATGGACACAGGCAAGAGGGTACCTCAGAGAATGTGACCACAGGGAGAGGTCAGGGGCAACAGCAGATCTGAGGGACCGACTCAGAAAGGCCCAAAAAGACAAACCTCAAAATAGGATAACCACAAATGCGCTTTTGTGTGTGTCCAGACTCATCAGATAGGGTCCAAATTACAAACAATATTTTTATTGAAGTGTTAATTATTCTTGAGCACAGAGGATGTACAGTCGGTGAGAAAGCATGGCCAGTGGGAAACTAGCAGTTATTAGGTAGTTCTTGTATTCTACGGAGCTCTCTGTGCTTTTATGATTACAATGCATGTACCAGGTGTATAAGAAATCACTCAACTCATAAAAGTTTTTTACTTATCCCTATACCATGTCTGCAAACAGGTTAAAAGATAATAAAACGATCCTGCATTTTCTTGCATCAATGATTATTTGCCTGGGGCAGTAGTAAGTTTGTACCTATATTTGTACAGAGTAAACACACCAGTACCGGGGAGTGATGAAAGCCGGGCCTGTAGACAGAGAGAAGCCAGGAGCCATACTAGCCAGTCCCAATACATGGACCTTCTCTGGACCCTGATTCTAATAAACCGTTCAACGAGTTTATGAGACAACTGGGGAAACCAGAACACTCACTGGATATTTGAGGACATTAAGAAATTACTGCCAACAGTTTTTAAGAAGTGAAAATCGTATTGTAGTTATTTTTCAAGACCTCTTATCCTTAGATAAGCATCCACAGATTTGCATTAACATAATCCAGTGGAGGAGGAGAGATAACACTAAACTCATTGTGGGTAGAAAGATGGGTACATGGGGCCACTATATGATACTCGTTACTTTTTAAATTTTTAATTTAATTATTTTTTTAGAGAGAGGGGACGAGGGGCAGAGGGAGAGGGATAAAGAGAATCTTAAGTAGGCTCCAAGCTGGGAGCCCAGTGTGGGCCTTGATCTGACCACCCTGAGATCATGACCTGAGTCCAAATCAAGATTCAGACACTTAACCAACTGAGCCACCCAGATGCCCCCATACTCTTTACTTTTGTACCTACTTTGAAATTTTCTGTAACTAAAATTTAAAAACAAGACACATAATATATTGGGGCACCTGGGTAGCTCAGCTGGTTGTGTCTGCCTTCAGCTCAGGATCATCTCAGGGTCTTGGGATTGAGCCCCACACTGGGCTCCCTGCTCAGTGGGGAGTCTCCTTCTCACTTTCCCTTGGACTCCCTACTGCTTGAGCTCTCTCTTGCTCTCTCTCTCAAATAAATAAACAAAATCTTAAAGAAAAAAAAAAACACAAGATGTTTTAAGAAAGTAGTGAAATATAAGTTTATTTTAAAAAAATCACATTGACGTTTTTAAGCTTATTGGTACACTTTGGTGCATTGTGGAATATGGAAAACCAGATGGCTTTGTCTTCCCATAGCCAATCCTCTCTGATCAGGTTCATAGGCCTATTGAATTCCGGATTTCTTTTTTTTTTTCCCCCTAAAGATTTTATTTATTTATTTGACAAAGTTCACAAGTAGGTAGAGAGGTAGGCAGAGAGAGAGAGGGGGAAGCAGGCTCCCTGCCAATGCGGGGCTTGATCCCAGGACCCTGGGATCGTGACCTGAGCTGAGGGCAGAGGCTTAACCCACCAAGCCACCCAGGTGTCCTAGTTCCTGGATTTCTGACTGGGATTTTACTTCCTGGGCCTCATTTCCAGGCAGGCTTCAGTGTTCTGCTTGATCCATATGATGAACATTCATTGAGTGCCTCACTCAATAGCCCAGAGTTAATTTCTGCCTCTGCTGGCTGAACCTTCCCCAGCCCGCTGTTTTCTCAGGGCCACACTCCGTCCATAGGCTTTTCTTTCTCCGGGATCCAACCCTTCCTCTCTCTTTCCCTTTCCCTTCTGTATGGAAGTATGCTGAATTCTATCCGTTAAGAACAAATCCCTCCTTGTTATCCTCACCTTCCTATAACCACATGCACACATCCACACACTTCTCTCATCCCTTTATGTCTTGATTTCTGAAACTAGCTTAAGAAACCCTCCAAATCAATTTCTTAAGTGTTGCATAAGGGCCACAATGTCAGACATGTGGGAGGGATCTGACAAAAAGCTCTAGTCCCCCAAAGGACTTTGAAAGCTGCAGACAGAGTTCTAGTCTGGAGCAGGTTGAGGGGCTGGTCTGGAGACAGCGGTCATGCACTTGGCTTAAGGAAGCATTCCCATCACTGTACTGCCGTACAGCAGGCTGGCTAAGGAGTCCGTGGCAAGGAGAAAGCGCTGGAGTAGCTTTGGCAGGACTTGAGATGGACTTCAAGTGTGGACAAGATTTGGAAAGGAGAAGGGGAAAGAGGGCAGCATTTGAAGCCTTAAGAACATTTGTGAAGGTTGAGTTCACAGCGTGTTCTGAGGGTAGGGAAGCCGGGCTGACCATGGTGGCTGACTGGGAAGAGTCTGAAGGCCATCGAAGGCCTTCACCGGCTGAGGTGCTTCAGGGCATGAAAGATGGCTACTACCCCGCTCGGCTTCGTTGGGTGGGGAGGGCATGCTTCGGAGAAAGGGAGGGGCAGGGTGGGGCTGTGCCTGGAAGCAGGGTGACATCTGGTTAAACTTGGTCTCAACAAGAAAGAAGCCTGGCGGTGAATTTAGGAAAGGCTGAGGCAGGGACTCTGCAGGAAGCCTGCGTGGTATGACAAGACAAGGGCAGGTCCTGGGGTAGTAGAGGTGGTGATGATAACAGAAACGTGGGACTCCATGACCGAGTGAGGACAACTGGAGCCAACCTGGCTCTGAGATTATGAGCCTTGGAAGGAGGAGGGGCCGGGGGGCAGTGGTTCTCTGATGAGGCATCACGCCACCAAATTGAGATCTAGGCTGTAACACGTCAACTAACTGCAATATACGGACCTCACTAGAATCCTGAAGGTTACAAATAAACCATTACAAAGTGATGAGATAATTGGAGAACTGAATTCCAACGAGATTTGATAACCTTAAGAAATTGTTAACTTTTTAAGTGTGGTAATGGTAAGGTGGGTTCAAGAGTCCTTATGTTTTAGAGGCACGTACTGAAGTATGTACAGATGGAAATGATTTGGGTTTGTTTCAGGATTATCCAGGGATAGGGGAGAGTGGGTACGATACAAATGAGGCTGATTTGTTTCTGCCGGTGGTTAGTTGTTGAAACTGGGGGATGTGGAGGTTCATTTTGCTGTTCTCTCTGCTGTTGTATGTATTTGAAATTTTCCAGGACAAAAAATTCTTGTCCTTGGATAATGCGGATCCTGTACCCTCAGAATTCCCAATCGGAGATCACAAGAGGCATTTTAAGCTAGGCCATGTTAATCTCCTGTCACATTTCAAAACAGAAGTTTGGCCCAACTCTGTTTTGCCTAAAGCAGAAAAACACGAGCTGGAAAGAAACAAGGCTTTGACTTTGCTTGGAAAAACAAAACCGGGAGATACACATGATCTCCTTTATTGGGATCATGTGAGGAATCCAATTAACTGAAAAGGCAAAGTCAAAACTGAGAAAAGTGGAGTGTTTACGGTAGCTGGAAATGAATGCCTCTTATGGAAGAATCAGTCCCAAGTGAGGTTTCCTGGCACCAGGGCACTTGGCATAAGTGTGAAAGTTGAGACCAAGTTGAAAAGCCACAGTCTGGGCTGTGGTTGCCTGCAAAAGGCCAGCGTTACTTTGGCAACAAGTCACACAGCCCCCAGGCAGAGGCTAGGGGTGGGGGGTCGAAAGATGTCTCCTGACAACACCCCGATACTGCTTCCCTGGTGCCCACCCTCATGGCACCACATACCCCTCCCTCTCACTCACAAGCCACGAGGATGGGAGGCCGCTCTGACAAGATCCCCAACCATGCAAGAAGGGGACACTGGCTATCATGCTGGTGGTGGAGGGGGTTCCTATGAACTGCTATGAAGCCCCATACTTGGCAGGTCATCTCCCAGGCCACAGGGGAGTAAACCAGATTTCTTTCTCACTGACTGCTCCCAAACAGAACACATCCTCATGCAGGCAAATTAGGAAGCTAGGAAGGTAAATTTTGAACCTGAGCAAGTGACCTAAGTTTTCTTTTTTGATGAGAAAAAAAGTGATATGGGGTGGTTGGGAAACTAGGGGGATTAATAAAGTGGCATGTGTCCCTGGAGAGGAACAAGCAGACAATTAGCATCAGAATACGGCCCTGTAAACAGGTAAGGGCCTGCTCTGTGCCAGGCATCATGGGAGAGGCAGGGGTGAAGGTAACATTGCCTTCAGGGAGAGCACGGGGGACGGAGGACACAGGCCATGCCCCAGATCTCCTGGATAAATACTAACACAGGAGGCCGTGGAGGCTCTGTGACTCAGGGAGGTTAACTCTGTAACTAAGCCAAGGCCTAATTAGGGCAAATCATTTAATCTCAGTGCTTCATCTATAATGGTGGGGAAGCCAGGCTGACCATGGTGGCTGACCGGGAAGGGTCTGAAGGCCACTGAAGGCCTTCACAGGCTGAGGTGCTTCAGGCCATGAAAGCCTGAATGCACCATCTATAATGGTGCAATTTTTACCTTGCTGATACTATAGAGTTGTAAGGGCCCAAACTACTACAAATAATGATAATAAAGCAGGAGTAGTAGAAAAGGCTTTTTAGATCCTGTTGCCGGTAAAGGGCTGTGGCTAGTGATCAAAGACAAGCGCCCCCTGGTGACGGCAGCTAACACTGCGGCAGCTTCCTGAGGTGGGTGGCTTGCGCGCCCTGGGAGAAGCAGTGCCCTGTGCTCTCAGTCCCACAGCCCCTTCCCAACAGGCACTTTGTCACATGCCCGGGAGCTAGCTGCCTTGGCATGAGCAGCTCTCTCCAAGTTGTTCAAACTTGCCTGATACAGAGGGTGGAGGCGCTTAGTCCTAGTAATCTCCATCCATCTCGGAGCTCAGAGCCAGAACGGAACTTCCCGAACACAGTGTTCAATTCTCTCATTTGAATGAAGGGTAAAGGAGACTCAGGCAGGGAATGTGACTTGCTCAAGGTCACTCACTGAGGTGGTGGGATGGCTGGTGCTGAAATCTTGTTTTCTGGACTCTTCTGGTCCAACATAACTGCTTCTCTTTCTGAAGGAGGTTTTGCCAACACTGGCTCAGTTGCCTTTTATATCCCTAGCCTTTCCTGCTCCCAAATACCCAATTTAGTGTCAGTTCCAATAAAGAGTATTTAGGGCACAATGAAAAAGAAAAATTCCTCCTGATAACCTTTTCCTAAGCTCTCTGTTCTGTAGGATCTTTTATTCTTTGGCAAAGTGTTTACCAAATGTCTGTTATTCATGTGGCCCTAATCACAATGTGAGCTCACAGGGATCAAAATGAGATGTTCCTATCCCCAAAGAGCTCTTGGTTTAGTTAGCACCAGAATGCTCTCTTCATGAAACCTTTTGGAACCTCTGTTCTGGGAAGAGAAAGTCCTTCTAACCCAGTTCCCTTTAGTCATGCATCCGAGGAGAAATCATTTTATTGCTGTACCTCGCGAGTTTTTCCATTCCTGCATGGCTGGCAGCTTCTGCCACCTTGTGGGTCCCTGTGGGTCCAAATGCCACTGTGAGCAGAAAAAAGGCTGGCAGCCTCACTCTAGAAGGCTTGTTCCTGGTATCTGCGCTCTTGCTGACCTGAGGGTTTGTGTGATGCCTCAGGATTGCTCCCTCTCGGCTTCCTGCTGTCCCTAAGGAATTTGTTTTTGTTTTTTAAAGATTTTATTTATTTATTTGACAGACAGAGATCACAAGTAGGCAGAGAGGCAGGCAGAGAGAGAGGAATGGAAGCAGGCTCCCTGCCGAGCAGAGAGCCCCATGCGGGGCTCGATCCCAGGACCCTGAGACCATGACCTGAGCTGAAGGCAGAGGCTTAACCCACTGAGCCACCCAGGCGCCCCAGGAATTTGGTTTTGTCCTTAGCTGAGTAATGGTCTTACTTTGATGTCCTCCAGGCTCCCTCTCCCTCTGCCATCTTGGTGTAGTTGAACTGCTTTGAATCCAGGGCTCTGAGGTCTTAAAAATTAAAATACAGCTCAGCGAAGACCCTGACCGACATGGGCAAGTGAGAAAACTGGTGTCCAGTGAAAGGTTGGACAGGACATTTTGAAATCCTTTCAAGTTCTAACATTTCCAAGAAGGTATATCCAAAGGTTGAAAGCCTGAAAAATTAGTAGGGTTCTACTGTGCATGTCCAGACCTCGGATCAACTTCTCATAGCATTTTATATGAACCTGGACACCAAGTTTTTCTTCTGACTCTCCTTACTCTCAGATGAAGCCCCCTAGTTAGAGAACAAGGGGTAAGGAGCCAGGATTCTGTGAGGCCAGTGTATTGTGAAATAGTGCTGCTGTCTATGGATGGGGTCCCAGAAGAAGTGGTGTTCATTTCCTCTCTGCTTCAGTTACTGTCATTCCTGGTGCTGAAATACTGATGGACCCCAGATGGTAAAACTTGGGTCCCAACTCAGAGAGAGCCCACAGGGCACCATGGCTCTACCCTAACGAGCCATGACATGCTAATTATTTGCTTTTCTGGAGAAACCTCCGCCTGAAAATCCATTTAATTACCACAGGAGATAATCTTTTAAACACAGATTTACATTCTTTAAAGATTCTTTTCCCTGTGGGAGTGAGAAAGTTTATCTGAACATGGGGTTGGATTGTTTATTGCCATTTCCAGAGGAAGAACAATTACCCGGTAGTTAGCAAGAAGCCTGAGCCCTGGAGGATTTATTTTTTTAAGTCTCTTCCTGCTCACTGGTAGTTTGGCATTAGTTCCTAGTATTGTCACACTCTCTCAGTATAAACTTTGCACTTAGCTCTGTGATTCCAGCCATATAATTACTTGATATATTTTTAAAATATTTTATTTATTTATTTGACAGAGAGAGATCACAAGTAGGCAGAGAGGCAGGCAGAGAGAGGAAGGGAAGCAGGCTCCCTGCTGAGCAGAGAGCCCGATGCGGGACTCGATCCCAGGACCCTGAGATCATGACCTGAGCCGGAGGCAGAAGCTTAACCCACTGAGCCACCCAGGCACCTCAGTTACTTGATATTTTTCAAGCATCCCTAACAGGTGGGGTTTTATACTTGCTCTAGATGTGGGTATGTCAATGTCCTCCAGGGTTTCCTACTAGGAAGATCATACCTATAACTCCACTGACCCCAGAGACCTCCCTGGAGCTGTGGCCAATTTTTCCAACCTGAAGCATCCCAGAGGATTCAAGTTTGGGCAAGCAGGGGCCCTGTTGCTGTGTTCAACTTGGTGGCCCCAAGACTGAGTAGTTCCTGCTCATAATAGGTGCTCCATAAACAGATGCAAAATTGTTGAAAATCAGTAGGTCTTCATGTGGAGAAGATATGTACTGTGTCAAAATATGAACAATGTAAAATTCAAATGGAGCTTGGTGGGCCCTAGTCCTTGGCATGGGGTCTTCTCTAGTCTTTTCCCCTTATCACTTTAAGAGCAAGTGAGCAGTAAGCTGAGCTCTCTGGGCCTTGAAGAATATCCCTCTGGGGATGAAGAGGAGAAAAGCAGTGGATCCTATTGGACACAGAATTAGAAAGGGAGGAAAGAACATTTGTGGAAAACCGACTAAACTTTGGGCTTGAATCTCCCCTTCCAGGTCCCGATGGGGAAAAGAGCTGGTCCAAGAAGTACCCGGCATGTGGGGGTATGCTACAGTCCCCAATAGACCTGCACAGTGACATTCTCCAGTATGACGCCAGCCTTGTGCCCCTGGGGTTCCAAGGCTACAATGTTTCTGACAACGAGCAGTTTATCCTGACCAACGACGGCCATTCAGGTGAGAAAGAGATCTCTGCGATCTGCAAGGGGATGTCCGAGCATCCTCAGCTCCTTGGCCTGCTCTCTTCCATCGGCAGGGATGCGGCTCCGTGGATGTATCCAGGAGAAGGGGAGGGGGCAGCGGGTCCAGGGGAGCCCAGGGATGCCTGGACCATTCAGGAGATGCCGGGGGCTACTCTGCCAGGCCAGCACCTCTCAGAAGAAGCACATCTCTTGGGAGGGGGGAGGGGACAGGCCTGAGCCCATTGGTCCCTTGGCTCAAATACTCCAGGAGCCATGCAATTCATTGTGGGGTCCCCCAGGCTCTGGAGTCAGACAAACATGGATTTGAATCCTGGCTTGACTCCTAACTTAGAAGTCATGAGACTCTGGGTAAGAATATTAACCTCCTTGAGTTTTTGTCTGGAAAATGGGCATATTGATGTGTATTGTGAAGACTAGAGATTATGTATGTTGGGATCTGGAATATGGTAGATGCCTCATAAATAGTCATTTTTATTGTTATTGTTATATTCTACGGCTTGGCAGATACTTCATATGAACTTCTTTCTTCATAGATGGGTGTGTAATACATGGAGGGAAAGAAAACACCCACCCGTTGGTCTAGTGTTCACGCTCCTGCTATCCTTTTCCCAGGGGAGCCAAGAAGGTGTTGGCGCTGCTAGAATTGGTTTAGGGAAATGGGGCCGTTCTCAGAAGAGCCCAAGTTTCTGATCCTCAGGCTGTGTCTCTCTGCTCGCTGAGTCCACCTGCCTCCTGTCTGGGCCCAGGCGGGTATTGCCTCCCTCACTGCTCTCAGGCAGTGCTCAGCGGGCCAGGGCTCTGAAGGCTCCACTCCCCACAGTGAGGCTGAACCTGACCCCGGACATGCACCTCCAGGGCCTCCGGTCCCGCTACACTGCCACACAGCTGCACCTGCATTGGGGGAACCAGAATGACCCGCACGGCTCCGAGCACACTGTCGGTGGGAAGCACTTTGCCGCAGAGGTGAGTGCAGCCACGGGGCTGGCAGAGGCTGCCTGGCGGTGGGTGGTCTGGCACCCTTCCACCTGGATGGTGGACAGGTAAGATCGGAGCACAAGCAGGGGCTGCCTTTAGGCTTGCCACGCCCACGCCTGGCGCTGTCAACAGCACAGAAAGGTAGAGCCACTCTGGCCACCTGCAGCTCATTTGCGGTGTCCTGGTCCCCTTCCTCTCCTCAACACACAGAGTTTGTCTCTCTGCCGCTTACTGAACAATACTGCTCAGAAGGCAGTGCTCCCA
Source organism: Mustela nigripes (assembly GCF_022355385.1). Taxonomy (NCBI): domain Eukaryota; kingdom Metazoa; phylum Chordata; class Mammalia; order Carnivora; family Mustelidae; genus Mustela; species Mustela nigripes. Next base: position 43,077,046 of record NC_081569.1, on the reverse strand, counting down.
GGAGGGCAGAGGGATGCACATACCCCTTTTCTAGACATTGCCTTTCTGCTTGCACAGATCAAGATCCCACCAGCTTGTCTGGCTGATGTAGGTCATCCCAGACACATAATAGCATCTTGACTATGGTATCTGTGTGCTCCAGTACCACGGAGCCACCTATGGCCAAGGGCCAAACCTGTTAGAAGTGTGAGGTACACCAGTCAATGGAAAAACAGTGGATAACCCCGGTTATAAGGGTCTGATCAGTGTAATACCCCTTAGAGATCACAAGGTATCATCAACTGGGGCAGCCTCTTACCCTAGACTTGAGTTAGGATCTGAGAATATGCATCAGGAAGCCCATTCTATATACTATTTTGTATGTATCCCACTGCTGGATCATACTGGGCTAATTGCTCCTGCAGACTTCTCAGTCTTTCTTCACATGCCATGATGTTTGCATAGGCCTTTCCCTTCCCAGCTTTCCTTTCCCCTGGGCATGGGTGATGCTTGGAACCTTGGGACCCAGGGTTACTCTTCTACTTGGCCACAAGCCGAAGGATGGCTGGACATCAGTGCAGTGACAGACTCAACCAGGATAGTTTGGGAGGTGAGCACAGCACTGTGTTATGTCATGTCATCCTGCGGCACTGACCCAAAAGGCCACACGAAAACAGGAGGAGTGGAGCGTTGTGCCTGCCCCACAGGTGTGCAGGGGGGGACGCAGGGTGCTTGATTTGCTCCATTTCAGAGCTCCCAAGGGATAGAACTTGGGCCTATGGTTTTGAACATTTACAGGACAATAAATATAAGTTGGTAAAAGCTACTGATCAGCCAGGTAAATAATGACATGACCATTCTCTCTTCTTTACTGCTAAATCGCTTAATGTCTCAGGCTAATTATAGGTCGAGTTACAAGTGTGGAGGGGCTATAATTCCAGCCCAATAGGATGGCACTCTTGGAGGTGCACGTACTTCAACCAGACCCATCTCTGACCCTCCAGGACTGCAATTTCTTTCAGGCTAATTGCAATGTGGAGGCTTCTACTTACCTATAGGGAATAAAGAAGGAGTTAGGGTGTAGGCTGGGAGAGTTTGGGCATTTAAAAATATTTCTAGTTAGTGTATTTTCTGCTCATAAGCCACATCCATCACCATGGGCTTGGTGAAGGTGGACCATACATGTCTATAATAGGGAAAATACATCAAGGTGACCCCAAAGTGGCAGATTCTCTGTGGAGTGTCCCTGAAAGTGTAGCAGTTCTTCTGGATTGAGTCCTATAAAGAAGACTCTCTTAATCTCGGCAGGGAATTCTGTTCTGTCTGTGCTAGTCCTCACCTCCTCTTCATTTAATCTGAACACAGTAAGAAAAGTGGTGAAACAGACCATGAGCACAAAGGGCAGCTATAGAGATAAGGGTATAGGACCTTCAGAGGTTTAGCCATATAAAGGTCTCCATTTCTCAAAGCTGGGCCAAGCTTACATGGTATGGGCAACATGACAGTCTGTATCCTTCACGGGGAAAGATGGTAAAGTAAGAGTTCCTAAGAAATCTTAATAGAAGACTACTTAAAAGAAAAAACAATTTTGTATAGTTTTTAAAAATTAGAAAGGGTCATTTAAATTTGAAGAACATTGAGCTGTATTCAGTAAAATATGCTTGAATTCTATTTACAAACACAGAAGACAGAAAAAGAGATGAAGAAAAGGAAAAGAGAGAAAATCTCAATGTGTTATAGTCCCAAGAGGCAAAGAATCAACAAAAATGTGTATCATATATATAGACCTACCTACTAATACAAATTTTTGGAGGATAGGTGACACTACCTTTTGGATTAAAAATTAGGTTAAACATCATCAAAATATGTTATAACAATGTCTTAATACTTAGACTTTTAAATTTAAGATTTCTTGGGAAGTTCTCTTTTCCTCACTTTAATAATGACAAGTAATTCCTGCTTTGAAAAAAATGAACTTAGAATTTCATTTTTTAAAATTTCATATTCAGGGAGTAACATTCTTGTTTTCTGCTATCTTAAAATACGGCTGATTAAATCTGTGTAAAACCCATGCTGTGATTTTTTTTTTCCACCTGTGGGATAAACAGGAGTCCTACTCTGGATACAGTTATAATAAGTTACCACTGGAGGTTTCCTGCCTCAGCCACTACTACTTCCAGATCAAATGCAGAGAGGCCAGGCTGAGGCTGGAACAGGCTACATGAGACTCTTTTCCCATAGGCTCCAGAATAAGTTGAAAAAAAAAAAAAAATCAGAGGGGGCACCTGAGTGGCTCGGTTGGTTAAACGTCTCTTGATTTCAGCCTAAGGTCATGAACTCAGGGTCTTGAGATTGAGCCCTATATCTGGCTCTGTGCTGGATGTAGAGCCTGCTTAAGATTCTCTCTTTCCCTCTCTCTTTGCCTCTCCTCCCCATCTCTCTCCCACACTAAAAAAAAAAAAAAAAAAAAAAGAGAGAGAGAGAGAGAAAAAAGGAAGGGAGGGAAAAGAGAGGAAGGGAGGAAAGGAAGGAAGAAAGAAAGACTGAAAAGAGAAGTCCTCCAAAGAACCCAAGCTTTTTTGTGGCTAGTAGAAAAACCCATTCATTCAATATCTGTTGTATACCTGGTACTTTCCAAGCACATATCAGACACGAACACAATGAGTGAATAAGATGGACAGTGTGCCTTGGTAGAGTTTTTGGTCTGGAGGACTAAGAGAAAAAGGAAAACTGGGGAGGCCATGAAGGAAAGGTCTGAGAGGCCTGATCTACCTGGGGCAGGGGTAGAGGGGTTCTGTCCTCCCCACTGGATTGGAGTCTCCTGCGAAGTCAAGGGTTCTCAGGAGTCGTCCATCCCCTGTGAGCGGCTTTTCTTCCACTGCAGCTGCATATCGTCCACTATAACTCAGACCTGTACCCCAACGCCAGCAGCGCCAGTAACAAGTCAGAGGGCCTCGCCGTCCTAGCTGTTCTCATAGAGGTAAGGTGTTTAAAGGGATTTTATGTGAAATTTGAAGCCAGAAGGATATCAGACTCAGCATTTGGTCCATGAATTCCTGTCTGTTGGATGTGTATGGCCCACTCTCGTTGGCCGTGTCTTGCCTCTAGAGATGGAGGTATTCCCCCATGGGGTACATTCTCTTTTGGCCTAGAGGCGGCACTTCCTGTAGCTGGGCAGCAGAAATGGGCATGTCCTTTGCAACACTGGAAAAAATGAGCCCTCGTTCCTAGCCCTGTTGCATAAAGCTCAAAATAGCCCATTGGATAGGACCTGAGTGTAGGGGTTGGGATTGGGGATCATGCAATGCTGCCTCATCAGGTATCTGAATCCCTTACACAACTCCTGATATCCAAGTTCCATTCTTTACATGGACCCTAGAGTGAACTACTTCCTTAGTTCAGAAAATGGGAATGTTTCCTGATTTGCTTGCATGTTTCACCCTAATAAGACAACATGTACCTCATTTCTCAACATGCTTGCTTGCCTGACTTGGCTTGTGTGAACTCAAGCTCCCTTAAGTTCTGGTTAGAGAACATGCTAGTTGTGGCTTTCCGGCTCACAGCCTGATGATCAGGAGCGTGAGCCACATTCCTTGCCTTGGGACACACAAGCCCCAGTGCCTTGAGTGCTCAGCACCTTGGATCCTGAGAAGCAAGAGGGCAGGACCATCACCTCAAATCCCTAACAGCCTAGGGATCCTTCATAATTGTCCTGGTAAAGTGCATCCTCCAGAGAGGATCTTGGCAATGGGAACTATATGCCCCTAGCTAAGCCCTTCCCTGAGCAGCAGTCGAACCAGGCTCAGCCAACAGAATTGTACTAGTTCAGCCTGCCCTATCTCTGTTGCAGATAGGCTCCTTCAATCCGTCTTATGACAAGATCTTCAAGCACCTTCAAGATGTAAGATACAAAGGTAAGGAGTCTTTGGATGCATATTTGCCCTCTGTTGGAGAAGGAGGGAGTCACTCCCATGTGACTTGAAAAAAAATGAATGCAGTGAGCAGGTTCATATTCTAGGTTTGGTCATGGGCGCAGCAGCACCTTGGCCGTGGGGAGAAAGGCTGACACCATTTCTCCACCATGTCTCTCCAGGCCAAGAGGTGCTCATTCCAGGTTTCAGCATTGAAGAGCTGCTCCCCGAGAGGCCCGATGAGTACTACCGCTACAAAGGGTCCCTGACCACACCCCCTTGCCACCCCACAGTGCTCTGGACAGTTTTCCGGAACGCTGTGCAAATTTCCCAGGAGCAGGTAACTGTCATGCCCTTCTGAGTTACAGACCACGTGGTACTTTGGTCCCTGCCGTCACCCAGATCATCATCAATAACTTGGTTTCCTCACTTAGAGCTTCATTGACAGCTATGCCAAACCTCTGCAAATATCACAGGCACCTGGCAGCATAGCAGAAAGGACAGGCTGCGTTGCAGAGTGGAGTTATTGAGTCAAGCTAGGAAAATGAACCTGGGTACACAGTTCCTTACAAAAGAGTTATTAAGCTGCATTTCCTAACATTTCCCTCAGTGGCTGGATGGTGTTTCCTCTGTGGCGGGAGAGAGCACAGTTCCTTTATAGGGTGGAATAAAGACGGAGCCAGTTAGATGGTTTAACAAACCAGAAGGCTGGGGTTGCAGGAGTAAGTAAGCGACAGTCTCTGCCCTCAGGAAGCTCAAAGTCTAGTGCAAAACTGGGGGCACAGAGTCCTCAGCAATCATCTCTGACCCTCTCATTTTACAGGTGATGAAAGTGAGGGGTAAACAGATGAGGGAGCTTGTGGGATCGCCCACTGATTGGCCACAAAGCTAAGCCCCAAAGGCAGACCGGAGTTTCTGGTCACTGTCCATCCCTCTGCTCCCCAGAAATTCATCAAGAAGAAAACTGGCTGTCCCGGAGACACGGCCCAGACAGTGCCACACATGGGCTCCTGGTGCCCCCCGCTCCCCTGGCCCTCTCCCTGAGTCCAGGAAGGCACTCTCTGTTGCTCCTTCTTTTTTACTATGAGCTACTGATCTGAGTAATGTAGATAAATGGCAACAGGTAGGCGGACAGGAATAAAGATGTGATGAATCAAGAGATGAAATGTTCAGGGAAACGGTAATACCCTAACCTAGAAACTGCCTTGGAAACTGATTATATAATCTATGTGGGTGTATGAAAATTCTGTGGAACCAGTCATCAGAGGGCCTGTGAAACTCTTGCCTCCTTCTTTTTGTTCCTTTAGATGAGACCATCAGAATAAGTGTTAGGTCCCTCCAATTTAGAGCTGGGTTCCAAATCGGGCCCATGAGAGGAACACTATTTCTGTGGGAGGTTGAGGAGTCCCTCCGCCACCCAGCAGCTAATAGCGCTAACCTTCCTCCAAGCATTGGGAGGAGAGGAAAGACCAGCTCGCCCAGTGCCCAGTCAACCAGATACCTGCTGGCGAGGGGCACGGTTCTCTGGCTTTCCCATGGCTTTCTAATGTGCCTCCTGCCAAGCCCCAGAGCTCTCTTCACCATTGAGGTCAGGCAAGAGAGCATCACTCTGCCCACGGGGTATGTTTCTGCTGCTCCCCTTGCAGCTGCTGGCTTTGGAGACTGCTCTGTACTACACATATGTGGATGACCCATCCCCCAGAGAAATGGTCAACAACTTCCGGCGGGTCCAGGAGTTTGAGGAGAGGCAGGTGTACATCTCTTTCCGACAAGGTGAGAAGATGCGGTGTGTGTGTGGGGATTGTGGTGCCGAGACACCCATCTTCTATGATGTTGGGTGGCTACCCTCCGACTTTGTCACCGATGCCCTTAGGAATTGGGTTAAGAGCACTCTGGCTACCAATGGAACAAGAGTGTGTAAGAAGCTACTGTGTGTGGGTTTACTGAGGCTGCCCTTCTGCTCTTGACTTCCCTGAGCCTTTGTGGGAAACACTAGCCAGAGATTCTAGGTGTCTGGACCAGAGCCCTCATTAAATCTGGAGTTTCCCACAGATGGGGACAAGAGGATGCTCTGCCTCCAGAGAACTACCCTGGAGAACTACCCTTCTTTTAAGACACATGATAGGACTGTTTTCATGAGACCAAACTCCTGACTTCTTACCCTAGGCTTTCTTGGCATTAAGGCCCATCTCTAGCCTGGCTGGGTGACTCATAGCACCGCCAGCATCACCAATGTCCGGGAAGGTCCTTTGTAAGGATTCACAGAGGGGCATAATCCACGTTTGCAGCTACAGCAGCTCACAGCCTAATATTAGCAGGACCCGTCAGGCAAGAAAGCGTCTGCGTTCACTGCCCTTTGGTCTCATCCCCTTAAGCACACTATACTGAATGAAGCTATACTGAATGAAGCGTGAAGTTTGGTTTAGTCCTAATACTATGAAAGCTCAGTTCTTCTTTTACATCTGTAACCCTAACTCCCCCGAAGGACATTGAACATCTTTATCTGTTCAGTATCTGTGTCGATACTTTTGGAAGCCGGGGGGTCCAGGGAAACAGGTAAGAGAACACTGTTGGGACCCACACTCTTCTTTGAAGCTCTAAGTTCACTTTCTCACTGTAGATTCTTGAGCCACTCTCGAGAAGGGAACCACAAGTGGTCAGAAGCGGGGTAGGTCTGTGGAAGTTCCACTTTATCCTTGTACATCACTTGTCACTGAACTGGGCCAGGTGACCACATCTAAGCATGACCCCATTGACTCACCTGTCAGCTCTCACCAGGTCTCCTCTGGTGTACCTCTTTTGTTGTTGTTCCTTTCTTATTGTGTGAGATTATAATTACCACTGACTAAGCTTAGTTAAACATAGGAAGATTGTATTTCGAAGCCCTTGCCAAAAAGCTTTAGAAACGTGCCCTTCTGAACGGACCCATACCTATGGTCGGAATTAGATTCTTCTGTCAGTTACAGAATCGAGAACTGCCCAAGAATTTATCTTTTGTGCTCTCCTCTCCAGATGCCACTGGTTAAGGTAATTTCTCTCTTTTCCTCAGTTTCCTGGTCTGAAAACTGAATCCGTGAACCATGACCATTCCTAAAAATCAAGAATCTATATGATGATAACTGTCAACTTCTTTTCTAGGAAATGCTTCAAATGTACAGAATTATCCCTTCACGATCTCTTTTAGATATAAATTTCTCTTTTCCCGTTCTTCAAAATGGAATATGTAGTAGTCAAGGGTTAAATGGAAAACACTTCAACTCTTAGATAAAATAAAAACATAAAAACTCTACCTGGAGATAAAGGACTGGCCAACATATATAAGGTAGAATTTTGTTTGTGATTCAAAGATTGTAATCAGATCTCCTCTCTGGCCTGGTCTGTACAAGCCACTGGGGATACGCTGGGTATTCCCCCTCCTATTGTCAAAAGACCTACGTTCAAGGCCTCTGTTTATTTCCTCCTGGCTATATGATATAAGCCAATCGTGTCCCTTCTTGGGGGCTTGGTTTCTTCAGCCATAAAATGATAGGCTGGGCTAGGTGAGTTAACATTCTTTCAGTACTAACATGTTATATGATTCTAAGTGGACACTAACAACTGCTCATCCTCACTTTACATTGCAGGGACAGTGTTTGAGGACAGTTACAGAGGATCAGAAGAAACCATGCAGGAACTTGAGAATGACATCCCAAAGTAACCTCCTCTTATAATAATGGATTGTGGCACTGGGAATAATTAGCCATCTTCTTAGACCGTCTCAGGTCTAAGCTGGCGCTCATGGAGGGGGCAGTGTGGTCAGGCCTGTAGCAGAGCTATTTCAGTAGACTCTCCTAGTCTAGCTGCGGAGCTTGAGGGGCCTCTCAGCAGAAGCGTGGGGACTGACTCCAAGCTAAGGACATCAGGATCAAAGCTCAAATGCAGCTTTGCCACTGCCTTTCCCGAACGGTTCACCCAGAAATGTTGTTTCATGGAGCCCAGGCTGGGCCCAGCTCTCCCCTTGGAGTGAGACACCACGGCAGTCAAAGGCAAACCTGTTCATTTGGAGGCTGATTATAGAAACTTGGCCAGAAATGTCCCCTCCTGCTCACTTCTCAAAGACACAGGCAGCTAACAGGGCTGTTTCCCAAGGAACAATTGCGGGGTGGGCAGCCCCAAAGGAGTGAAGACCCAAATATCACCCCTCAAGGGGCACCTGCATTCATGAGGGGCCTCTCACACCAACTTGGAGGGGCCTCAGACTGTAACATGCCATTTCAGGTTTATGGGATGAGCCCGTTTGTCAGTGTGGACCTTGAGCAATTCAGACTCAAGTATTTATACACTCTTCCACTGAGGCATGCTTGTAATTAGGGTCTGATTTATTCAGGGTTTTCTCTGGAAGTTAGTAGGAACTACAGAGTTGGATTTTTTTTTTAAGATTTTATTTATTTATTTGACAGAGAGAGAGAGAGAGATCACAAGTAGGCAGAGAGGCAGGCAGAGAGAGAGGAGGAAGCAGTCTCCCTGCTGAGCAGAGAGCCCGATGTGGGGCTCAAACCCAGGACCCTGGGATCATGACCTGAGCTGAAGACAGAGGCTTAAACCACTGAGCCACCCAGGCACCCCCAGAGTTGGACTGTTTTGCTAGGAGAAAAGTAATGTCAAGGAAATCCTCTGGGAGAAAAAGTGCAAGGACTTTGAGATTAGGCTCTGAGGGTTAGCCAAATTGTAACAATTAGGAATGAATCATTTAGCTTGACCATGCTTTTTCCTCAACTGTGCTTAGAAAAGGCATAAAGAACTTGCCCTTAATTCTGTCCTTAAGAGGTAGTAGCCTGTCCTTCGGCCATCAAAAGGAATGAAATCTTGCCATTTCATTGCCATTTGCAACAACATGGATGGAACTAAAGAGTATTTTGCTAAGAGAAATAATTCAGAGAAAGACAAACACGATATGATTTCACTCATATGTGGAGTTTAAGAAACAAACTAGTTGAACATAGGGGAAGGGAAGGAAAAATAAAATAAGATAAAAATAGAGAAGGATGCAAACTGTAAGAGACCCTTAACTATAGGAAACAAATGGAGGGTTGATGGAGAGGAGGTGGGTGGGTGACGGGGTAGTTGGAGGATGAGCCCTAAGGAGGGCACATAATGGAATGAGCACTGGGTGTTCTATGCAACTGATGAGTCACTAGATTCTATCCCTGAAAGTAATACTATACTATATGTTAACTAAACTGAATTTAAATAAAACATTTCTAAATATAATAACTAAAATGCTGAAAAAAAGAAAAAGAAAGAAGTAGTCTGTCCTTAAGGACAGACTTTAGTCTGTACTATGATTTGGCCCTAGTGCAGGGATTCTCAACCTTGGGGCTACTGACCTTTTGGACTGGATTATTCTCAGTGGGGGGCTGTACATTGTACGATGTACATTGTGTACATAATATACATTACTGTGGCATCAGCAGAATCCCTAGCCTCTCCCCTCCAGATGCCCATAATATACCCCCAATTCTGACTGCCAAAAATGCCTCCAGACATTGCCAATGTCTCCAGGTCAGGAGAGGCATAATTGAGAACCACTGCTCAGGGATTCCACAGAGCCTTTGCTAGGCTCCGACTGATTCTTTTCCCCCCATTCATATCACAGGATTCTGGAGTTTTCTATCAAATGCCCTGGTCTTTATTACAGCATGACATTTTCTTTTTTTAAATTGCCTTTTAAAAGATTATTTATTTACTTGTTTGAGAGAGAGGAGAGAGCACAAGCCAGGGAGGAGCAAAGGGACAAGGACAAGCAGACTCTGTGCTACGTACGGAGCCCCACACGGGGCTCAGTCCCATGGCCCAGAGATCATGACCAGAGCTAAAATCATATTTGGACACTCAACCAACTGAGCTACCCAGGTACCCCTACAGCATGACCTTTTCAGTCTGGTGATGGTTACCCCTGAAACCAAAAGGTTGTTGGGTTATTAAGGAGAACAACCAAACTCCAGAAAAACCCTGTTCCCCATCTTCCTTTAGAATTTGAATATACCTTCTTTTTATACAATTGGGTACACCCAAGGCTAAGAGAAGTGGATGGCAGAGAACTATCCACCCTAAGGAGAACCATACAAACCACTTTATCAGGGATCCAGAGGCCTCTGAGGAAGCGACTTGCTTTATAATTTCCTTATCATTTTTCTCCTTTGCTTTTTAACCATTTTTCCCCCTCATATGTGTTGTTTCTTGTTTCTTTTGGTTAAAATGCCCACTCTTTGTGGAGAGGTGAAACTCACATGAGGCACTTTTTTTTTTTTTTTTTTTCTTAGCTCTTAGAGAGTGCCTCTTCCAAGGGGCACAAATAGAAGGCTTGAGCTAACGAGAGGACACAAGACTCATTGTCCTCAAGGAGGGATCCCAGAGAGGGGAACACATCTGTGAGTAGACTGGACCTCACAGAAGTCCGATCCCTCTGGGAGATGGCAGAGGAAGATTTACAGACCAGGGGCCCGATTCTTGGTTCCTTAAGTTGACCTCTTCCTAGCTAAACATACCCGTCCTGAGTCCTGATGGTGATGGGGCATAAAGGAAGAGCCTAGCAAACCAAAATGTTCATGTTACCTAGCCCTATTTTTAATATGCCAGGGCAAGGGAAACTTGAGAGACAAGGGGAAGCCAGAGAGTTTCTATAATCATGTCTGTAGTGGGCTTGCTCTGAGCAACAGCATGTCACCGCTGCAGAGCCCAGAGCCAGAAGAGGCACACTTAGGAGCACTGGGCAGCAGACGGCGGGGCGGGGGTTGGCTTTCACCCATGGTACTTATGCGGAGTAACACAATGAGAAGCTGCTTGATGCTGCAGGACCTGGGTAGTTTTATAAAACCTTTACAAAAGAGGAAAGAAATCTTAGAAAGCTAAGATGGCTAATTATTTACATTCTGAGACTAGAATGTATGCTTTGTGGTTACTAACATTATGTTTCTGAAAGTTCCTATTTCTAAATAAAATCTATTAGATGGAAGGTATCGTCAACTCTACCAAGGTATCCAGATGAAAGACCGGAGGAGTTTCTACCTTCAACTTCCCCTGGATATGGGGGGTGAATAGTCGGGAGCAACCATCAAATGTGCCAACAAGTCCCTAGTCCTTTCATCTAGTGCAGTGTAATAGGTCATGTGTTTCCAGAACACGCCCCAAGTCAGGCCCTCTGGGGAACAGAAAACCCCAGCATGGATGTTCTCTGGCGCCTAAGCAAGCCTCTGGCACAGAGCAGACCAGGCAGGAAGTCAGCAAGCCGGACCCTCTTGGCGAGGTGGCCCCGGCTGTCTTCCCAGCACTTCCCGCCCAGCCCCCGTCCATGCCTTGTAGGGCCTCCCTTAGCATAGCACTGCTTTCACCTGTGCACACTTGATTCCCTGTGCCTGGGATGCCCCTCACCTCTTCCACCTGAAAAATCCTTTCAAGACCCAACTCTATTAATAACATTCCAGAAATCTCCCCTGTTTCCCTGAAGGTGCCTTAGAGTTTCCTTCAGTGCAAATGGAATAACTCGTTTATCTCTGTGACTGTTCTCAGCCTATCACAGGGTCATGACTTAGTGCCATGCAGAAAACTAGAATAAGTATGTCTAAATTATCCACACACACTACTAGCCCCCTAAGGACAGGGATGGTTGGCATCTTATTCTTGTGGCAGACATTGTGCCTGGTGCTCATGATGAGTTTGAAAGAATGTAAACCCTACCACTCCCCACCCCGGCTGCCTGCCTCTCTCCTCCCCAGGGTCTTCTCTGGAGAATGATTTGAATGTAAGCCTGGCCAGCTGGCTCATTTTAGTTGTAGGTCTCATTTTGCTTTGTTTTCAGTTTGCCAGCAACATTCAAATCAATCCATTTGCCTAAGAAACATTAAAGATCAGAGCTTAGCTATCAAGTTTTAAAGTCCTGGGAGAGAGTTGCCGAGGGAAGTTGTGAAGCCTTTTTGCTGTTGCTCTGGCCTGAAAGGAATAAAAGGTGCCAGTCCTGGCAACTACCATTCCTTCGGCACAGATAGCCTGAGCCTGGCCACAAAAGGGACCTGAGAGTACTAAGCATTAGTACCTAAGCTCAGTAATCCACGCCTGCTGCTCCAGGATTTAGGCTCCTCAGAGCAATGTGGCTTTCTGTCCTGGGCCTGCAATCCTGCATTCTGGAAGGCAAAGCCCGAACCAGCTCCCTCATGTAATGGGGCGGTATCTCTTTGGCATATTTATTTGTAGAAATTATTTCTTTTTGGGTTCCCTAGTGTCAATAAGAAAAGCTCCCCAGTGAGGTATGTTCTCCAAAGACAGTTCTGTACTGTCTGGTCACGGGGGGCAGCTTCCCTGCTTTTCCTACCAAAGCCTCATCCAAAGATGGGACTAGCATCTCAGTTACTTAAGTCCCCAACTTGTATTAAACAGAATAATGAGAGTTTTTATCATCCAAAAGGGGGTTTTATGTATTTAAATTATCAAATCACTGCTAAACCAAAACTCCACTTTTCTCTTTTATAAGACTGGAGACAGCTAAAGGCATACACATATACATAAGATATAAATATACATATATGTGACTATATAAGACATCACAACAAAACAATCCATACTTGAAAATCATATTTAGAAAGGAAAAGGATTATTTTCTGTTTGAATAAACAGAACTGCAAATAGACCTAAAAAATGCCAGGATTGTTCTAGGAGGGGCAAGCTGTATAAGTGCGGTGCTTGTTCCTTCCGCTCGGCTGTTCTGTGGGTGCACATGAGGCTTCAGAAGACCGCAGAAGCAGCTAACTGGCATCCCTGAGTCCAGCCAGACAGCAGTGGAAGCAGTAGCTTCTGAGCCAGCCAGAACAGGTAGCAAGGCTCCTGTGGCAAGCAGCTTTTCTGTCTTCTCCGGGGGTGTGCCTTCCTGGAAGAGGCCTGTGATAATCAAGGTCTTCTGTATCTGCACAGCTTCCTTCTTTGTCAGACTGCCCTGTCTTTGTTCGCCCTGGCTCGTACTGGAGCGCCTGATGGACTGCAGGGAGCTCTCCCACATCTGTGGGCCACGCAGCCCTTACCACCCAGCTCAGAAGCCCCTTCACTGTGTTCTCATGCAGTAGCTCTTGTGGGCCATTGCAGTCAATCAGCCTGTCTCGGTCTCTCCTGTCTCAGTTTCTTCAGTGGAAACTACTTGTCTTATTTGCTGATTAGAAACAAACCATTGCTTGTTTAATCTGCAGATGAATGTCCCTTGCTGTGTGTCCCTCCCTCCATCCTCCTTGTGGCCTATGTTCTTTCTACAACATCCCCAAGGCTTGGCTGTGATGCAGGCTTAGGCTTCTCTCTCGGGGCCCTACTTCTTCAGTTGCCCCACCATCTATCCCTGTGCTCCCCGAGGTCTCCCTGACTTTCCCTCTCCTGTTAGTTAGTAGAATGGGACCCAAGCCTTGTGCACTGCATCGCTGTCTGCAGGACAGTCCTGCTTCCTTGATGGTTGGTGCTGTCTCAGTTGACACGGGGCAGCATCCCGACATCCTCCTGCCCTGGGCTTCTTTAGGGGGAGAATTCTGATGAGGTGATACCCTCATTGCCACTCCTCTTCCCTGCTCTTCGTTTGCTCAGTCAAGCTGCTTTGTTTTTGCAGCATCAAAGTCTTAGCTGACAAGCATCTGTCCCAAGCTCTGGGGCTTTCCTTGTCTTTGTGGCTGCCTGCTCATTTCATTATTTCCATAGAGAGGCAACTTAGACCCTCACAAGTAGTCATCCATGAGCCAGGAACTCTGTTTAGAGCCCTGGATTAAATTAGGCTGCTGTTTATAGCGCCTAATACAGCCAAGGGCAGCCAGATTTCCCTCCAGATGAGCCACCAACCTGGGCCATGGGCTCTTGGGAAAAGTCCCATTCCTGCGGCCTTGCTTCTGTAGACTTGGCTCTGCCCCCAAGCTCCCTGTGGGTAGCGCCTCCAGCCTGAAGTGCGGCTTCTTAGCTGTATGGGGGGTCTGTGTGGCTCTCTAGATGTTTGAGGTGACTGTGAAACTACAACTTTAGAAACTGTCCAGGTTGAATGGCTTAGCCAAGTGGTTAGGCTTACTAGTGGCCTTATGTGGCGAGAACTAGTTTGGTACCACCAGCATCTGGAGCTTTAGGAACAAAGAACAAAAGAGTATTTCATCAAAAGGCTTGGAAAAGAAACCACAACGAGTTGCGGGGTTTTGGTGGTTGTTTTTAAAATCTTAGAAGCCTTGGTTGTCTCTAGGTACCTTAAAAAAACCCAAAATACCAAATTACAGTGTGCAGAGGCCACAGCATATGCTATGCAAACACCCGACACTCTCCCCAGGGGAGACTCCTATCCTGAGTGTCTCCCTAAGCCACACACTGGTCCTTGTGTTCAGGTTACAAGAAGAGGCCTGGGGCAGGGAATCAGGCCACGGGAGCCACTCTCTCTACCACTTGGGAGGTCATGGGCTGCTGATGGTGGCCAGCAAGAGCCAAGAGAACAGGCCACCCTGTACTCTGTGGATAGCTCCTCTCCACAGCTGCTCCGCTTATCCTTACAATAGCCTGGGGCCCCCTGGGGAAGCCAGACCAGAGACTCCTCATGCCAGCCTTGAGTGAGGGAGTCTGCACACTCCATATGAGATTGTGGAAGTGGACAGTAGGGAAAGGACACAGGACTGATGGCTCCAGAGGACCCAACTAGACTCTGGTCATGCAGCAGGAAAGGAGGGTGAGCATAAATCTCATTCCCAAATCTTGGGTCTGGTTCCCCAAGGGATCAAGTACCCCCAGGTGTGAGTCCCTAGCCCTCTGCTGGTGTCTCACAACTGGTCAGGGCTCTCCCAGGGTCTGAGTCATCACAGTGGGCTCTGTGGGCACAGGCTCACTGGAGGGTCAGGCTGGGTGGCCACTATCTGCACAACCCTGGCTTCCAGCAGAACTGCACCCACACTACACAGGCACATACGTGCTAGAAGTTTCTACTGACGTCAGAAAACCACCAGACAAGAGGGAATGTGTAAGAGAGACTTTCTTTAGTTGGAGGACCTGCCTGGAAGAATAGGGAGTAGTTCTAAGAACCTGGAAGAAGTATGCTGGGGTTACCCAGGGGGAGCCTCATGACTGGGCTCCTCTGTCTTACTCAAGAAGATAGGCTTACCCGTGACCTTCCCCCAATGAGGTCCCTAGGAGGCTGACTATGGGATTTTACCTCAGATATCTGGGCACTAGCTCAGCCCCACTGAGGACTCCTTACTCATCCCAATAATAACTCTCTGAGAAAAACACAATCGTCTGGTTCCACAAAGCAGAGAAGGGAGGCAGATATTGGGGAAGGGTTTCTCCAGCTTTCCCCATGGTTCCAAAGCAAAACCAGAACCAAATATGACCACAAGACTGGATAGGGAGGGGGCAAAAGTCTAGTGACAGGCTCCAACTAAGCCCTGCCAGGCCCAGCCAGCCAGAACCTGGCCAGTTCCTTACCGATGAAGAGGGGTAGGGATCCGAGAGGCACTTAATAGCCTGCCCAAGTGGACTCTGATCCTTACCCTTCCTCAGCTTCTACTTTAGTCATGCTGTACTAAAAACTGAAGTCTTGCCCTAGCAAAGAGACTGCTGTGATAAAGAAGAACTGGAGATGGAGATCACAGTGTGAATTCCAAGGTGTGCAATTCCTTCTGTACCTGAGTTGAGAGTGAAATACTCCTAGAAAGTCTACATAAGCCCTGTACTTCCAACCAAACGAAAGGGGGGGCTTCGCTCAACACACTGGGCAAATTCACCATGGTTTGACTTTGTTAATTTTCACCCTTTTCCTCTCCCTTTGAAGTGCAAGACCTTACGTATGCAGGACTGAGTCTGGGTATGTGGCCTGCCGGCCTTGCATGCTGCGGCTGGGTGATTGCTATGATTCTTGGTGTGATTTGGGCCTGTGATATTTCCAAGCCCATCCTCCCTGCTTCTCTCTGCTCTCACTCTGGCTACTGGCCCTTTTCCTTGCTGTGGGTCCTACCTTCAAATCACTCAATGATTCAAAGATGAAATACCAATCAAATGCTTCCATAATGAAAGACTTAATCACTCTACAGCATGTGTACATTCAATGACCCGAAACAACACCTCTATTGGCCATACTGGGAAGCCATTGCATAAGAACAGGACTACGCCCAGTGTGGAGGTTGGGTGACTACTTAGGCGATCTTGGCAGTGGGCTCCTGGTTGTTTTGGACTACTTAGGACTGTGCAATGGAGCTTGGGAGCAAAGTCAATAGAGACTTCCCAGTGGGCCTTAACTCCAGCAGGCCAAGACAGAGTAAGTTCTCATTCTGTAACCTAGGATTTCTCCAAGTATGGTCCAAGTACGTAGTTTATGAACCATGCATCAGCTACAGCTGTTTCATAAAAATGCAGATTCCTGGGCTCTGTTCTAGACTGTATCAGTCTTTGATGCTCAAGCTCAAAAAATCATCTTCAGATGATCCTGGTGCAAGTTTGCAAACCCTTACTGAGGTATCACTACAGTCTGAAAATGGCCCTAAGTACTTCAGCCAGTTCTACGAAGCCAAAGACCAGAACCTGAGAACAGAGATGGGGAAATTACATCCTTCTGTGGCAGGTTCCACAGCTGTCACTTGACTTCACATCCAAGTGCCATGGGATGAGATGAACACGGCGGGGGGGGGGGGGGGTAATGTAATGCCTGTTCACTGCCTCTTCCCCAGGCATCATCCTTTCAGTGGTCCTGGCTGGCGTTCTGGGCATCTGTGTTGTCCTGGCAGTGTCCATTTGGCTTTTCAGAAGAAAGAAGAGGTGAGCTGGTTTGGGTTCAAAATGGGAGCTGGGTAGCTTATTTGTCCACAAGGACTGATCTGTCTGGGAAGGCAGTCTGCAGAATGAATAGCCCCCATCACCTGTACCAAGGCTGATCCTAGGAGTGCTTTCTCCCAAACACCATCGCCTCCAGCCTCCTTTGCATGAGATTCTGGGCCATTAGGCTTAGAGGTAGAGATGTGCCTGTGGCCGTGGCTAACACCTGAAGACAAGTCTCTTGATTTGGGGGTGGGGAGGTCCCATTTGACTGAACACAAGCAGCAAGGCTGTCCTCTTTCTAACATCTTTATATCTGTTTTTTGTTTTTGTTTTTTCGCCTCTGAATCCAAAAAGGAAAATGAAGGGAAACTTGATGTATAACTCCCATTAGCTATTAATGCCCATTGCTCATGTTTTTATTGATGTTTTGTTTTTCTAAAACCATTTTATTTTTCTGGAGTGTATAAAAAATAGTTTCCAGGAATCCTGTTATAGAATCAAAGGTTTAAAGTTGGGGTGGTAATGAGACCTTCTTCAAAATGCAGGTCTATTATCATCAGGTGTTATAAGAGAACAGTTGGAAAATGACCAGATTCCTTTTCGGTTAATGCTTTATTTTGGGGTCATTCCTCCCAAGACTGACAGAACAGGGGAAGGGTCCTCATGAGAGGAATCTGACCCCATACCTAAGTCAGGCTGCTCTCTGCTTATCTCTTCTCTTTAACTGAGACTCGTGTGTTCTTCTTGTTCCAGTAGCAAAAAAAGTGACAACAAAGGAGTCATTTACAAACCAGCCATCAAGAAGGAGACTGAAGCCCATGCCTGAGGCCCCAGAACTTTCAGGCACATCCAAGGAAGGACTTTGCTTTGGACACTACATACTGTGGCTCCCTAAACATTTGAAATACCTAAGGGTTCTCTGAAGCCCAACCCACAAATGCCCCAGACCCATGGGGGGCCTGTAGGTGGGTGCCCTGCCATCCTGATGCCACAGCCACTGCCAGGACGATCTGTGGATGGGAAAAACTCGCTAAAGAGGCAGGAGCTCTGAGCTGTCTGCTTCATCTGTGTGAGACCATTAAGTTGTTTAGATTCTGGGGGGTATAAACCAAGTCACCCACTGGGCCTGTGATTGGTCAGAAAACATTTTCATCCAGGGATTCCCTTTAGTGTGGTTTCCTTTTAATGTGAAGATTCTGCTTCTTGTCCAAGTTTTCAGACCAGAAGTATACTCTTTGCTTAGATTTTGCTTCTGAGACTCAGTTTCTTTCCTCAGGGAAGGGGGGGGGTTGTTGTCTTCCTCTGATTCCTTCTGCTGTGACAAAACTTATGGTCTGACCTTACAACTGGGAGGAAGAATGATACAGGAAGGTTCAAGGTATCAGAGACAAAAAGAAAACAAAAGATATTCTTTGAAACACAGTAGAGGCATATCCAAAGTCCTGTCCTTTGGATCAAAAGCACTGAATGGACTCGAGATAGAGAGACTGAGAAGACACATAAGGTCTGGAGGAACTCACTTTGGAGTCAAAACTGGAGTCAGAAGTTGTCTGTCAAGTCACAAGCATGAGGACAACAGAATATTAAGCCCAAGCCCAACCTCCTGTTAGCAGTGCAATTATGCTTTGTACTTTACAGACTTGATAAATGATCAGGCTATTCCTTGAAAAGCATTGTTGCTTTCTCTATCCTAGAGTAGACATGAGTTCTGAGATGACCCAAACCACTTTTGAATCTAGAGGAAATAGGCAGAAGCATAATGGCTGAAGAGCTTTGTCTGTGGCACAGATTTCATTTCGGCCACTTCTGTGGTGTCCCTACTGCCAATGTGGAATCGAGACATCCCTACTTCCCTGACTTGGAGGATGTTGAGTCACAGCTTGCTTGAAATCTGTTTCAAGATATGAAAGCAGGAATTTATCTGTGCATGGTGGGGACATCATGGTATTTAGGGACCAATAATAACGGAATGTTACAAAGATACTTCATGGTCTTCTACCTGAGTCACAGTTTCTGTGAAGGCTTAACTCTTTCATCGATGCAAGGGCCCCATGAAGACCAGTTAGTTCCATGACTGAGGAGGAGCCTCCACTACCAACTTCCAACCTCTCTCATGGCCAGCACTTTGCAGTTCGTGGAGAACTTTCTGATTCCTGGTCTCATTTTGACAGCACGGAATGTCCTATCAAAGCACAAGTTTCTTTATAACATCTTTTTCCTTCTACTCATCCCTCTCACTCTGAGAACAGTCTTCTCCCTTCTCTACCATCATGACTTTTTATAGCGGTGGCAAGCCCCCCAAGGCTTTGCAGTGAGTTTGCTAAACCGAGTTACAGAAGGCCTAATGAACACTCAGACGTGTGTGTGCACGAGGTCTTTGACAGCCTGGGAGTCTGGGTGGCATCCTCACCTTGCCTTTAGCATGCCTGATGCTGACCAAATGACAGCAGGGAGAAGCCTCATGACAGAGTGACGTGAATTAGATGATGCTTCCCTGGACTTGGCCCAAAGTTGCCCATCAGAAACCAACATAAATTACTCCAGAGCCCTGGGACTATCTACCTTTTATGGGCAATTCTTGCAAGAGAACAAAGAGATCATTGTACCTGACGGACGGCTATTCATAAGAAGGGAGACTAACTAGGCCATGAAAGCAGTGGCATTTTCTCCTGCCCTGTGGCCAAGATAAAGCAAAGCCAGGGAGGCAGACAGAAGGCTCCAAGAATCAACACTGTCAGCTTCCTTGCTAATCATTATGGTGTTCCTAGGGACCAAGCTTAGGACGTGGGAAGCCTTTGCTCAGCTTCTCACTCATTCCACTGACATCAGTCGCCACTGAAGGAAACCAGCACTGTGGTGTGTGAATTTCCTGTCTCACTCAAATCCCCTGGAGGGCCCAGGTGCTGTGCTGGGTGCACTACAGGTAGAGATCACAAAGACAAGGACCGTGTGGGAAAAGGACAGGGAAGGCCCTGGTTTCTTTGTTTCTTACTAATGGGACAGCTTGAGTCTTTTTGTTCTGTTTCTTTAGGATCATTTGATAAAAATAGTAAAAACTTACACCTATTTCCTTAATAGATATCCTAGGATTTTGCTGCATTGACTATTCATCCCATTTCAAGTTCAGACCTTAAGTTCTTCTCCCCTTCACTAAACTCTCTGAAGGCCTCCTGAGCACCACTGGGAAGCACTGGGGTCTGCAGCATTCCTCTGTCCCTGTGCCTTGGATGGACCATAGGCCACTGTGATGATGGTCTCTTTAGCACTTCTATATTTATTGTAAGAATGATTGTAATGAAGACATAAACTGTAAATATGAGAAATTATAAATAAAATGTTTTTCACAACAGACTGTTTTTTTGGGAGGTGAGGTTAAAGCATTGTTGTTGGCAAAGCACTTTGTAGTTCCTGGTCTATGGTGACAGGTAACTGATTAGAGCAAGTAATGTCATTTGTCTATAATGTCTTAGAACCTGGCTCCAAAGGAAAACACACTGATGGACTTAATCATTTTATTGAGGATGGAGGCCTATGGGGTATTCAGCTCTGGGGTCACATAATTGCTTAGTAAGCAGAGCTGGGAAGTCTAGAATAATCAGGGAAAGGCTCAGAGAGAAGGGGGTTTCTAAGCTGGGCCTCAAAGAAGAAGTCAGATTTGAACAGGATAGAAAGAGGGGGGCATTCCTAACAAGGGGGCATGAATATAAAGAATGGTCTCTCTACTTCACTAGGTATTGCATTTAGTAGGTTGAAGCCTCTCCTGGTTGCCTGTAACCTATTTTGGATTTTTTTTTTTTCTCCAAAACATGCTACCATCTTCCGTAGAATTTTGTAAATCCAAATCCAGATTTCACCTTCTGGTTTGGTAAAAAGGCAATCCTGTGGTGGTTACAAATAGGTACCATCATTGTTTGTTTACTTAGGAAAGCTTCCTAAGTAAACTTCAGTTTAGTTGCCCAAGGATGGAAACAGATGCACTGTCCAAAGGTAATTTTGCTCCAGCACATGATAAAGCAGTGGGCCCAGCTTCAGAACAGAAACATTATGAACCCTCCAGGTTCTGACAGTCTCTTCAGTGAGGACGCAGGTATTTTTCAGCTCACCCTCTTTAGCATCCTTCAGAGGTGAAGACAGGTGGAGTGAGGCACCCCCAGAGTGCCTCTGTGACTCTCATTCCTTTACACCTGCTCCCATACCCCTGGGGCTGGGGCGGCGGTGGGTGAGTCTGGACTGAGCAACAGAAGTCTTCTCCCTCTCCTCTCTCCATAGCCTTGCTCCCCATTCCTTGAACTCAAGATTCTTTGGGGTTGATGACCAGGGACATGTGGTGGCAAGAGCCATGAACTGGCGCGGGGAGAGTCAAGTCTTTCTTCAGGTTGGCCATTACCCTCCTCATGTGAATCAAGCTATATGGACAATCTAGAGCATACAGTTCAATAGGATATATAATGATACAACGCGAGACACGTGAAAATTTAAAGGTATGGTAGCCACACACCCCAAAAAGGAAAGAATAATAGTGACATCAATTTTAGTAATATTTTATAAAGCCCAGTAGATCCAAAATTCTATCATTTCAACATGTAATCAATATTTTGAGATGAGATCATTTCATTCCTTTTTCTGTAGTAAGTCTCTGAAACCTAGTGTTTATTTTACATTAATAGCACTGCATGATTCAGATGCTAAATTTTCTTTAAAAATATTTGATCTGTATTTAGATTTCACAAAATTACAGTGGAAAACGCAGATTCACATGCCCGAGTGGCTCCAAACACACTTAAAAGTTTTCCAAAGCCTGAAGCAATTATCAGTTTTTTTTTTTTTTTTTTTAAGATTTTATTTATTCACTTGTCAGAGAGAGTGACCACAGGCAGACAGAAGGCAGGCAGAAGGCAGGCAGAAGGCAGGCAGAGGCAGAGGGAGAAGCAGGCTCCCTGCTGAGCAAGGAGCCCAACGTGGGACTCGATCACTGGGATCATGACCCGAGCCAAAGGCAAGGCAGCCGCTTAACCAACTGAGCCACCCAGGCATCCCAACAATTATCAGCTTTTAAATTTAAATTGATTAAAGTAAAATAAATCAAATTTTTTCTCACTTTCATTAGACACAAGTGCTCTGTAGCCACATGTAGCCAGAGGCCAACACAGCCACTGTGCAGATATGGACTGCTGACCTTCTCCTTCGACATACCCTTCAGTAGGGTTAAACCTAGAGAACCTTCATGCAAAATCCACCTGAGAAGAAATCTTTGGGGACTGAGAGATGGGGGTGAGAGAGAGAGGATGGGGGAATCCAGGTAGGTGGATATGGAGGCTGGAAGAAAAGAACGCAGACAGAAAATCAGGCCAAGGTGAACAGACCAGAAGACCTTAGGCAGAGCTCCCCTTCTCTTTATGCCTTTTCTTGTAGCTCTATGGGGGTTTCCCAGCCCTCCGTGCCCTGGCTATGTCTCTTGGCCATGTCCTGGGGTCCCGGTGCTCAGTAGTGACTCGATCGAGAGCATTCTGGTGCCTTTGCAGGAGCATGAGCTAAAGGCATGAGGGTGCCTGGTTAACTTATTGGGGGACCTTGCTGCAGGACCCTGGCCCAGTGGCCAGGTTCTGACTGTCTCCCTAACACCTCTTCCCTGATATCCTCAGAGTCCAAACATTCCTGCTTTGTCTCCACTCTTCTGGAGCTAGGTGGCTGGAAGGGAGCAAATGCCTGAAACCTGAGTGTCTCTTGAACTGTCAACTGGGCTTAGTCCCTCGGTTTGGAAGGAGTTGCAAGTTGCCTCCCATCAGGGTGAGGGGAAAAGTTTTGAGACAAGAGGAAAGGAGATCTCTGTGGCTGCCAGCTGAGCTGCAGCGGGCACCTGGCGTCCATTCCACACCACATACAGCCTGGCAGATGTGCATGAACTACTCTGGTCCTCTGGCTCAGACTCAACTATCACAGGGTAGGGGAGAAGGTGTGAAGCCCAGACAGTGCTGGAAAGGAGGGGCCCTATGCTCTACCTGTGCCCTGTCATTTCAGAATGACTGGGCAGGGATAAGGACCTAAGTGCTTTGTGATACAGATTTATTCATCATAAAAACAAATTATTATGACCAGGTCAGCATAATGTTATGACTGCAGGTCAATCAGAGATTCAGTAAGCCTCCCACTTGTATGTTCTAGACTGCACCTTCACTCCATTATCCCACAACCCAGGGAAAGAGGAAACATTGCCTTTTTAAGTGGGAAACCAAACAAGGGCTCTTGCCCAGGGCTAAGTGAAGGTCACACGGCTCCTGTAGCTCACTGATCCTCAGTGACAGGATGGGGTCTGCCCTTTGCAGCTCCAGTGACATGGAAACATCGTAATAGAATTTACCGTGCTTATCTCAATCATGCCACCACCTCATGAAGCCCCAAAGGCTAAAGAGACACTCAAGGCATTGTGCCACTGATTTCTAGAAAGTCAACAACAACCTCCTGTCTCCAATCTGCCTGGTAATGTTAAACCCTGGCCTCTGTTCAGGAGAAGTCTGACTGAAGATTGTCAACTGCAAGTAGACAAAGGAGTCAGCTCTGCTCCTGGGATGTTATCCTCACCTCTTACTTCAGCAAACCAAATATGTCCCAAGGATACATTCATTGAACTTCTCTGTATTCCTAAGGCTGAACTGGAGAGAAGGAATAAATATATACATGCACATACTCTATAAATCCATTTATATAAAATTTTAAAAAGTGCAAAATAAGCTGCAGTGATAGAAAGCATACTGGTGGTTGCCTAGGGATGAGGAGGTGATAGAAGGTGAGGGTACCACAAATTCGCAGGTCAGGTATATGTTCATTAACCTGTTTGTGGTGATGGTTTCCCCACATAGGTCAACGCAGTTCAAATTTTACACCTTAAATACATGTCATTTATCTTATAACAATTATCCCTCAATAAAACTGTAAAAAAAAAAAAAAAGAAGAAGAAGAAGAAGAAAAAGAAAACCTCCTATACACAACCAAATGACACCTTGCCCTGTCCTGGCATTTCCTTTGAGAGCTTATCCTCCTGGTCCATCTAGAAGAAGTCTGCCAGAACTGGCACCTTCCCTGGGACCCACTGGAAGCCCAGGAAGGAGTGTGATGTCTATTCACATGGCCAGCTATGACCTCTTGATACTCTAAGTCAAAGTCATTATTTCTGCTTGAGTTCACTAGTTTCAAATATTAACTTTTAATTACCTGCAATGAAGACAACAAACACAGGGCTATGGGTTCAAGGACAGACTTAGACCTCTATAGGAGCTCTGTGTCAGTAATGAGAGTCTACTGGCTTCTCTTCAAGAGGCAAAGACTCTTCTGGTGAGGCAGGTAACATGACCAGTTAGTTCATCTGCTGAAACTAGTTTCCCAAGCTACCTAGACATCCAACAACAGACCTCGTGCATCTTAGTTTCTTTCCCTCCCAAACACCCAACAAATAACCACTTGAAAAGTTTTCCTTAATAAAGTACAATCTTCCTATGGAGAATAAGCATGGTCAGGAGCTTATCACTTCCTCTAGTCACTGGGTGAAATCAGAATTAATCTACTGTGATACTCTGACGTAGTAAGAAATATGTGTTTGGTATTTGCATCCAGTTCCTGGCACAGAGCTCCCAAATGTTGTTTATAATAAGCTCCTTTAAGCCATACCTAAGTTTATGCTAAATGTGATACTTGGAGGATAGGGGGCTGGATGCCACAGGGAACAGCCATGTGATTAGAGGGCTGGAACTTTCAGCCCTACCTCCTGACCTCCAGGAGAAGACTGGGAACTGAGTTCAATAGCCAATAACTTAATCAATCATGCCTATATAACAGGGCCCCCACGGAAACCCTAAACAATGGGGTTTGGAGAGCTTCCAATAAATGGAGGGACTGAGAGGTTGATGCACCCAGAGAGGGCATGGAATCTCTGTGCCCCTTTCTCATACCTTGAACTATGTACCTCTTTACCTGGCTGTTCATCTGTATTCTTTACAATATCCTGTATAATAAACCAGTAAATATAAGTAAATGTTTCCCTGGGTTTTGTGAGCTGTTCTAGCATATCATCAGTCATGGGAACCCACAATTTATAGCTGGTTGGTCAGAAGTAGAGGTGACGACCTGGAACTTGCAATTGGTATCTGAAGTGGGGGCAGTCTTGTGGGATTGAGCTCTTAACTTGCGGAGTCTGTACTAACTTGGGGCAGTGAATGCCAGAAATGAGTTAAATCTACTATATGTAGAACATATAGTCAGTATCCACAGAGAACTGAATTGTGTGGTGTGGAAAAGCTCACACAACTGGTGTCAGAACAACATTTTCCTTTATCTCTCTTCTCTCATTCAAGGTAACTTCCAGTTGACCTCCTTTCTCATAACTCCTTAGTCAAAGGCAAAAATTTAATGAATAACTACTGTCTGCTGAGCACAGATTAAGTGATGGGGAGTCAAGCCTGATGCAGAGAGTTCCTATATTCAATGATAATTGGTATCACAATCTCACTTGGGGAAGGAAGCAGAAACCACTAACCACAGTATACAGAAGAGCAGCCGGCAAAGAATACTACATGTCTATCAACAGAAGAACGGCTAAACAAACTGTACATCCAAAAGATGGAATGCTTTTCATCAAGAAGTAGCAAATTACTGATATACAAAAATATGGATGAATCTCAGAAAAGTATGTTGGATGAAAGAAGTCAGACACAAAAGAGTACATTTAGTGTTATTCCATTTATATAAAGTTCAAAACAAGGAAATTAATCTACGGTGACAGAAGCAGTTGTCTCTGCGGAAGGTGGGGTCGATTGACTAGAACGGAGCACAAGGGACCCAGCTGGAGAAAGGTGGTGTTCTGTTTCTTGATAGGGTTGGTGGTTACATATGTGTATCCATTTGTCAAAACTCATCCCATGGGGGCTTAAGTGGGTAGTAGAAGAATCAATGAAACAAGATGGGATTGGGAGGGAGACAAACCATAAGTGACTCTTCATCTCACAAAACAAACTGAAGGTTGCGGGGGGGGGGTGGTTGGGAGAAGGGGGGTGGGGTTATGGACATTGGGGAGGGTATGTGCTTTGGTGAGTGCTGTGAAGTGTGTAAACCTCGTGATTCACAGACCTGTACCCCTGGGGATAAAAATATATGTTTATAAAAAATAAAAAATATTAAAAAAAACCTCATCCCATGGTATACTTTAAATCTGTCCATTTTATTGTATGCAAATTATTCCTTGATTTATAAAAAAATATGCTGAAGGGTAATAGTGGACAAAGTGACTTGCTTTGAGTCTGATCAGGAACGATTTCACAAAGGGTAACATTTGAGCAGGACCTTGGAGGAGGAATAGGATGCTTTCTTTATGGTTGGAACTAACCAAAGCAAGTATGTGGAAGTATGAAAGTCCACCGTGTGTCATAATAGAGATCTTAGGGATGTGCTTGAGAATGTCTGGAGAGGGAAGACAGGGAATTGTAGGAGGCAGGAAAAAGTGGCTGCGATCAGATTGTGAAAGGCCTTGAACGATGTGCACTTTCTAATAAGGACAACAGAAATCATGGTGCCTAGGGTATAGTTTTATCTGATTATATAAACAACGTATGCTCATTTAAAAAAAATTAATATATAGAGAGAGCCAAAAGTCCCCCATAATCCCGACTCCCAAAATAAGCATTGTTAACAATTCAGTTTCATCTTTCCAGCCTTTATGTACCTGCGTGTATATTTTAATACTCATTTTTCATCAAATGGGCCAATAGGATACATATTCTAAGCTCTACAAGGGCTAGGAACATGCCTACCTACTTTCACTCTCACATTCTCAATATCTAGCATGGTGTCTGGCCTAAGAAATATTTGGTGAATGAAAGAATGATCTTGCTTTTGTTTTCTAACATGTTCCAAATATCCTAATTCTTTTTTTTTTTTAAGATTTTATTTATTTGTCAGAAAAAGAAAGAGTACACACAAGCAGGGGGAGGGGCAGGCAGAGGGAAAAGCAAGCTCTCTGCTAAGCAAGGAACCCGGTGTGGGACTCAATTCCAGGACCCAGGATCATGACGTGAGCTGAAGGCAGACGCTTAACCAACTGAGCCACCCAGGCATCCCCATCCTCATTCTTTTTAATGGCTGTAAAGTATTCTGCTCCTCAAGGTCTATTATGTCCTGACAGACATTGTTGAAAATTTCTTACCCTTACAATACTACTGCAAGATGCTTTTGCACTTGAATATATTTCAATAGGATAAATTCCTGGAAAAAAAATTCCTGGTTCAAAATATGCATATCTCAAAATTTTGTAGATATGATGAATTATGCTAAATCTCTACCCAAAGGGCTATACTAATTTGCTTTCTCACAACATGTTGCTTCTACCATATGTTCAACAATTCTTGATAATATCAATCTTTTTCATATTTGACAATCTGATAATTTAAAAATTATTTGCTTATTTTGTATTTCTTTTATTAATAATTTAGCATTTTATCTCATATTTATTGGCTATTACATTTTATCTGTGAATTATCTGTTTATCTCCATGTACCACTTCACTAATCATCTTTTTTTATTTATAGAAGTTTCTTATATATTATAGGTGGCAACTCTTTGTAATATAAGCCAAAGATATTTCTCCCGGTCCTCTTTGTTTAGGATATCTTTTGAATTTTATGAAGTCAAATCTGTCTATTTTTTTCCCTTTGTGATTTATAATGAAGTGCTCAGAATACTCTATCCACCTTAAGATTATGAAACTACAGTTGACCCCTGACCAACACAAGTTTGAACTGGGCTGGTCCACTGATAGGCAGACTTTTTTCAATAAGCATATTGAAAAATTTTTGAGGACTTGCAACAATTTGAAAACACTTGTAGACAAACTGCATAGATGGGAATTATCAAAAAAATTAAAATGCTGGGTGAGTCATGTATAAAATAGATATAAATACTAGTCTACTTTATCATTTACTTCCATAAAATATATACACATCTATTGTAAAAAGTTAAAATTTATCACAATTTATGCAGAGACTGTACTTGGCACCATTCAGTCAAGAGAAAGGTAAACAAATAAAGAGGCAGTATTAAACCTTCACTGCATGAAATTTACTGCAGTACATATTGTACTACCATAGTAATTTCACAGCCACCTCCTGCTGCTATTTAGATGAACTGAAGTGTGGCAAGTTTATCAGCTTAAAATGCTGTGTGATGTTAATCATCACCGCATGACCAATTCACTTCTCCAGTAAAATTGCATCTCACAGTAAAAGGTGGGCTCTCCTGTTCTCACATATTTTCCATTATGCTCAGTGCAATACTATAAACTTTGAATAACACTAGGGGACCCTTATGGAGTGCCATTAGTGATGCTGGAAGTGCTCCCGAAACACAGGAAAAACTGCATTGCTTGATATGTACCATAGTTTGAGATTGCGGCTATGGTTGCCTGCCATTTCAAGGTAAATTAATCCAGTGTAAGGACAATGGTGGTGGTGGTGGGGAATTCATAAAGCTGTCACTGTGGCTATGCTAGCAGGTGCAAAATCCTTGCACTTTTTTGCAAAATACCTTTATTTTGTATTGAAAATGCGGCTTTTATGTGAGCGCAGCATTGCTATAAAAAAGACATTCCTACAGATTCTAAAATGATTTGAGAAAAAGCAGGCATTATATGATAACTTAGAGCAAAAGGAAGGTGAAGGATCTACAGCTGGAGAACTTAATGCCAGCAAAGAGGGGCTTGATAATTTTAGAAAGAGATTTGGCTGAAAAAGTGCCATGATAACAAGGGAAGCAACAGATGAGCTCCCACTCACCATTAAGAAAATCACTATTGAGAAAGAATACTTGCCTGAATGGGTTTGTAATGCAGACAAAAGTGCCCAATCCTAGAAGAAAAAGTCCCAAAGGACATTTCTTTCTTTCTTTTTTTAAGATTTTATTTATTTATTTGAGAGAGAGAGAGAGAGAGCAAGCACAAGAGGGGCTGGGCAGAGGGAAAGGGGGAAGCAGACTCCCCATGGGCAGGGAGCCCAACATGGGACTGGATTGCAGGACCCAGAGATCATGACCTGAGCCAAAGGGAGCTGCTTGACTGACTGAGCCACTCAGGTATGCCCCAAAAGACATTCCTTAATAAAGAACTGAGCACCAGGATTTAAGGCAAAAAGTAATAGGTTAACTACTGTTTTGTCCAAATGCAATCAGGTTTATGGATCAGGACAGTCCTTATCTATAACGCTACTAAGCCCCAAGCTTTGAAAGGAAAAGATAAATACCAGCTGCCAGTCTCTTGGTTGTATAAGAAGGCTTGGACAATGAGAAATCTTTTTCTGGATTGGTTCCATCAACGCCCCTGAAGTCAGAAAGTATCTTGCCAGTAAGTGATTACCTTTTTTCTTTTTTTTTTAAAGCTTGTTTGTTTACTTACTTATTTTTGGTAATCTCTAGACCCAACATGGAGCTTGAATTTATGACCCCAAGATAGTGATTTGCATGTTCTTCTGACTGAGCCAGTCAGGTGTCGCAGTAAATGACTGCCTTTTAAAGTACTTTTTTTGGGGTGGGGGGGAAGGGAGGGGGAGAGGGAGAGAGAGAATTTTAAGCAGGCTCCATGCCCAGCACAGAGCCAGATAAGGGGCTCAATCTCAAGACCCTGAGATCATGACCTGAGCCAAAATCAAGAGTAAGACACTTAACTGACCAAGCCATCCAGGAGCCCCTAAAGTTCTTTTTTTTTTTTTAAAGTTAATTAATTAATTTATTTATTTATTTTCAGTGTAACAGAATTCATTGTTTATGCACCCCACCCAGTGCTCTATGCAATACGTGCTCTCCTTAATACCCACCACCTGGCTCCCCCAACCTCCCACCCCCCCACCCCTTCAAAACCCTCAGATTGTTTTTCAGAGTCCATAGTCTCTCATGGTTCATCTCCCCTTCCAGTTTCCCTCAGCTCCCTTCTCCTCTCCATCTCCCCATGTCCTCCATGCTATTTGTTATGCTCCACAAATAAGTGAAACCATATGATAATTGACTCTCTCTGCTTGACTTATTTCACTCAGCATAATCTCTTCCAGTCCCGTCCATGTTGATACAAAAATTGGGTATTCATCCTTTCTGATGGAGGCATAATACTCCATAATGTATATGGACCACATTTTCCTTATCCATTCGTCCGCTGAGGGCATCTTGGTTCTTTCCACAGTTTGGCGACTGTGGCCATTGCTGCTATAAACATTGGGGTACAGATGGCCCTTCTTTTCACTACATCTGTATCTTTGGGGTAAATACCCAGGAGTGCAATTGCAGGGTCATAGGGAAGCTCTATTTTTAATTTCTTAAGGAATCTCCACACTGTTTTCCAAAGTGGCTGCACCAACTTGCATTCCCACCAACAGTGGAAGAGGATTCCCCTTTCTCCACATCCTCCCCAACACACGTTGTTTCCTGTCTTGCTAATTTTGGCCATTCTAACTGGTGTAAGTGGTATCTCTATGTGGTTTTAATTTGAATTTCCCTGATGGCTAGTGATGATGAACATTTTTTCATGTGTCTGATAGCCATTTATATGTCTTCATTGGAGAAGTGTCTGTTCATATCTTCTGCCCATTTTTTGACATGATTATCTGTTTTGTGTGTGTTGAGTTTAAGAAGTTCTTTGTAGATCCTGAATATCAACCTTTTGTCTGTACTGTCATTTGTGAATATCTTCTCCCATTCTGTGGGTTGCCTCTTTGTTTTGTTGACTGTTTCCTTTGATGTGCAAAAGCTTTTGATCTTGATGAAGTCCCAAAAGTTCATTTTTGCTTTTGTTTCCTTTGCCTTTGGAGACATATCTTGAAAGAAGTTGCTGTGGTTGATATTGAAGAGGTTACTACCTATGTTCTCCTCTAGAATTCTGATAGATTCCTGTCTCATGTTGAGGTCTTTTTATCCATTTCAAGTTTATTTTTGTGTACAATGTAAGAGAATGGTCGAGCTTCATTCTTTTACATATAGCTGTCCAATTTTCCAAGCACGATTTATTGAAGAGCCGGTCTTTTTTCCACTGTATATTTTTTCCTGCTTTGTCGAAGATTATTTGACCATAGAGTTGAGGGTCCATATCTGGGTCTCTACTCTGTTCCACTGGTCTATGTGTCTGTTTTTATGCCAGTAAAACTGGCTGTCTTGGTGATCACAGCTTTGTAGTAAAGCTTGAAATCAGGTAACGTGATGCCCCCAGTTTTGTTTTTCTTTTTCAATATTTCCTTAGCCCCCTAAAGTTCTTTTGATAGTGAACAATTTTTCTGTCACCCAGAACCCCATGAATTCAACACAGAAGGTGTCAAAGTGGATTACTTACCCCCAAACACAAACAACATCTCTAATTTAGTCTCTAGACCAGGAGGTCATAAGACGTTTAAGGCTCATGACACATAGTATCTTATGGAAAGTACCGATAACACTGTGGAAAAAAGCCCTGACAGGGAAAACATCATGAAAGTCTGAAAGGATCATACCATCAAAGATGCCACCATTGTTCGGGGGAAAAACCATGCAAGTATCAAGCCAGAAACAATAAATTCCTCCTAGAGAAAACTGCCCAGATGTTGCACATGACTTCACAGGATTTATGACAGAACCAACCAAAGAAATCATGAAGGAGGTTGTGGATATGGCAATAAAGGTGAGAGTTTCAAGATATAGATCTTGGAGAAACTCAAGAGCTCATACACATCACATCAGAGGAATGATCGGAAGATGACTTGATGGAGATGAGCGCTTCCGAACCAGTGCCAGACAATGAGGAAGGAGACATGGAAGAAGTAGTGCCAGAAAAGAAGTTGATGTTAGACAATCTGGCAGAAGGGTTCTGATTATTCAACGCTCTTTTGATTTCTAGAACATGAACCCTTCTGTGATTCAGGCACTGAAACTAAAGCAAATGCTGAAAGAAGATTTTTACATAAATATACATGAGAGGGACGCCTGGGTGGCTCAGTGGGTTAAGCCGCTGCCTTCGGCTCAGGTCATGATCTCAGGGTCCTGGGATCGAGTCCCGCATCGGACTCTCTGCTCAGCAGGGAGCCTGCTTCCCTCTCTCTCTCTCTGCCTGCCTCTCCATCTACTTGTGATTTCTGTCAAATAAATAAATAAAATCTTAAAAATATATATATACATGAGAGATACTGGTCTGTAGTTTTGTTTTTATTTTTGTTTTCATTTATAATAAAATACCTTTGCCTGTTTTTTGTTTTTGTTTTTTTAACCAAGTAATGTTTGGTAACACTCATAGAATGAATTGGAAGTGTACCATCTCTTCTATTTTCTAGAATAGTTTGTGTAGAATTGGTATTGTTTCTTCCTCTTTGGTAGAATTCTCTGATGAAGGCTTCTAGGAATTTCCCTCATGAAACTACAAATTCAATTTAATAGATATAGGGGATTTCTAGTTTAGCCCCCACATGTAAAGAGCTTGGAAGTTGTCACTTCCATCCTTACAAGAGAACACTAAACAAAATAAAAATCAATAATGTCTTGTACCTGTTAGAGAACTAAGTCCTCAGGACAAGCCATAACCCTGAAATCTGGAGACATAGGTGAATCTAGAGTCACAACTGAAATTTGGTTGCCTAGAGCAGAAGCCACTAGAGCCATAAATTGGTAGGGACACTTAAATGTTAATTTTGACAAGCTGCTGGAGTCTGATTGTGGAATAGCGTAACAGTCAGAAATTCCCAAGACTAGCACACAATCTTAGGAGGCTCATATTTTTGTAGGTTTTACCTCCAACACTACCAGAATCTCATAGTCAATCTTCCATGGTTCTGGCAGGGTAAGGTTAAGAGCAATCATTGTAAACTATGTCCAGTGTTCTCCATAACAAAGACCTCCTGTCCAGAGAAAAAGACCTTCTAAGAGCCTTAGCGTATCTAGGGGAAAGGGCATTTCTCCTACTCTAGCCCTCTTTGTCTTTCCTGTCTAAAAAGCTACGAGACATTTAGACTAAGGATGCAAGCTCACTAAAAAAACTGATAATTTTTTTTTTAAGAGATAGAGAAAGCATCTGAATGCAGGGACAAGGGCGGGGGAGGGGTGCCCAGGGTCGGGGGAAGGGTGGGGAGACAGAGAGAAAACCCCAAGCAGGCCCCATGCTCAGTGAGGAGCCCATTGTGGGGCTTAATCTCAAAACACCAAGACCATGACCTGAGCTGAAATCAAAGAATCGGACATCCAAAGGACTAAGCTACTCAGGTGCTCCTAAGAAACTAAAATTAATCTTAAGATTATAGGACACATACTTTCTCTTACATCTCACTGCCACACCAATAGATTTCCAATATAATAATCAGGGATTATAGCTGAAAGAGCTGTAAGACACAGACCTTCTTTGATGAAGAGCATATAGGGAAGCCCAAAGTCCTGGTGGCAGACAAAACAAGGCCACTAGAGGAATCTGAAGCCTCTGGTACTGAGAGCTGCAACAAACATTAAATACAGTCCAACTCTTGCCTAGATTAACATAAAACTTATACTAAAAACCTATTTCAGTTCCTGTTACTCAGTATATGATGCTCAGCTTCTAATAAATAATTACAAGGCATGTTAACAAGAAAAAACATGCCTTACTGAATATCTGAAGGGATAGTTAGGTTTTCAATTTCTTCTTCTTCTCTTTTTAAAAGATTTTATTTATTTATTTGACACAGAGAGAGAGAGATCACAAGTAGGCAGAGAGCAAGGGGGAAGCAGGCTCCCTGCCGAGCAGAGAGCCCGATGTGGGCTGCATCCCAGGACCTTGAGATCATGACCTGAGCCGAAGGCAGAGGCTTAATTCACTGAGCCACCCAGGCACCACTTCAATTTCTTCTTGAGTGAGCTTTTTTTTTTTTAAGTGGTATGTCCATTGCATCTAAGTTTTAAATTTATTGGCATTAAGTTGTTTATAATATTCCATTTTTATTTAATAAATGTAGAATCTGTAATGCTAGTCATAATTTATGTGTACTTTTTTCCCTTACCAATCTGGCCAGAGATTTATCAATTTTATTAATTTTCTCAAAGAACCAGATTTTTGTTTTATTGAAATTCTCCATTGTTTTTCTGCTTTTTGATTTTTGCTCTTCTCTTCGTTGCTTCTTTTCTTTTACTTATTTCTAGCTTTAGTTTGTTTTCTCTAGTTTCTTTTTTTTTTTAAAGATTTATTTATTTGACAGACAGAGATCACAAGTAGGCAGAGAGGCAGACAGCAAGAGAGGAAGAAGCAGGCTCCTTGCTGAGCAGAGAGCCCGATGTGGGGCTCGATCCCAGGACCCTGGGATCATGACCTGAGCCGAAAGCAGAGGCTTTAACCCACTGAGCCACCCAGGCGCCCCTGTTTTCTCTAGTTTCTTAATGAGAAAGCTTACGTTATTGATTTTAAATATTTTGACGTATCTAATATAAACATTTAATGCTAAAAATTTCACTCTATTCCTTCTTCAGGTACTTTGCTTTGGCAACTATCCCCCCATCTCCTGCATCATCAATTTTCCCCTTTCCACTGAGTGACTGTCATCTTTATACAAACTTGCTGTTATAATGATGTATTACTTGGGAGCTGGGGAGAAAAACACTTCTCTGTTTCCCCCTCATCCTCCTCAGGCTATCATCCCATTACCCTACTATATTTATAATGGTTCTCTGTACTTGATATGCTATGTCTATGTCCTTATAATCTACTCCACTTAGGTGTTCACCCCTACACTGAAATTCTACCTCTCCGTATGTAATGATCAATTCTTACTCCTCATTGTTCTCATTATTCAACAGCATTTGACATTCTTTCCCCTCTCAGGCCACCACACTCTCCTGATATTCCTTCCTTATTCAGTGGACAACTCCACCTCCCCATTCCAACCTCTCAGTTGGAGAGCCCCAGTGTTCAGTCCTCAATCACCTTTTCCTCTGGATCTACATCCATTACCCAGAGGCCTTTCATCTACTGCTAAAATTTCAAGTATCACGCACTCCAGCTAGTCTATATTATTTCATAATTGGTAACATACTAGATAATATTTATATCTTTTAATCCAGGCAGTCAGATTATATGTTCCCAGAGGATAAAGACCTCTATTATCTCATTCTTTTCCATCCTTTTTTTAACACTGATTAAACACTACAAACACTACAAACCCCATCTCTGATTTTGCTCAAACACTGAAAAATAAATGTTTTCACCACTAGGTAGAGAAGGATTTACAGTGATTACACTGACACAACAAGTACCCCCTCTTCCTGAGTCTTAAAGCCAGGACCTGCTCAGGGCTCATCAACTATTATGGTCACCTTAGAAGGTGTCAAATCCTTAAAAATTCTTTTGCTGAGACTGAATCCATAAGCCAGTTGAGTGTATGAGTGGTTCATCTATTCAGCATTTTCAGTGAGGTGAGGATAAAATATATACTTCTTTCCACTGGAGGTTTCTCATGTGTTGAGGCTGGACACGGGGGAAGTCCTTGCTCCAACTAAATACCAAACAAACCAATTAAACTAGAGCCACAGTTTCAGTGGGGAAGAGCCAAAGAAGTTGTACACAAATCTGGCCTGTTACCTAAGAAATGCACACCTCTTCCACTGGCTTACAAGTGAGGACTAAAAAGCTCTTGGTCCCTGAGGATATTTCGTCTAATAACACAGTCAAGATAAATCTAGAGCAGCCTCATTTCAAACCAGAGTGAACAGGCATCACATGGTTTGAGTTTCAGGCCATAATAATTGTCTATACAACCTGTCTGATGGTGAAAGAGAAGCTCAACCCCTTCACTGCACTGTCTCCACACCAAGGGGAGAAAAAACAAAAGGATTCTATAGGTTGCTCAGGATCAGTGGGTAAAAACTAAACTATTCTCCTTGTCAACCAACTGCCATCTCTAGTGACTATTATATGATATTTTATAAATTCCCTGTTTTACAATTACTTAGAACAGATTTTTCAAGGTGAGTTTCCAGGATCTTTGAGAATAATCTTCTACTTGGTTTGAGCCTCAAAGAACTTCTCTGCACTGTTTCTGAATACACAGAAATGAAACAGGCCTTATGAATTTTGAGGTAACAAAGATTTCTCTTTAAAAAGTCTCAGAGCTGACCAGTCATAAACAACAGAACATGCAGTCAAGTTTTGTAGGAGACAAAAAGTGTAACAACAGATACTGAAGAGTACACTGCTCCAAAGAAGAGGACACATGGGAGACGAGTAGTGCCAGACAACACTTTTATTGTTCACTGAAAAACACAGGTCTGAAAAGAGTCTATTGCATTGTGCACTGAATGCAAGGCCTGATATTACAAGTATATAGACACAACAGCATAACTTATATAAAATGATACATATTGTATACTTATATAAAATGATACATATAGTAGCCATTTCTCTAAACACTAGAATTTAATAGAAGTAATGCCTTTTATTATAGAAGAACTGTAAACACTGCAATCTTAAACAAAATGCTCTAAGCAAAGCATTTTAAAATTGTTTTGTTGTGATACCTACTTTTTCCACCTGGAGTTAGGACCCTGTAGGACCCAAGAAAAAGTTATCTAATGAGAGCTAGCACTTTCAAAGAGCTCTTCCCAGGGAGCTGGGTGGGGGGCTGCTGCCTAAGACAGGCCACCACCACCCGGGCCCCCTGGAGCCCTCAGGCCCACAGTGACTGCTAACCCCTACCTCCGGGCTAGTCTGAGGTGATGCAAAGTGGAAGGAGTACACATAGGAGGAAGCTCCTGTCACAACTACTTATCCTGTACCCAACTTTACGGACAAGAACACCTAATATTTTTTATGTGAATTTGCCAATCTCAGCAAACACTGAAATGTGCTTTAAGAAAAAAAAAAATTTAACAACGAGAACAAAAGCCATTCTCTATGCAATCTGTGGTTACCATCATTTCTTCCTTTCGGCCACGTTTTCATTAGATGCTCTAAAACAGGCTGTTACTATTATATTATGAGCCATGCAGGCCAGGATTGAGGTAACTAAACTTCTCCAGTTACAACAACTAACTTAAATGATTAAAAAAATAAATACAAATTTATTAGAGAGCAACAAAATCAATCTCTATTAATCACATGGCAAAATAGTCAAGAACTGCAGCAACATTCACATTCCAAGGTCAACTCTAACTTGACCCACATTTCCTTCCAAACTGAGAAAGCACTGTGTGGAGGAGAGCATAAACTATCAACACCACCTGCTGTCAAATACTATCAGGGCTCAGAAGGATCTTCATAGATAAAAAATGCAGAGGGGGGAAAAAAAAAGGCATCTCAGTTTATACACAGCAACAGAAGAAAACTATATTCTCCCTCTGGGCACCATTGGCATCAGGCAAAGCAGGGCTATTTGTAAAAATAGTGCCTAAACTGACTATGGCAATGCTCACATTTTAACAGAAATCAGCAGTACAAAGTTCCTTTATGTATAGGGAGTCAAAGATTATTAAATAATTTCCTCAGACAAGAGTCTCACCAAAAGAAAAACTTCCTCTTGCCTGATAAGTTTTTATAAATGGGATTTTACAGTATCCCAGCTTCTTTACTTAATATTAAGTACAGAGGACATCCTCAGATCACAGTAATGAGTAATATTAATATTCTCATATTTTCAGTACTTTTCAGATCAAATATTTTATTAGACTACCCATTTAAGAGATTTGTACGTCAATAGTGATAACCAACTATATATTTTTCTTGTTCTGTCCACCAGAGAACACCACGTTCTGAAAGGGATACAGCCAAGTTCCACAGGTATCTCGTTCCCCTGCACAGTAAATTTCACTCGTCAGTCTCTGTCCTTGACTCTTTCTATGACTCTTCTAGTCTAAGGAAAATTTTGTATAATGGTAGAAAACCACAAACTCTGGTGGAAGCATTGGTATTGGTGTTGTGAAGCATTGGTATTGGTGTTGTGAAGTAAACTTCAGGAGAGTAACTGTAACTGCTAGGGACTATTTACAGCCTTGCTGGAAATCCTATTTCTCTTGAATCACTAGATTAAGAAATTCTAGTTATTTAACCATGGGAAGGGATTTCACAGATAAAGGTCTAGTCCACGTGAGAGGTTCTGGCCCCTGAAATGATGTGTGGCCAGCTGAAAATACTGGCCACCTTTCCATTTTAAACATGTTCATTATTCTTTTGCACCACTG
Source organism: Mustela nigripes (assembly GCF_022355385.1). Taxonomy (NCBI): domain Eukaryota; kingdom Metazoa; phylum Chordata; class Mammalia; order Carnivora; family Mustelidae; genus Mustela; species Mustela nigripes. The sequence continues at coordinate 43,039,208 of NC_081569.1, read as the reverse complement.
AAGTGTGAAGTTCTTCCATCTGTCATGGCACTGGTGAGCCCTCTCATTGCTGCTCCTATTTCTTTTGGCTGTTCTACTGTACATGTGGGATCCATTGAGCTTATCACCTAAACGTGTAGGGAATTTTCATTTCGCACCATCCGTTCTCTAAGAGCCATCAGTGGGGAACAATTTCTAGTTAGTAAAGGCACAATTCATTGGCATTTCCTCTTTATAAAGGAAATCAAAAGGGTTGCCTAGAAGCTGAACAAACGCGTTGGGTATTCCTATAAAGGGAAGGTTATATCTGCTACTAAAGCCCAGAGACATTTGCTAAATCTAAAGATTATATGGATTTTGTAAAAGCACGAATTTGGCAGTTTCAGACATTTCCAATTTTACACTATATCACTTGTTGGCAGGGGATAGGGAGTGCTGGCTAGTATCACAGGAGCAAAATAAAAGTGTCAACATCACTCTACTTGCTTGTTTTCCTCATGCGTCTGATTCTTTCACCGCTCTAGTGAAGTCTGTCCCAGGGCACATCACTCAGCAATCAGCAGAACTGCTCAGAGATAGAACAGGCTTCACCTCAACCTGCCCTCCTATCCACACTTGGCTGGTAAACACGGCATTGGGACAGAGCTTGTGAAAAGCCTTAAACCCAGGAAAGACTTACAGAAGTTGAACAAAAATTCCTGGTTTATAATACCTACCCAGGAATCAGAAAATAATTGTTTTTTGATTAAACAAACTGAATCTATGCTCAAAAACCATGTAATATCTCAAAAAGCAAAATCCAGAGTAAAAACTACAGAAAAAATGCAGCTTGTTAATAGCTTACTCTAGCTAAATCATCATAGAAAGTCAGTGCGATTTACTATTGCATGTAGAAGCACAACCTGCCATGTTCTCATAAAATTGGGTGCTAGTAAAGAACACGAAAACAGTTAATAGGGATGAAAGCCCTTTAGCCTTTTGTGACTTCATCACTTAAAAAGACAAATACCAAGCAGGATTTGACATTCAAAGATTTACCTGCTCAGCACAAGCTGAGTTGAGAGACAGCTGAACACCTGACTTTTACTCATTTACGGTGTTCTCAGGAAGTTCCTATTTGGACACCGATGGTTCTTAAATTGGCTGCATTTCAGAGTCATCTGGGAAGCTTTTAAAAATTACCAAATGCCCAGAGGCACCTGGGTGGCTCAGTCGGTTTGGCGTCGGACTTTTAGTTTCAGCTCAGGTCAGGATCTCAGGGTCCTGAGACTGAGCCCCACATCAGGCTCCACGCTCAGCACAGAGTCTGCCTGTCCCTCTCCCTCTGCTCCTCCCTCTCCTCAAATAAATAAAATCTTAAAAATTACCGAATGTCCAGACCAATTAAATGTGGAAGGTGGAGCCCAGGTACCAGTATTCACTACGCCTCCCCAGGTGACAGTCTAATGTGTTGCCGGGACATGCACACTCACTAATGTATCCCTTTCAGAGGGCTGTGGCATGAATGTCATATTTTATCTAGATGGTTTTGTTTTTTCTAAATTCCACCAGGAAAAGGAATTTTTAGAAAAAGGCACAGTTGTGCTTCCTCTAAAGATGCAGCTTACTGTTTGACAGGTGCCGGTTCTCAGAGGTTATCTGGAGCGCTGGTTGAAAAGGAGGAAGTCCTTGTCTTGGCAGAGTAGGCAGAGCTTCAGGCTTCGGCAGCTGCCTCCAGCAACAAAGAATGCCCAGATGCCCATGAGTACCATGATTAAATATGTGGATACCAGATTTATTCCGTAATGAGGACTTATGAAGGTCTGAAAAAAAAAAAATCAGCTTGTATAATAACAGTATGCTCATTAAGCATGTAGAGTAACTGAAGTTTAAGGAAAATATAGGATACTTTCAATAGCTGGGCTGTGTTTCACCAAACATATGATGTGTGTCACACACTGAGTACCACAAAGACACACAGAACTAACCTTGTCAACAGACACTAGCCCATAGATGTGTGCTTCACTATATTCAAATGTCAAGGCTAGAGGGTAACTAGAAGTCAGAATTAAATGGAAGACCCAATAGAAGTTATATGTTATACAACCTGGGCCCAGTTTATAACAATTTCTGTGTTACCCAGCTCTTAATTTTCAAGAAAGTAAGACAAGTCCAAGTAACTTCAGGATGAATCCTTAGTATTCAAGGGAACAGCATCTCTTTTTCACCTGCACAGCTGAAGAGGGTTCCAAAAGTTCACTTAAAAAACTTTGAAGGAGTGCCAAGAGGTATTATGCTATGTAACACTGAAGATCCTAATGGAGCTTATATGCTAGTAAAAGAAACAAGTAAGGAATGCAGCAGCAAATAAATGAATCAAATAATTACACATTATGATGAATGCTAGACAGAATAATTATAATCATGATGGTGCTAGATAAGTAAGAACAAGGTGGTCTACTCAGGTTGCTCAGGGGTAGTCCTGAGTAAGTGGCATTTATACTGACATATAGTTGGAGAGAACCAGCCTTGTGTAGAGTGAAGGTGGGAACCACAGGAGGGCAAAGAGCTTGGTGCAGCTGAGAACCTGGAAAGAGTGATATTAGTCATGTGTAGAGATGGAGGGGCAGCACATGAGATGAGGTCAAGAGAGGAAGGCAGGAACTAGTTATGCAGCATGTTGGTAAGGGGTGTGGACTTCATCCCCAGTGCAATGTGGGGGGTGCGGTCACAGAAAGGGTCAAGGTAGGGGAGCTGAGTGACTTGATTTAGATGTTTAAAACTGCACAAAATGGATTAAAGGAGGCAATTGTGAAAGCAGGGAGACTCATTAAGAAGGCTGTGCACTGACAAACTGTAAGAGACTCTTAATCTCAGGAAACTAACTGAGGGCTGATGGAGTGGAAGGTGGTTCGAGGGATAGAGCAGCTGAGTGATAGACAGTGGGGAGAGTTGGGTATTGTGTAAGACTGATGAATCACAGACCTATACCCCTGAAACAAATAATATGTTATATATTAATAATAAATAAGAAGAAGATTTTACACTGGTTGAGGAGAGTATAGGATGGTGACTTAGATCAGGGGCGGTGGTAGTAGAGATGGAGAGAGTGGGTGATATGAACGGACAGGACTTGCTGATGGAAGGAATGTGAGGGAAAGAGAGAGGCCAAAGTGGCTTCCATGTTTGTGGCTTTTGGTAAACGGTAGTGCTACTTAATGGGATGACAAAGACTTGGGGAAAGATGACACTCAGAGTGATGGGTGAGAATCAAGTCCAATGAGGTTAAGCTAAGAGTAACATGCCTATGAGATTTCAAAGGACAGACGTCAGGAAAGCATTAGGCATGCGAATACGGGGCTGTGAGGAGAGACTTGTGCTGGGAAAGAAAGAGACTTGTGCTAAAAGCACAGACCACAGACGGTATTTAAAGCTATGACTCTGAATGCAGTTACCCAGGGAGCTATTACAGAGAGAGGGGAAAGGAGAAGTCAGGACAAAGCCATGAGAACATTTATAAATTTTTTGTGCTGTTTAGTATTGCAGAAGCAAATTAAAAGTATCGACAACATTCTATTCTCTTGACTCTTACTGAAAAAGAGTCAGCAAAGGGGTCTGAGAAGAGCAAAGAGTGAGGTAAGAGGAAAAGCAGGACATGTGTTATCGAAGTCAAAAGAGGAACATGTTTCACAGAGAGAGTGGTCAACTCTTTTAAAGGTTGCTGAGATGAAAACAAAAACCCCAATGTGTTTTCGAGAAATGGAGATTTCCTTTGATCTTCACAAGTGCAATTTTAGAAGGGTGGTTGAGCAGAACCAGGACTGGACTAGAAGTATGAGAGGTGAAAAAGTGGAGACAAATTAGTGGAGGTAACTCTGAGAAATTTAGCTGTGATGGGGAACAGAAAAAAAGAGAATGATGGCTAGATGGGGGAAAGGCAATAGTGGAGAGTTTTAAGATACATCTATATGATAATGACGAGAAGGAAAACTGGTGATGTGGGATCAAGGACAAAATCAGAGTGAGGTCCTTGTGGGAAATAACTGGATGTAGAGCCCAGGTAGAGGGACTGGTCTTAGAGAGAAGGAGAACTACTTCCTTTCCTGGGCCAGAGTAAGGTGGGGAGATGGGTTCCCAACTAGCCCAGAACTTACACTTAACAAAGGAGAGGAACTAACTGGGTCAATGTGTCACCATAGACCTCTGCCTATAAAAGCCTTCAAGGGGAGTGCTTCCATGGCTCATCACTGTTCTTACCCTCACCCTACCTGCACATGCTCCTGGTTAAGATACCGACCTTGCCTATCAGCTCTGACTAGGAAAATGGGCTGATTTTGCAGAGATGGCACCTTATGCAGAAAAAGTGCTTTTCTCAAGAGGCAACTGTGGACATTGAGCACATTGAGGCAGGCATTGAGCACTTTCTGGATTCTTTGGAAATCCACTGAATTTTAACTTACTTTATAGGGTGCTAAGTTCTTTTGTATTTCTCTTTAGTTTCTTTAAAATTTTTTCTTCTTTAAACAATTACAGAAGCAATATGTGATTGTTGTAGAAAATTAAAATATACAAATGAGTAAAATAAATTTTAAAATTGAAATTCAGATAGGTTAATATTCAGAAAACAAAAACTATAAATGATAAAGCAAAATTGACTAAACTACATCAGAATAAAGAACTTTTGCTCATAAAAAAGACAACATAAAGAGGATATAAAGTTAAACCACACTATAGGAGAAGCTATTTATAATAGGTACATCTGACAAAGACCTTTTTTAGAGAATACAGAAAGAACTAGAAATCAAAAAGACAATCCAATAGGATTATAGGCAAAAGATTTAAAGAGGCACTTCATAAAAGAATTATCCAAATGGCCAATAAATATATGAAGACATGCATAATCTCATTAATCATTAGGGAAATGCAAAGTAAAACCACAATGTGCAGGCACATGGGTGGCTCAGTTGGTTAAGCGACTGCCTTTGGATCAGATCATGATCCCAGAGACTGGGAATCAAGTCCGATATTGGGCTCCCTGCTCAGCAGGGAGTCTGCTTCTCCCTCTGCCCCTGCCCATCCATCATGTGTGCTCTCTCTCTCTGTCTCAAATAAATAAAATCTTAAAATAAATAAATAAATAAAATAAAACCACAATGTGATACTACGATACACCCAGCAGGATGTGTAACAATAGAGAGAGTGACACACTAACTGTCGGTGATGAGGGTGAGGAACTGCCACTCACAAATTGATGGTGAGGATGGAAACTGATACAATTACTCTGAAAAACTGGGTGGTATGAACAGCTGACATATATACACCGCATGACCAGCAATTCCACTCCTAGGCAAATATCACATATATCCAAAAGAAATGTGTACATACATTCGTAAGAGACATATAGTAGAATGCTCAAAGCATTACTATTCACAACAGTTAGAAGCTGGAGACATCATTTCTGCTGTAGAATGGATAAAGCAAGGTACAGTTACAAAGTAGAATACTATACTGCAGAAAATGAACAATTAATGGGCGCCTGGGTGGCTCAGTGGGTTGGGCCGCTGCCTTCGGCTCGGGTCATGATATCAGGGTCCTGGGATCAAGTCCCGCATCGGGTTCTCTGCTCGGCAGGGAGCCTGCTTCCCTCTCTCTCTCTGCCTGCCTCTCTGCCTCCTTGTGATCTCTGCCTGTCAAATAAATAAATAAATAAATCTTTAAAAACAAAAAAATGAAGAATTAATAGCTACCTATACATACAGATGAATCTCTCACAAACACGATGTTGATGAAAGGAGTCAGACACAAGAGCACAGACTAAATGGTTCTGTTTATATAAAATACCAAAAGCAAGACAAGCTGCACGTTACAAGTCAGGACCATGGCGGGAGGTTCGTGAGAGCTGATAATGTTTTTGTTTTCATTTGGGTTCAAGTTACATAGGTTACATTCATCAAGATGGATGCTTCTGATCTGTATACTTTTCTGTAGGTGTATTTAAATAAAACAATTACTTAGACATTCTCTGAAACCACTGTTAACATTTTGATATATCATCTTTCAAATTTCCTAGGTTCTTCTTATTTTGGCTTATTTTCCTGGGTTCTTTTAATCATTAGAGAGAGTATCAACTATTCAACATTCAACATTTATTGGATTGAAGAAACAAAGATTGATAAGATAAGGTCCCATCCTTGATGATGGAACTCTAGTTGGAGAGACATAAGAACTATATTAAAGATAAGAACACTCTCTGAGGATAAGTGTTATAACATAGCTATGTATTAAGGTCTAGTGACTGTGCTGAGTCTGGAATATGCACCTTTGCCAGGGAGGCTTCACACTGAACTAGCACTTTTCCAAACTGACTTAGGTTAAGGGGAGATAAGTCACTGCAGATAAAAGAGCATGCACAAGACATGCTGTTGGGTAGCCACAACAGATCAGTTTCGATGGAGTACATGATGTGATCTGTGGGCAGCAGCAAAAGGTAAGTTTTGCACCGGTGCGGATGAAAAGAGGCTTGGGTCAAACAAAGAAGTCTGGGTTTTATTCCACAGGCATCTGCTACAGCTGATCATTTTTACCTCAATACATTTGGCTCCCAGGACACCTGGCTCCTGGTTTTCCTCCAGCCTCACTTGTGGCTCTTTCTCAGTCTCCTTTGCTGGCTCCTCCTTCCCCAGTCTCAAGATGGGAGTGTCCCAGGGCTCAGTCCTTGGGCCTCTTTTCTTGTCTGCTTGAATCTACTCCTTGTAATCACTTTTTCTGCCCTGGGTTATCCTCCCAAACTCCAGACATTTTCATCCAACTGCCTAACAAACATTTCCATTTGGATGTCCAATAGGCATCTCTATTACATTTATAATGTGCCCAGATAAACTCCCCTCACAAGCTTCCTCATCTCAACTGATGGTAACTCCATCCTTCTTACTGCCCAGGCCAAAACCCTGGAGGCTGTGCCTTGCCTTATCCAGTCTGTCAGGAAATACTGTTGGCTCTACTTTCAAACATATGTCCTCAATCGGATCATTTCTCATTATATCCATCGCTATTTCACCCAAATTATCACCCTCCTCCTCTTGATGACTGTAATCTTTTCCCCTGCTACAGTTTACTCTTAACACAGCAAAGTGATCCTTTTAAAATCATGTCCCTCTCCTTAAACACCCTACGCTGACTTCCATTTCACTGAGAGTAAATGTCAAAGTCCACATTACCTAGATGTGGTTCTCACTTCCAACCTCTACTTCTCTCTCACCTTCAACTCTGTGACAGTATCTCCTACTAACCTTCCCCTGGCTCACTCTGCTCTGGCCACCCTCACTTCCAAAAAATATGCCAAGCAAGTTCTTTGATCTTTAGGACTTTGCTACTGGCTGTGCAGTCTAAGATGTTCTTTCTCCAGAGAGCTACATGACCATCTTCTTCCCTTATTTCTTAAATGTCACCTTCATAATGAAGCCTACTCTGACCATCTAATTCAAAAATTTGTTATCTCCTGCCTCCCTACATGCTAGATTCCTTTTGGCCTATGCTACTGGCCACTGCACCTATCACTATAAAATTTATTATGCCTACTGCTTAAAGCCTCTCTCTCCCTACTAAACTGTAAAAACAGATCTTTGCTTTGTTCACTAAACTGCTTTGTTTACCTTGACCAGTGCCTGGAACACAGAAAGCACTCAGTAAATATTTGTTAAATGAATCAATAGCCAATTGGATCTATAAAAAGGACATCTGCTTTTTCATGTAATTTCCTTTCTGATTATAAAAGTATACATCATAGAAAATTTGGAACACGCCAAAAACTGTAAAGAAAAAAGAATCCGGGGCGCCTGGGTGGCTCAGTGAGTTAAGCCACTGCCTTCAGCTCAGGTCATGATCTCAGGGTCCTGGGATCGAGCCCCGCATCGGGCTCTCTGCTCAGCGGGGAGCCTGCTTCCTCCTCTCTCTCTCTCTCTGCCTGCCTCTCTGCCTGCTTGTGGTCTCTCTCTGTCAAATAAATAAATAAAATCTTTAAAAAAAAAAAAAAAGAAAAAAGAATCCACTTGGGGAGAAACATTATTAATATTTTAATGCAGTCTCTTTCTAATCTTTTTTCCAATGAAGACTTGGCTTCTCATAGTTGCCATCATATCAAAGGTAACTTTAACATCCTGTACCACTGAAAAGTTTTAGGTAGGGGAAGCAGTGAGATTGCATTTCTTCCTTTCTTTCTATCTATCTATTTATCTATCTAATCTTTTAAGTAATCTCTGTGCCCAGCATGAGACTCCAACTCATGATCCTGAGATCAAGAGTCAGATGCTCTGCTGACTGAGCCAGCCAGGCACCCCTGTAAGATGGCACTTTAGATGGATCAGAGGTCAAGGAGCCCAGTATGAGAAAACCTGATATGAATTCTAAATGGATGGAGAAGAGAGAAACATGAGGCAGGACACCACCAGAAAGAACCTTTTCAATACTTTGAAGTGAGAAATCATAAGGGTCTGGACAAGGTCTGGGGATAATTCTGATATAAATATATGACAAATTACAATAAAAGTCAGACCCAAAGCATTAAATATTTCTTAAAAAGCATATCAAGTCAAGTTTTCTTTTTAAATTTTATTTAGAAAACTGGCATAATTTCACTGTGGAGGGGGTAACTGGGCACTCCTGTTATTGATCAGAATGAGCAAAAATGGTACAAACTTTGTGGAGAGTATTTTAGCAATGGACATCAAGGACTTCAAAAATACTCATACCATTTAATATTTTCATTCCTTGGAAGCTAAATATCATATTGAAAAACTTCCATGTACAAAGATGTTCAAGATAGCATTATAAAAAGCAAAGGTAGAAAAATAAATGATCAATCAATTAAGCAAACTGTAATATAATTTTTATATAATAATATAAGGCTATTAAAATTTACATATTAAAAGGGTTTATAATATCATGGAAATTGTTTAAGATGTGTTACCTAACATAAGCATAATACAAGACTACTTCAGGTTTGACTATACCCATAAAAGAAAGGTACAAAGAAAGAAATCTTTAATGAAATCAACCAACAAATTAACAGGTTTCTTTCTGTAGGAAGAGAGATGATTTATTTATCTACCTTTCACTCATTCACTCAGTCATCAACTTTTTGGAGTTTCTTCATTTGACACTGAGTTTGTATTTCATTTAGTGTAGAACCTACCATTTTAGATATGGGGACTTGAGTTCCAAAAAACAATGTGAGGACAGTGGCAATACTCACCAGGGCAGACACCAGCAGATGTGTCAGCAGAACTACAAGAAGGGAAGACCACTTTTTCTTCTCACAGCCATCAAAAAATATGATACCCCAGAACACGTGCAGCAATATGATAACCAGCGTCATGAAAGCTGAAAGATAGTCATCCATTAATGTCCAGTCATACAGACAACAGATACCAAAGCCCACTGACCACCTGCTCATGATACACAAGCTCTTGGGGTACACCACACCACACCACTGTGAGAGTTCAAACACCACCTGCCAGAACCAGGATACTGGCACATATTTGCTCAACTAGTAACTTGGAAAGCAAAACTTCTGAACACAGGGTCAGCTCTGCAGCAGCCTGTAATCGAGAATGTGAACCTATTAAACCAAAGGCAGCTTGGACTGACTTCCAAGAAGTTTCGCTAAGGAAGGGAATAAAACTAGCATAGTATCTAGTCAAATCTTTCCAAATTAGCCTTCTGCACTTTCCTGAATTAAATGGATTATCTTCAATTTAAACAAATCTTCTCACCAAGCTGAAATTTCTCCTGTGTTCTTTCCTTTAAAAATAAAATGCTAATGGAAGTATAAAAATATTAAAAATTGCAATAATTATCTTAGATTCTTCTTAGGCAACTCAAACTGAATCTGATCAGCACAACCAGGTTTTTCTGTGGAAGAGAGAGAGAAAGAGTGAGTGTGTGTGTGTGTGTGTGTGTGCGCGCGCGTGTGCACATTTCTTTTCTACCTTGGAAACATTATTTAAAATGGGCAATTTCCACATATTCTGAAAGCTTTAATATGAAAAAAAGGGCATATCAATTTTCGTTTTCAGTCACATATTAAGATACAATTAACACCCACCAATCTGGCAAAAATTCAAGTCTGACAATTCTCTTTCACAATGCAGATAGGAAAACAATCTGGCATTACCCAGTAAAGTTGAGAATATGTATTCTCTATTTCATTCCAGCAATTCCACAGCTACATCTATACTCTGAAGAAATTGGTTCTTAGATCAAAAGATCACTAGTACCTGAGAACTTGTTAGGAATGCAAATTCTTGGGATCCACCCCAGACCTCCTGAATCAAACAATGAGCTTAACAACTAGTGTTTAAACAGCCCTCAGAGTGATTCCAAAGTAGTCAAATTTGAGAACTATTGCTCTGGAAAAACTAACACATTTGCACAATTAGATTTATATCAGCATTGTTTGTAATAACAAAAAATTTTCATCATTACCAAGAATGGATGACTTGTGTTGTATTCACACAATGGTATATGATCTATAATACAAATGATCTCAAGAATGTAATGCTGAGGGGGGGAAAACCATATTGAGGGAAGATGCCCATTATTTATACAAAGTCAAAAACATCCAAAAACAATATTAAAAGGATATAACTACTCTGATTGGAGGAAAGTGATGTGTTCTATCTAGTGACAGAGTGCCATCATTTCAGTCATTGGTGGTAAATACTTTAAGTAGAGGAGGGATTTTAAAAATATATAACTTTGGGATGAGGGTAGACTAAAATTCAAATGACCTAAGGCACTTTCCTGCTAAAAAACATTTTGGATGACTTGATACTGTATCCAAAGTAAAGTCCAAATGTCTCAGATTATCATCCAAGGCCCTCTATAACCTAGAACCAAATTATTATTCTTTTTTTTTTTAAGATTTTATTTATTTATTTGACAGAGAGAGATCACAAGTAGATGGAGAGGCAGGCAGAGAGAGAGAGAGGGAAGCAGGCTCCCTGCTGAGCAGAGAGCCGGATGCGGGACTCGACCCCAGGACCCTGAGATCATGACCTGAGCTGAAGGCAGCGGCTTAACCCACTGAGCCATCCAGGCGCCCCCCAAATTATTATTCTTAACCAATCTTCAAATACAGCCTACATGGCAGAAAGCCAGAAATTTTATACTGTCTCTGTGCTTTTACTTATTTTTTTAACTGACTGTCCTTCTGCCTGAATACTCATCATCCCCCTGCCATCTCACAACATCCAAATCTTACTTTAAGATCTAGCTTAATGCCATCTCCTTAGTGAGTTCTTTCTGACACCCACTCTTCACTTTTTTAAGAACCCTCGGCACACATTTGCTGAGCACCTGGATAGTCTGGCCTGAAGATTTTGTACTAGGGCTCGGGAGTTACACAATCTCGAGATGGAATGCAGGCTCCACAGTGTGGCTTTGGGCAAACTATGTAACCTCTTTCACCTTCTGTTTCCTTTATTTCTAAAACAGGGACAATAATACCTCAAAGGGCGGTTGCAGGGAAGAACAGTGTTTTGTAAACCTCGGCTTTTCAATAAATACTACTACTATGTGCCACAGTCTCTGGATTCAAAGATGAGTATGGCAGGGCCTTTAGTGAGCTGTACCATCAGGCGGGAAAATGAGGCAGAGTAGCAGTAGTAGTGAGGGTAGTGTGCATTGTTTGAAAATGTACTCTTCTTCACTCTTACAGATTATTTCTTTCTCCGACCCTGTGTTACTTTTATGTTTATTTTCTTCCTCCTCTCTTTCCTCATTGCATACAACAAGTACTTATTTGGTATCCACTATGATAAACACTCTTTGGGGCACGGGGGCTATCACCGTGCACAATCACCGTGCACAAAACACAATCTCATGGAACTCTGCCTCATCCTTTCAGTTTACTGTTTTATTAACACAGTATCCAAAGGGGATCTCCCAGACATTTGTTGAAACACTGTAAGTTCTTACTTGACTGCTTATTTATTCTGCTGGCATTAATTTCTGGCTGGCTGCCATATCGTCCTAAGACTTTACTACTACAACATGCCATTTAGAATATTAGGATTCATTCTTTATTCCCTATGCAACTGGTCAGAGGTCCAACAGAAACAGAGGCCTGAAGATCTATTCCTCCACACACAGGAGCTAGAGGTACATACAATTTTGTTACTTTTCTCCCCTAAATGGAATTAATTCCAATTAGAAATGAAGATTTGCTAATAGTATCTCTAGGAAACTATCTTTTAATTACTAAAACTTTCTCATTTCATGTTCCTAACTATAAAATTCTAAAAGTCCTTCAGTAAATCTAACTCTGTAAAGTTTGCTTTGTTCTAATATTTGTAAAAGTAGAAAAAAAAACCCTCCAAATTCATTATAAAAAATCACAATTCATTTATATTCCAGAATAATAAAAGGAGCTTCCCTAATTTCTAATGTTTTGGAACATTAATCAGAAATCTGAACAAATCTGGGTTGCCTAGGTGGCTCAGTCAGTTAAACGTTTGACTTGATTTCAGCTCAGGTCATGATCTTAGGGTTGGGGGATCGAGCTCTGTGAGAGGCTCTGGGCATGTGGGGCCTGCTTAAGATTCTCTCTCCCTCACCCCATGTGCTCTCTCTAAAAGAGAAGAAAGAATGAAAGAGAGAAAGGGAGAAAGAAAGACAAGAAAGAAAGGAGGGGAGGAAGGAAGGGAGGAAGGGAAGGGAGCAAGGAAGGGAAGAGAAGGAAGGAGGGTGGAAGGGAGTTAAGAAAGAAATCTGAACAGAAAAAAAAAAGAAATAAATCTGAACGAGTCTAACAAGTATTGTACATCTGTTTGTGAAATTGTAGCTGTCAATTTGATAATGAACTTCTAACAATCTTTTAAGTCAAATCCTCTTGGTAAAGAATGTTTTATTTTAACCTATTTCTAAGCAAAATGTTTCAGAGTTATCTTTAAGAAGCTATAGTTAGTTGGGAACACCTGTGCGGCTCAGTCAGTTGAGTATCTGACTCTTGATTTCGAATTCAGATTCCTGGAATCAGAGTCCTGGGATACAGCCCTATATTGGCCTCTGCACTCAGCATGGAGTCTGCAGTTAGAATTCTATCTCCTTCCCCTTCTGCTCCTCTCACTCCTGCTCTCTCTCTCTCTCAAAGCAATAAATAAGTCTTTAAAATTAAAAAAAAAAAAAAAAAAAGAAAAAAAAAGAGCCTACATTTACGATTTGGTTCTTTCTCCTTGAATATACTCCAAATGTTTTAACACAGAGACCGACAAACATCGTCATTTTCATGCTCGTCTCTCTCTTCCTTATTCCTAATACTTTTCTGTCCTTGCAAAGATAACGGCCTAAGACAGCTACTGATTCTAACACCAGATCCTACCAGTACAGAAACTATCACCTGTCTTCCTCTGACAACTTAATAGAATCTCTAACTATGCCAGAGAGAGCCAAGGGCGGCTGCTAGGTGGTAGCAGCAACAGGTAGAGGAAGACTATGCAAAGCCAATGGTTAGCCTCAACTGCCTAGAGACAGGATATGATTACTAATGAGCTTCTGGCTTCTTTTTCTGAGAAGAGTCTGGGGTGTCAAGGTTCTGTGCAGTGAAGGACGCTCCTCCATACCTCTTGGTTATAGAAACTCTGGATTCTTAAAGGATCTCCAATGGCCTAGCTACAGAACTAAATATTTTTGACAATGCCCTTCCCATAATAGGGATTTAACTTAAAATTTTTGCTTTAAAAAGCATGACAATTTTGTGACCTTGTTATTATAATATAGAAGTATATATATTACTAATCAAATAACATTCTCCAAGATTTAAAAAAGATACCTTGAAAACCATCTCATACTACATAGCAATAAGAAAGGTGTAATACTATCTTCTAACACCAGTCAGATCATAAAGGAGGTATTCTGAAAGCAATCTGAATAATTATTGGTGTGTAAATAGCATTTATCATCTCATATTTATGAAAGTGCTTCTAAAGTATGTTCATGAACTGAACAGATGGCCAAAAATATGATTTTAAGTCTCCCTAGCATATGTTAAGGAATGATGAAATTCTCTCTTCAGATTAGTTCATCAGTGTGGAGAGTCAGCACTGGGAGGCCTATTAGATGGTTTCTGATCTAATCCGTAAGCAATGAAAAAATAAATCCCACAGGATCCACTTCAAATCCAGTTAGAAGTTTACTTGATTACAACAGTTGCTGTGGGAAAGTTCCTTCTCAAACTGAACCCAAATCTGCCTTCTAACTCAATGATTCATAAGTGAGGCAATTTTGCCCCCAGAGAGCATTTGTCAATATTTTTAGACATTTTTGGTTGCCACAGCTGGCGGTGGGGTACTTCTGGCATCTAAAAGATAGAGGCCAGTGATGCTGTCAAATACCCTACACTACACAAAACACCCCTCCATCTCCTACCTGACCCCAAATGTTAATAATGCCAAAGACAAGCCCTGCTCCAACTGCTGCTTGTTGATCCTAGGAAGGCTTTTTGAAGAAACACAAGTCAACTCTTTTTTTCCCAGATGTGGCACATTTAAAAAAAAAAAAAATTGAGAGCTACCCTACGACACAGCAATTGCACTATTGGGTATTTACCCTAAAAATAGAAATGTAGTGATCCAAAGGAGCACGTGCGCCCGAATGTTTATAGCAGCAATGTCCACAATAGCCAAACTATGGAAAGAACCTAGATGTCCATCAATAGATGAATGGATGAAGAAGATGTAGGATACTATGCAGCCATCAAAAGAAATGAAATCTTGCCATTTGCAATGATGTGGATAGAACTAGAGGGTATTATGCTGAGTGAAATAAGTCAATCAGAGAAAGACAACTATCATATGATCTCCCTGATATGAGGAAGGGGAGATGCAACGTGGGGGGTTTGGAGTAGGAAAAGAATAAATGAAACAAGATGGGACCAGGAGGGAGACAAACCATAAGAGACTCTTAATCTCACAAAACAAACTGAGGGTTGCTGGGGGGAGGTGGGGAGGGAAAGGGTGGTGGGGTTATGAACATTGGGGAGGGTATGTGCTATGGTGAGTGCTGTGAAGTGTGTAAACCTGGCGATTCACAGATCTGTACCCCTGGGGCTAATAATATATTATATGTTAATAAAAAATTAAAAAATGAAACTCTCTGTATTACTCAGCTATTATCACCAAAATGGTGTGTAACAAACCATGCCAACAGTTACATTCACTATAGCACAGGGTACCTGTCTGGCTCACTCGGTGGAGCATCTGACTCTTGATCTTGGGGTTGTGAGTTTGAGCCCCACATTGGGTGTAGAGTTTACTTAAAAAATCAAATCTTTAAAAAGAAAAAAAAGTTATTGGCTATTGCTGCCATTGGGAGCATTGGATTTATACCTAGGGTATAAATCTCTAATGGGGAACCCATCTTCTAGCAGTGTGAGGGAGTGTGGGCTCTCAGGCTCCTACTGCTTTGTATTAATGCTGTGTTGGCTTTATGAAATTAACTAGGATGTTTCCATGTTTGTTTCTGGCCTAGAATAGTTTCATCTCCATCAGATTTATCTTTCCTTTAAGTGTTTGCTCCAAACAAGACCTCAAACCATGATGCCAATATAAAACAAAACCAAGCACAAAAGAACCTGGATGGAGATTAAATGAAAATTGGAGATAAGATCTGCACTTGGATTGGATGTGAGTTATAAGAAAAAGGGGAGAATCAGGAACCGCTTCAAAGATTTTGGCCTATGCAACAGGAAGGGCATCAACTGAAAGGAGGAAGATTTCAGAGGTACATCATTTAAAGATGTTGTTCCACTGTCTTCTGTCTGCCAGAATTTCTGAAGAGAAGTCAACAGTCTTTCAAATCATTATTTCACTGAATATAAGGAGAAAAAAATTCCCCTAGATATGGAAAAACAGCCTACCATCTGAAACCAGGACTTTAATCTCAAGATTGAAATATTCACTATTCAAAGTTAATATCTAAGTAATTCTTTGTGAATCAAAATATTCAACTTACTTTGTGGTGAAGAACTTTAGCATAATGAAAAAGCTGATAAAACCAAATAAATCTATTCTTTAAAATAAACTTTAAGGTTGGATTGATTCCTTAAAAAAGAACCATAAAGATTTCTGAACATTTATGTATACAATACAAAAAGTCTGGTCTCAGGAACTTGGCTAAAACATCCTCCAGGAATAGCAATGGAAAACCTCAGAGTACCTCAATGAAACACATTACAATGTGAATGATTTCCCCAGGAATTGTGCAATGCAGCAGCCCTGATGTGAACATTCTAGTTCTCTTTGGAAGAAATGAGGGGAGGTAGAGGAGTCAACTGGTACAAGTGGTATCAGCAGTGAAGAGCATCCTTGCTGAGGAGAAGTAGGCACTGAACAGATGCAAATGCTCCCAAAAGAGCCACGGAGCTTCATAGCATCAAGCTGGGGTGGTTGAGGAATGCCAGACTAATCAATAAAGTTGAAAACAAGGTAGTTTTTCTCTCCCTTTCAAACTGTAAATATTAGATATAATGGATAAAATATATATTCCTATGGGACTGAATGAAAGAAGAAACTATGCTAGATGATATTCCAAAAATGTTGCTTCTTTCTAGTGCAAATCATCCATACACAGTATCCTGCCCCTCACTACTAAGAAAAATATACCTGGGAGTTTCTCTAAAAAGAAAAAAAAAAAAAAAACTAAACCCAAAAAAACAAAAAAATTAAAGGTAGCAGTAGATGAAGAAAATGACAGACTCACACATGAAGAAGAAATGAGAAGCAGAAGCCATCAGACTGCCTGAGCTGCACAGGCGCTGGCCACTCAGCCGTGTGATGAGAGAGACAGCAGTGTTTCGGAGAGTGGACAGGAACATATCTCAAGGAGCCACAGCCTGCGTCATTCCTTTAGCCAAACCCTGTGAAGCCATCCACTGAGCTGCCTGTTTGCACACTGCATGAAGGCAGCTACCTGCGCTCTGCACACATGGGAACATATCCCAGGCTGCTGGTCTCTAATAAGCCAAGATTTAGAGAAAGGACAAACCCAAAGCATAATTTTCCATTCTCAGTTACTGATAGAATGAAAACACATAATGAAAAAATATATTTTATGACAACACTGATGACATAGTACAGCATATGGAATATCCCTGTGTCATAAGCAGTGGCAGTTATGATAATTTATTATAAGAAATTAAGATTTTAATACATTCCAAAAAGAGTAAGAATTGCAGATTAAGCTCTATTGTTAAAAATTTTCTTTGTGTCATTAACAGATGTTATATTTTTTCCTACTACTTTAGAATTGTTGATGTAGTTATCAAAGAAACTTACAAAGAGCCTTCATTTAAAAGTCTAAACATGTAACCAACTTGACATACTACAAAGATTATACTTAAAATATTGCAGCAAAAAAATGAATGAATGAAAAAAGTACCTCACTGGGTTACAACACCAAGAATTTATTCTCATGCTCATTGGTCAGAGGGTTAACTGCGCTTTGGCTGAATATGGCTGGGCTCAACCGGGCTGCACTGCTGTAGACTGCTGGTACAGCTGGGTTTTACTCCTCACTGCTGCTGCACACAGGTCTGCTCTATATATGTTCACTCTGGGGTCAAGGTCAAGTGGGCATTAACGATGTAGGACATGTTCTCATAAGTCCAAAAACGCAGGCACAACCATCCAAGTAGTAATTGAGCTTCTGATTTCCTTATGTTCCCTAATTAACTGAGTTCAAGCCACATAACTGAGTTCAATCTCAGGGGCAGGGAAGTACATCCTGGCCACCATGAGGCCATACAAGGGTGTGGATGTATAATTCTATAAAAGGGAATGACAAATTGGGAAAAATGGAATCTCCTATATTCCTCTTACTTTTATTTTCCCTCAAGTTCAACATTCCTCTTACTTTGGTCAGTGACCATAAGATACTGCTTCTAGGTGTTTCACCATACTCACACTGTTCTTCTGTACCAATTTTAGTCCTTCAGTACTCCTGTTAAATCACAATGCTCAGAACTGAATATGATACTCCACATGGGGTCTGACCTGTATTGATTTATCCTAGTGAATGGCTAAAGAATTTAAAACCTTACCTAGAGAGGAGCACTGCCAAGAAAATATAAATGAAATGAGTTGGGAAAGTTTTGGTTTTTCTTAAAGATTTGAGAGAAAGAGATGTACACCCGTGTTCAAGCACATCACAGACATGAGCAAGGTGAAGGGCAGAAGGAGCGGGAGACTCCCTGCTGAGCACGAAGCCCAACAACGTGGGGCTTGATCTGCTGACCCTGAGATCATGACCTGCGCTGAAATCAAGAGTCAGACTGTCAACTGACTGAGCCATCCCAGTGCCCTGATTTGGGAAAGTTTTAAAAATAAAATACTAGCTTCCCTTCCCTACTGAGTAGTAGTTAAAGACATTTTTCTTCTAAAGCATAAGACAAGGAGGGGATGCCTGGGTGGCTCAGTTGGTAAGGTATTTGCCTTTGGCTCAGGTCAGGATCCCAGGGGCCTGGGATTGAGGCTCCTTACTCAGTGAGGAGCCTGTATCTCCCTCTGCCTCTGCTGCCCCCCCCACCTGTACTCTCTCTCTCTCTGACAAATAAATAAAAAATCTTAAAAAAAAAAAAAGCATGAGAGGCAATTCAGAGTGATAAACCCAGATTCCACATAAAGAAATTATCCTCTAAATTCTGTTTTTTAATTTCAAGAACCAAATTCTCTACCCTGATAAGAACCACATTCTTTATCTTTAGGCCATTTTAAAGTTTATTAAATCACTTAAATATAAACTCTCTAAATTAATTTCAGTTAATTCATTACAATTCTGAGCTAGGTATTATTTTTGTTCTTCCTGAAAGATGAGGAAATTGAGGGTTAGACAGAAGTGCAGTGAACAATGTCTTTCTTAACTCTAGGCCAGTAGGAAAGACACCTCTTCCCTCCACCAGGAACATTCCTCCCTGACAACCTCCTTCTTTTGCTGGCCTAGCTATTATTCATCCTTTCAGTTTCTAGTCAAATAGCACTTCCTCCATAAGCTGTGCCTAGCTTTCATTTTATGAATCAATATTTGAGTCCATCTAGCAGTAAAGGACTCTAAAAGGTGCTGGGATGAACAAAACACACACAGTCCTTGCACTTAAAAGGCTTAGCATCTGGCTGGAAAAAGTTAAGTAACTACACAGTTAACCAATTAATTGCAAGTGCAGGAAGCACTACAGAACAGAAGCACATTACCACCTGAGTGTGAGTTAGAGCTTGACTTCTGTGTGCTCACAGCTCTTCCTCCTCACAGCATTTAGCACACTTAATTATAATTAGTTGTTTGTCTTTAACCCACACTTTATTCCCCACTGTGAGTGGAAAGTACAGGCATTAACTAAACTGTACTGTCATAGCTTGGTATAACTTCTGTTTAATACAAATACTTAATATTAATGTGTGGAATGAGTGATTAAACAATCAAATGAACTTGACCAAAATACTAAATTAATGAACCAGAATAAGACTTGAACTTAGGACTCCAATTTCCATACTTTTGCCTTTATATAGCATTACTAAGAAATGGTAATGATTCCAAGAAAAGTTAATATTACCCTGCTACACAACTACAAATAAAAAATAATTAACTTATACATACATATTATTGATAATCTATACCTACTTGTAACATGAAAATCTATGTACACACAAGTATCATACAGTGTCTCTCTGATACTAACATAAATATACTATAAGTAACCCCATAGACCTTATTTATTCTGATAACTAATTAGGCATTTGTAATGAAATATGATAAACATATAAACTTGCAGATTTAACTGACAAGTTACAAATGAGGTCATGCCTAAATAAGTTGTAACAACATTAGCTATAATATATATAATAAACACAAATATATACAAATTTGGGATTATTATTTTAAAATGCAATGAAAAGTAACTTCTTAAATGTATAATTCAAAGTTCATGCTCCAAAGAATAATGCTATATAAACTCTTGCATATAATAAAACAAATGTTCTTTCACTCTATAAGTATATATTCATAGCATGATCAGCCAGCTATCCTAAAAGCTAAAGACATTAAAACATTTTCTTCTGAATATTGCATTTTCCCTTGAATTTATAGAAATTGTAAATATAACCCCCAAACTGCTAGCACATCTTTCTTTTACTTTCCTCCAAAAGAATCACTTTAAGCTAGTCTTATGAAGGGGATTAGCACCATCTAGTGAAAAAAGCTAGCAGAAAAATAAATTCCATTAGGAGAATGCTACTGGAGCCAAAAGAAAATTGTACATGTAGCAGTATAATAGACCAATTTCAGAAATTATAGAAAACTGTAGCAGTAATACCCCTCCTGATTATGTTCTATTTATTTATATTGGACTCTAACAGATGTTAGCTATTAACATTACATTTGTTCTAAAAACCTAACACTCATTATTATAATTCATCAAAAAACTGTCAGAAATGTTCTAATTATGGAATGCTTAAAATGAAGAAAATTTGCTTTATTGGAAGCACCACTAAGTAAGTCCAACCCATGAACTTGTAGCCAGATGTAATGGGCTGTGACTCAGTCCTTACAAAGAATAGTCCTTGGAAAGTCATTATACATTTTTGTACAAGGAAGATCATTTTGGTGGCTGAGTACATGCCAGATTCACATGAAAGTATGCTGAGGAAAGACTAACCGGCTGGGGGTTGACGGAAGTAATGCAGACAGGAGATACCAAGGCCTAGACTAAAATGAGGAACACGAGTCCAACGGGGTTAGGGATCACCATAGCAGCAGGATGACTATAAACTAATGCAGCAGTTTTTAAAATCTGGGCACAATTTCTTTACCTGATTCTCTTATTATCTTAAACTATACTAAAATAGTTACTCACTTGTGTTTAGTCTTATTTTCTCTATTAGAGGGTAAGCTCCTTGAGGACAGAAATTCCTTTAGTATAGATGTTAAATAAATAATAATTAATAGGATATGTGCGTGGGGGGTCACTTAATTTAATAATATAAATTGTGGAGATAACAAAAAACACAGCAGAATTTTCTTAAAACTATTTTTAAAAGAATCCTCTCAGAAATTTAAGAGAAATTTTATGTCAATTACGTACATTACACCTGTCAAATGCATGATCACTGCCTCATGATGATAATTTTTGCTTGGTGGATGAAAAGCAGTTTGAAATGAGTTGATCCTTTCCTACATTTTTGGATAAAAGGTCATTTCATGTATTATCATTTTTTCCTCTCAACTTATTTTTTCAAAGAATACAGCATGATTTATTCTTAAATGTTCAAAAGCAGGAAAACTATTAATTTTTTCAGATATATATATGAAGGTAAAAGTTTCATGTTTTACCTTCAAAACAAAGCATGTATATATGTTAAAATCCTAGCTTTCAAACCTGGTTAACCTAAGGAATTGATAACACAAAATCAGGGCAATAGTTACCTGTGGGGGAAAAACTATGAGAAACAAGGGACTCTAAGTTCTCTCTTAATGTTCTAGTTTTTAAGAAAAAGGGAAGATCAGTTGTTAAATGACACAGATATGTTTAAATGTACATTTTAGATGCATAACATTACTTTACATTAAATAAGAAACATTTTTCCCCTTCTCAATTTCAAAATTCAGTTATACTGCCTATCCCAAAAGTGGGCCAAGATGACAAATTTTTTTTTTTTTAAAGATTTTATTTATTTATCAGAGAGAGACAGGGGGAGAGAGCAAGCACAGGCAGACAGAATGGCAGGCAGAGGCAGAGGGAGAAGCAGGCTCCCCACTGAGCAAGGAGCCCGATGTGGGACTCGATCCCAGGACGCTGGGATCATGACCTGAGCCTTCGGCTCAGGTCAT